>NC_064284.1:61444901-61672459 GCF_019186545.1 Solanum stenotomum | reverse complement strand
AAAAATTTCTAAGGACTAAAATTCCCTCCCAAAAAAATTTGAAACCAAAACAAATACAAATTCCCCCTTCCCACTACAAAATAAACTCCCAAATCTCTGTCCCACTTCCCCACTTCCACAATTCGGTAACTCTTAAAATGCTCTCTCCCTTCTTTTTTTTTTTTTTTTACTTATTTTGTTCTTTTGTTCAATCAGAATTTTGTGTGTGCATGCACAATTTTTTTTAATTGACTTCTTCTTTGTAGGTTTTATGAAGTGATTCTCAGAGCAATAAGTGTGTACAACATGCGGATTTGATCATAATATTTTTGTGAATATAAAGGTAATTCTCTGTCACTTGAATTTCAGAATTCACACTAAAATTTGAGATATATATATTTTTTTTATTTGAAAATAAATATGTATTTTTATATATTTAAGGATATTTTTCTTGAGTTTTCAACGCACCATAAAGACAATTATACATGACCTTCAATTGATCGAAGAATAGCCTCAATTTTATTTTTATGTAAATATAAACTACGACTAGCGTTTTATTAAATCTTGAATCTGTTTGATTCTTATTGACAACTATCAAATTAGTTTTATCTCATCTAAGAATGCCTTAAGGGAGGAGAAAATATAACTATTTCATACAACATACTTAAATGGGTAGCAAGGTATGATAGAAATAAACCACATCATTTTACTTCTTTTTGGGTGAGAGCTTAAAAATATTTACATTCTCTTTAAATTGATGAGTACGACCTCACTAATAGCTTATTAAAGTCAATGGTTCATATGAATTTATGTTTTAAATGAATTAAATTTTGATTTTTCTTCTTGTATCAAGGTGTACAAGGATATATATATATATCAATATTTGTTTATCTAATTACATATAAATTATTTATGGTTTCAAGCTTTCAACCTAGTGATGAACTGATGATGAAGATCGAGTTTACTTCACCTTAAAAAAAAAAGAAGTAATGGCACCAATTCAAGTTACCAAATAACTGCATAGTACTTCTTTTTAATATTTATTTGATACGAAACTATTTTAGATTTTAAGTTGTAACACTCAAGTTGCTATACATGAGTTTTTATTACTGATTTGTGAAATGTAATATGATTTACATTAAATATTTAGAAAGCATTTATATGTATTATTACAAAGGCTTGATGTAAAATATATTTTTTTATAGAAATATAACAATTTGTGGCGGTCACAAACCTCCACAAATTAGATTTTGTGAATATTCATATCATTTCGTGGCAATTTTAAATCCATGCAAACATATTTTTTTAAAAATATTAAAAGAATATGGTGGAGGTTATAAACTGTCACAAATTGATTTAAAAAAATCTCCACAAATTAAAAAGTAATTTTGTGGCGGTCGTCATGGAGGTTTCTTAAAACCGCCACAAATATGCTCGTGGCAAAGGTAATTGTAGCATTTTAAAAAACTGCTGCAATTCTTATTGTGAGGGTCAAAAACTGCCTCAAATTGAAAAAATAACCCCCATAAATTGAGTATTTTTTTGTAGTGTGTAGTGACTATCACAATTTTAGAGTTATTCATTCAGGTCAGTATGTTCAGCTTTAGCCTATTGTTCAACTATTTTACACACTGTACATTTCATGTACTGATGTCATTCGGTGCTGCATTATTTTATGATGCAAATTCAGGTACTCATGATAGCAAATGCATCATTAAGATCACTTTTCTCTTGCTTTGGCCAGACCTCCTTACTTTCGGAGGGCTCCAATTTATTTCAAGTATTAGTAGTTTGTTTATGTAGTTAGTATAGTATTCAGATAGCCTGGAATCTTGTTCCGGTAACCTTTCTTCTATATGTTAGAGGCTTCATAGACGAGTTAGTTGAGTTACAATTTTAGTTGTTTTACAATTAAACATATGCATATTATACATATTTTATGTATTTTTCTACTATGAAATATTTGAGTTTGTTTTTAAAGTTCTTGCATGCTCATCTTTTAAAAGCTTCCGCATATGTGTTATTACCTTCAGTATAGTAGTAAGTCAGACCAAGAGTTCGCTTGAGGCCAGCAATGGTTTTGAGTGTCAGTCACGTCTAGAGCGTAGGCTCGAGACATGATAGAGAGAGGAAAGAGAGGCAGGACTGAAAGAGCAGAGAGAGAGGGAGAGATGTAATAGGGAGATTTTCTATAAAACCCTAATATAGCTATATGTTAGGCAATATTTTAAAACTATAGTTATGTATCATAAATATTGTAGTTATGCATGTTTAAATAGGTAAAATTTTCATTTTAATATGCACAAATTCAGTCTACTATGCTATTTAATAACCTTAGGGTTCCTTTGGTGGGGTAGAATAAAGATATATATTTCATGCGATTATTTTATTATGTACATAGTAATGAATATTATTTAATTTGAGAATTATTCATTCCCACTATTTTAATATAAATAGCGAGATAAGTTATTTCATTTAGAAAATGAAATACACTAATCTCAACTTTTGAAATATTCATATCTATCACATCCGACAGATCAAACGACCTTATTGTATAGATAAGCAATGTTGTTGGTACTTTCAAATTTCAATTTTAGAAAAGAGAGAATGAGAACAGACAACCTCACCTCTAGTAACATATTTGGTATGATATCACCAAAGGTTGTTATATGTTATATCTTGAAATCAATATCAACCTCTCAATTAATAACTATGTCTTTTTTCCATTGTTTTTAGTGAACACTTGCTTTGCTAGGGGCTTGAGGGTAGGTCACTTCCTCAAGTACCAGATGGAAACAACATTAATTCCATCTAAATAATACTACTTCCCAAGTTTTGTCAAAACAGATGAGTAGAAACATATATAGACAAAGAAAGTGAGAAAATATACTATGTATCTTGTTTGAGAGTTTAATCTTTTGTTTGATGTCCCACAAGATTTTCGGTATTTGCATTGGGTTGATTAAATTTAAATTTGTGATAAAAAGATCCACGTTACAAGTAAAATGCTCCCTAATAAAAGCGGCATCTTTATAATCAAGATTTGAACTTGAAATTTTTAATGAAGGATAAAAATAGTTTTATATATATATATATAACTTTCGCAAATAGCCACTATAATAAACTTAATTATGCTCCATAGCTATAGTTTGCATATTTACGGGTTGTAGCTACAGTTTAAGTTGTCTCGTTTGTATAATTCGCAGGTTTGTATAATTTGCGGGTACATTTTTATAATTCAGTTATTTTTGTATATCGAAATAACGAATCTATACGATTACAAACATTAGAAGTGTAAATAGTTATAAAAATTATATTATACAAATTCCGAATTATACAAATTCTGAATTATACAAACATGCAAATTATACAAAACTAAAAAGTTGGGCAGCGTAATTATAGCTAAAAGTAGGCCGCAAATTGTAATTAAGACAAATTATAGCTATGTTAACTAATTTACTAGTATATGTTTGCTTATACGCGTAATTTTCCCTAATATTACATAATTAGTAATCTAATTTAGTTGATAACTTACTTATTATCACAGGTAGGGATGACAATGGAGCGGTGTAGGGCGGGGGCGATGCGGGTTGAGCTCAACCCGCAAAATTTTTAATCCGCCCTGCCCCACCTCACATAACAACTCTTTTCATTTTCAACTCGACCCACCCCCGCCCCACATAGACCCACCCCGCATGAACCGCCCCGTATAATTTTTTTAATATTTTCTTTTTCTAGTTATGTTGGATACTAAAAATAAATTCATTTTTTCATTAAGTTGTATTAATTTAATAGGATAATGACTTAAAATTTTATTTTTTAGAGGTCAATTGGGAAACATGTAAGAAATTGTACATTATTATTTTTTATTGAACCATTTTCATTTATTATCTTGAATATTTTAGTAGCTTTAATGAAATTATCTTAATAAATAATGTTCTTTCACTCTTATAACATGTAAAAAGTTAAAAATAAAATTTGAACCCACATAAAATCACATATATCCGCAACCCCCCCGCCCCACATCCCACCCCGCCCCACATTCGACCCCGCCCCACACAACCTTAAACCCACCCCGCCCCACATAGCCTTAAACCCACCCCGCTCCGCTCCATTACCATCCATAATCACAGGTTAAATTTTACCAATAAATAGTTGATAAATTACTTATCATCATAGGTTAAATTTGACCAATAAAAAAATCTTTATAGAATCCATGCACCGATGCACGTAACTTTAATTTTTTTGGTATATGTTAAAATGTATGGACATCACATTTAAATATGGAAAAATCACCCCATATACACACTTAAGAGTCAATATTACAGGTTTTAAATCTACTTTTAAAAAATTCTTGCTTATAACAGTTTAATTACGGGTTATAACATATCACTAATTATTTATAAATTAATTAAATTTTACTTTATTAAATAAGTAATTTTTTGTAATTTTATATTATTATTAAATTATTTAAATAAAGAATACCTCATAATTATCTCTTACACAATTATAGGGATTTTACATTGATTACACTTCCTTATTTAATGTTATACTCTCATAACCTCCCATTAGTCAATCCCACCACCCTTTCCCCACACATATCCAACTATACACGCTATTACCCCACTTTCACCTTCTTCTCTCCCATTTTTCTCACCAGCCAACTACACCAACATTCAATCTTTCGTCCAAATTTTTTTTCCAACAAAATTATGTCTAAGAAACCCATTGAAACGCCTCAAAAGAGTCCCAGATTGGGTGAAATTGTTGAAAATCCGGCGAATATTCAAAATCCGGCGACGGATGGTTCATCTAAGTTGAAGGAGCGACAAAGAGAGAAAAAATGAAGAAAAAAAAAGGTCACCCTTGCAAATCAAAAGGGGAAGAAGATGAAGGAGAAAATTGTTGAAACCCCTTCTGATTTCGATTTTAATTTTGTTACTGAAATCAAAAAGAAAAAAAGAAAAAAAAATGTAGAAGTTGGAGCATCTTCAAAACCATCAACAAGAAGAACAACAAAAAGTTATTTTTTTTAACTTTTGGACAATTTTTTTGTGTTTAAGTATTTGATGATATATAATATCATATGTTTTCTTTCATGCAGATATCGTTTACATATGAATTACTGATGGCTTATTCCAATTTCAAGATACTATTTTGAAAATATTAGTGTGTTTCCAAACTGTACATTTATTGGATGAAATCTGATTAATATGTGTATGACTACGCTTAAATGTTTTGATTTTAAAAATTTTATGAATTGTGATATAATAATGGTATGAATTGCGTTTTAACATTGGTGTGATTGTCTATTAACTGTGTTTATGATATAAATTATTAAATTAGTATGAAAATGGTATGATTTGTCAAACTACTGATTTTTTCTTAAAAAAATCACATTATGCTTACTTTATATTCTAAACATGTTTTTGGATGAAACATGTATGAAATCTTATTAATACGTGTATGCCTATGAGTTTAATATTTTATTGTTGGATATTGTATGAATTGTGATATAATATTGATATACAAATGGTATAAATTGTGTGATTATATGAATTTATCAATTTTTATACATGTTGTTTGGATAAAACGTGTATGAAGTTTTGATTAATATGTGTATGACACTAACTGAAGTTAGTGTGGGAATGAAACGCTAACTGCAATTTGTTTTAAATTTATTTATAGTAGGACACCAGTTGAAAACCAAATTAATATTCATGTAAACTTACATTAAATTAAATACTCAGGATACCATAATTACCTTTTATAATTATCAGTAATATTTACACTATCTTATGTATTAAGCTGGAATAAATTTTACTTTTAACAACATGCAATCTGTATGAATAATGAATGAACAATGTATAAAGAATGAACGGTATATTAAACACTAAGTTTATAATGCACTTCAAATCAATTATGTTTCATATCAAAACAAAACATTAATCTAAACGACAAAATAAAATAAAAATTATATATAGTCTAAGCAAATAAACAATCATTAGTTTTGCACAGGATAATTTGAACATGCTTCATGTTGTGGCCAACTTGACAACATCTACTGCAAGTAACTTTGGACCTTTTGAATTTCACATCAGCAACCCTCTTTCATATATAATTCATTTTATTTGAAAATCAACATAATTCTCTGTTTCATTAAAAAAAAAAATTAGTCTAACATTTTACAAATCAATTAGAAATATGTTATATAATATTAACTTTTCATTTCAAAGACAATACAAATTTCATCCATAAAAATCATTATAATAACAACAAAATTATACACACTCGTCATTATTTTTTCCATACAAATATCATTCAGACAGTACATTACAAAACAAATTTCATACAAAACATAATATTTCACATTTAATATTCACTTAATACACATTTCATACAACAATCATCATTCATACCAAATTTATACATTTTCATACTCATTTAATACACATTTCATACAAAACGATTATTTATTCAAACTATATACATTTCTCGTCCCAAATAATTAATTACTATCACCCAACTTTATACATAAATAACAAAACTAATATAAACTCAACAACTTCACATTTAATACCAATTTAAAACACTTGTAATACACTTCGTCAATAATTCCAATTTTTTTTTACATATTTCTTAACACAGTTTTCATACATAATTCATTCGACTTATACTATCAAATTCATTATCAAATAAAATCAATTTTCATAAATTCATCAACATTATAATTAAATTATTTTTACAGAATAATTAGCACACTTTCATACAAATTTCATTTAATTTATTCTATCAAATTTATTCATAAAATCACATTAAATTTATAATTTCACAAAACAACAACCATATACAAAATAAACAAACAAACAAAAAAAACACTAAATTTTTTACATTTCACAACAGTAAACATAATATGATATCAACAGTTAACAAAATATGACTCCACCTTCAATTAATCGACAGTTTGATCATTGTATTTTCATTTCGCTATCATTCTAAAACAAACGTTAAACAATAATAAATACTAACCTGAAGGATCCCATCTTTCACCATGTTTGATTAAAACTGATACGTAGTTGTCCATCACAACAAAATCAGGAATTTTCAAAAATAAAAAAAACTTCAATTACTCGTGTTGACACCCCATTTTGGACCTCCACATTATAAATTAATCATCGAACTTCTTCAATTTCAAACGATAAAATAATTAGTTTTATATAATTTCAAATAAATAAATAAATATATATATATATATAAAATAGTTCGTAAATTATTTTAAATAGATTTGCTACTTTGTGAGTTTTAAATAATATATATCTTTTATTAATATTCAAAAATCGCCTCAGAAAGGATTTTAGTTCCACTCAAATATTTGGTTAATTAGTTTAGGAGTTTATATTTTAAATAATTTAGTTTAAAATTAAGAAGCTCATTAATTAATTTGTACTAATTCATCTTATTTAAATTTTGGCCGAATTCACCAATTAAATTCAAATCGGCTAAGTTTTTAACTTCAATTGATTCTAATTATATTTCCTTACCCATCTTAAACCCATTTGAGATCAAGTTTTGGGCTATTTTCTCAATAATTTTCGGCCCAATTCCATTCCCAACCCACTTCCTTTTTCCACAATACCATGCAGTACATAACCCAACATTACACACATACAACAAAACCAATTACCCCTGGCCCACCTATATTTCCAATTCAATACAACAATACTTAGTAGTACGGACAACAATACCCAAAACAGTATCCCTGGTGTCTTCCCCATTCCAGACGCAACAAATTTGATCCCAACGATTCCCGCACCATTTCCAGCCAAGAACTGTCCTTGCAGTTGCAGGATCACGCCACATGGCTCACCAAGGACGTTGGAATCGATCCAAGACGTCCATCTCTCATTTTCTCTTTCGGAATGAGGCAAATTTCAGAGAAAATGGTGTTTGTCCGAATTAGTGAAAGGTTTGAATTTTGAAATGGGTCTTGAATTCGATTTTCATCCTTTTTCCCCCCCAAAATATTTCGAACCCTAGTAGTCTCCTATATATATTCTTCTCTTATTCATTGTAAAAGAGGGATTTTTTGGAGTCGAAATTTTGAGCGAAAATATAGAAAGCAACTTGAGTGGAGGTAGTTCGATAATACTCTTAAGGGAGGAAATCAACTCGTTCAGGGTCTTTGCATTTCTTTTTCTCCTCGTTGTCGTTCACTACTCTGTCACGAGTCCCTTGGAACTCGAGGGAACTATTGGGATATTCTTGCCCATATTTCTTTGCAGCTGTTTGAGTCCCGAAGTTGATGGTAAAGTCGTGGTTCTCACTGCTCGTCTAGTCTCAAATCGCTGCCCGAAAAGAGGTAAACCCCTCTTCGCTTATTGTTTTAGCTCATAATTCCCTCTATGATTTCGTTCATGTTCTAAACAAGAATAATGTTGAAATTGAAATGTCAGAATGATAATTTTGACACTTATCTCTGCCTAATGAATGCTAAATCACTTCTTTAATGTAAAGTTAGTTGTCGATTAAATCTTTATTGGTTGTGTAACATTGTTGTCGGTTAAACCGGAATGTCATCTCTAGTTACATGCCTAGATTTCTTTCGATTCGTGTCTCTATGTTTCATCATGAGTTGACTTTCTTCTCGTTTAAGTTGAAATTTCAGATTATGGTGTGTTTCAAATTGTATTCGTTTGAATGTTGGTATTCATAGACAATAAGTAGAGCTTCATTTATATGATGTTGGTTCATAGGTTGATTATTATTCTTCATGTGTTTAGGGTATGATCCCCGGACTGTTTCTAAATCATTTGCCCTCTCCCCTAAAATTATAAGAAGGATGAATTAATGATAATAGCTAGTGTCTTATTTATAAGATTTAAATTTGATCTTTTATGGGCTGTTTTCAATTCGANGAATAATAAGTAATTTTACTAAATAACACATTTAAATCAAATTAAATTTCACTAAGCAAGTTTATATTAATAAGTTTCACAAATTCAAATTTATGTCAAATAAAAGTAATACAAACTTGTGTATAATAATTTTAACATAACAATGTTAAATCTTTTTAAAATCCACATCAAATAAACATAACAAAATTTTTGTAGCATTTGTTTGGTGATTTATGTTGTTGTCGTCCAATCTTTTTATCCAAAGTGACATAAGCTCTCTGCATCAGGCTGAAACAATGAAAACATTATATATAATTAGATAAACATATATTGATACACATATATCTTCGTACATCTTGATAAAAAAGTATTAAAATTCAATTCATTTCAAAAGCAAAGCATATAAAGCTTTGATTTTACAAATAATTATAAAATTATGGATGAAAGAAATTTACTTTAATGTTCTCTCATACACACTAATAAAGTGAATAACAACAACTTCATGATTATTTCTACATAAGTTTACTAGGTTTATATTTTCCAAAATCATATAATGATGCTCCATTCGATTTAACACGTTGGTTCAAGTATTTCTCACTTCTCTTGATTTATAAGTTAGACTTTCCTCTTTGACCTTAGTTTTTTCTTTCATTTACCAAAAAGTAATCATAACTTCAACAATTTATCGTATTGAATAAGAAAATACATAATTTTAAAGTTATATTGATATCGATCACAATCTAATATGAAAAAATGTCCTTTAATTTGTAATAGTCGATCCAATCAAGAATAAAATGATTACGTGATTCTTAACTAAACAAAAATAAAATTATGATTTACCATAAATCAATCAATGATTGGGTATAAACGACTTTACGATGTAGTGAGAATTCAAACAAAATCTGAAATATGTAAAAAAAAAACATTGATTCAATAAGTTTAACAACTTTCAAAATATAAAATGATCAAATAATAATATGAGTTTTAATTCTAGTATGAATCATCAAACTCACGTAACACAAAAGTACCTTTATATTCAAATAATGAATTATTTTTCCTCTATTCCACTTTGCAAAGCCTACAATGAAAATAATAATTAGCAAAACTACATATAAAAAAATGAAGTAAGGAAGAGTGAAAGACAAAAGGAGAGAGGAGAGGGGAGGGTGTGTGTTTTACGTGGGAATTAATGGGTTAAGGGGAAAAAGAAATGAGTTAAGGAGAAAGAAAAAAAAGGTATTTGTGTGTTGTTTACGTGGGATTTAGGAATGGGTAGGAGGGGGTGGTTATTTGATTATGTTTGAATGATTTTAGGGGGAATTATAGTCTTATGTTTTTTTTTTTTTTATAAATTTTGGAGGGAGATGTATTAAAATTTTGATTGAGTTGGATCTAAATGAAAGATAAAAGAATTTTGTCCATAAAACAAGCTTTTATTTTTAATTTTTAATGATAAGTAATAACTATTAATTAAAATGTTTCACCCTCAACTAGTATTATAAAATCTTAAATAAAGTTAAAATACAAATACAAATAAATATATATAAATATTATTATTGACTTAGCTTTAAAAGTTATAAAATTTAAATTTTTGTGTTATGAGACAACAAAAATCACTAAATAATATAAATTAAAGTATTACTATATAAGATAAATGTCTAAGTGAAATTGCATATACTAAGTAAAAAAACATTCGAAGAGTATCTTAATATATAAAAGAAATAGAGGATAAAAAAATTACAATCAAGTTAAAATAAAAGAAGGAGAAGGATGTCTCGTGTGTGTATATATATAATAAAATTAACTTTCAACATTAAATGTTATATATTATATAATTTGAAAAAAATACTATATATTATATTATATTATATAAATTAATTTCTAAAAGTAACTAATCTACTAAATTTTTGGGGCTCGATAATCCCAATAAATAATATTAAATTGTGGCAATTTTCTAACCTTCTTAATAAAACCACCATAAAAAGATTTATATTGTGGGGGTTATAATAAAATGCCACAAAATGAATTATTAGTGGGACTTTTAAAAACTCCCACAAGTTAACCGCCAAAAAATGAGCATTTTTTGGTAATCCGCAAAATTTTTAATCTACCCTTGCCCCGCCTCACATAACAACTCTTTTCATTTTCAACCCGACCCACCCCGCCCCGCATAGACCCGCCCTGCATGAATCCGCCCTTTATAATTTTTTTAATATTTTCTTTTTCTAGTTATGTTTGATACTAAAAATAAATTCATTTTTTCATTAAGTTGTATTAATTTAATAGGATAGTGACTTAAAATTTTGTTTTTTAGAGGTGGGAAACATGTAAGAAATTGTATTATTTTTTATTGAACCATTTTCATTTATTATCTTGAATATTTTAGTAACTTTAATGAAATTATCTTAATAAATAATGTTATATCACTCTTATAACATGTAAAAAGTTAAAAATTAAGTTTGAACCCACATAAAATCACATATACCCGCAACCCCCGCCCCACATTAATTTTTAAAAATCCCACTTCAACCCACCCCGCATCCGACCCCGCTCCACACAACCTTAAACCCACCCCGCTTCACATAGCCTTAAACCCACCCCGCCCCGCCCCATTGCTATCCCTAATCACAGGTTAAATTTGACCAATAAATAGTTGATAACTTACTTATCATCACAGGTTAAATTTGACCAATAAAAAAATCTTTATAGAATCCATGTACCGATGCACGTAACTTTAAATTTTTTTGTATATGGTAAAATGTATGGACATCAGATTTAAATATTAAAGGTATTAGAGAAATTTAATTGCTTTTTAATTAATTTGTCTTCAACACACAATCTTACATGCTTGTTTTTTTTTTTCGTGAATCAAACGTATGAAAATTCTTTTTGATAATTAGAGATATTGAGATTTGAACTTTGTTGTCTACTCTAATATCATATTAAATTGTGTGATTGTCTTATCTAAAAGTTAAATTATAAGAAAAAATTATTTTTTTTACTTAATTATTTTTTTAACGATATAAAAGTATCACGTCGATGTAACCAAACTCAACTTTTGCCAAAAGTAAACACAATTTGCCTGATAATGCCTAGTTTAGGTGTGTGTCGTTTTGGTTCTACCTCTTGTTCCCTTACGAACTAAGTTATAGACTATAGTTCTAGCTAAAAAGCAATGGGTAAATGACAAGTATTATAATCAAATCGTTTCTAATAATGTTGTTCGAATATTCTTTTATCACAATATGTTATAGAAAATATACCGTATAACATACAATTGATAATTGAATCTAAAATAAATCTTAACTGTTTATTATTGTGATTTGAAAATTATTGTTATAAAGGATGAATATTATAGGAGAGAATTGATTATGTATATCTCAATATTTTCTAAAGCACTATTCACGTTTCATTAGTTTCATATTAAATTATGGATGTTATTGTTACTGCCCAAAAACTATTGAAATTTTATAATCAAAATTTTGTTGCAGTGTTAAGTGACATAAAAAGTGATCTCACTCTTGCTAGAAAATAAATCAAAAAGAGCATTCATTTTTTATTTATTTTTCTCTTTTGATAAAGTCAGTTAAAAAGATGATATAACCTAGAAAATAACATACGTATTCGAAACAAATTATTTGATTTTCAAAATCAAACAAGAAAGATATTTTTCAAAGAAAATTTCTAGAAGTTTCAAGCGTGGACGCAAAGAAAGGTTAGAAAAATAAAAGAGACAGAATCCGAATTTAAAATTTAATATTAGGTTCTAAATTATCAATACAAAAGTAGAACAAAAAACTAAATACTTTAATTAAGACAACAGATTAGTTCAACCAAATCTATAGCTGACACCCTATCTCCTCTCCTTAAAAGTAGTACAACCTCTACTTCAATTAAGACTTATAAGACTTACTTTCATTTTTATTTTATTTCAAAATAAATAACTTTTTTTTCTTGAAACTCAAAATCATTCTAATTTAAAAATTTTGTTTTATCTTTAACGGTCACATAAATATCACAACATATTTAAGACTATAAATTTTAAAAATATTGTACCAATCATACAAATCTATAATATATTTAAAATTTGAAATTTTTTTATTTGATTTTCGAATTCGATGCATGATTAAATATTATATATTATATTCACACTAATTGGAACGTTAGGAGTGGATAAGAGACAAGGACATGTCACACGTTCATGTACATATGCTTATGCGACCTAAAAAGCAAACCACCCTCGTGACAATGAAATATTGCTTTCTTAGATTTTAGTATTTGACTATTTGTTTGCCCAATGTTTGTTGCCAAATTTGGTCGCTTAGTTGGTGGGATACGGATCATAATTTGATTATAAATGCTATTATTTAATTTTAAGATTATGTTATGAATGGAAAAATAATTAAATAAAATATTTTAATTTACAAAATATCTTTATATAATTCATCCCACCAATTAAACGACACCTTAAAACAAAGAGAGTGAGATATATATATATTATCACTAGTAGTGGTGAGAAGAATTTGTACAATTTGATTACTAATACACTAATAAACTAACATTATAATTAGGCCTCATTTGTATGGACTTAATGAAAATATTAATTTTCATTATTCAGATCTTATTATTAAGTTTGTTTGTTTTTTATCGTCTGAATCTTAATCATTCATATCTTAATGTTTCAACCAGTTAATAAGGTCAATAGATTTGAATGATTAACATATGTAACCAGTCACTATGTAACATCATTGATATACCAATTTAAATATTTCTACAAAAATGGTGATTCACTAATTCCATTTATTCACTATTACAGCATCGTCCACCATTCTCAACCACCACCATTGTTATTCTTCATTATCAATTATATCTCACCATCATCAATCATCATCTTCAGTCACAATCACCATTAATGTCAATCACTATATATAGTTAGTTGTCACTATCACTAGTCATAATTTAAAATCATCGATCATCACTAACCATCGTTATCACAATAATACAAACCAACATTAGTCACCACATTATATATCGACAACCGTCATCATTATTCATTACCATCATTAGCTATCACTGTCATTTACAACAATTCATCAACCGTCACCGCAATTACCACCATCACTACTAGCTATCGTCAATATCCCACCGATATTAGCCAACGTCATCCCAATCGACATCCACAACTAATGGCGTTCAACTACACATGTAAATTTAATGTGTAGATTATCATTTGCAATATATAAGCCGACGAAGAGTTGAAATCGATTCCTTAGGAAATTGATGAATATAATTTACCTTATAATGTGATTTATCTCACTAGAGATTCGTATATTGACACAATTTGAGCATGAAAGTATATTTGGGGGGGGGGGGGGGGGAGTAACAATTTGAACACAATTTCATAGCGCGATTAATTGATCACAGTAACTTCACAATCGCAAATTTTCAAATAGAATTTTATCACAAGTGATTGGAGAGTCTTAGAAGTGTGCTAGTATGCTGTAAAACGAATTCAATTGAGTCATTATCAACTATCTCTTTACACTCTACTGATCTTCACAAGCAATATTAAAGATTTAAAGTTAATTGGAGTTTGCAACCTCAAATTCTAATGAAAACATAAAGAGACAATTGAACCCAAATTAGTTCAACATATATTAAGCAATTAAACAACATCTAATTGTAGATTAGTCATTCATACATTGCACACCCCAAATAATAGGGAGTTTAGCTACTCCTAGTAAAAGATAACAGATTTATACCAAAATTCTCAGTTATAGTAGCTACTTAAATTGAAATCTCAAGATTTGAATCTTCAAAACCTTCAATCACATGAATGTTTTTTCTAATCTCCAAGTACAAACTTATTCCCCCAGTAGTAAAGATTTTGCAAAAAGTTGTCTTTCTCTCACTTAAAAAAGTCATTTATACGTTCAGAAAATTCTTTATAAATTGTCCTTTTAGTCAACTTGGCGAACTGAATCGGGCTCGCCGAAGAGTTTGGCGCCAAAATATATCGCCACTCGGGCTTCACGACTATGGTTTTTCCTTCAGCCGACTGTTACTTTTGGTGACATACTTAACCTTCGCCAATTCATTTTGCGATACACCGACTGCTACCTTATGTCACCCAATCAGGGGCGGACCCACGTGGGTTCACCCGAACTTCCTTAGCAAAAATTACACTGTATATATAGGGTAAATTTTTTATATTTCTGTAGATATATATAGATTTTGAATCCCCTTAATGACAAGGAGAAACTGATAGTGCAATGACAAGTCCCCCTGAAATTTAGCTTCACATCACCAGTTTGAATCCTTGTGTTAGCGTTTTGTTTTTTCCTTTTTTAGTTTCAGTTCCATTTTTCACGTTTTTCTTAGTTTTTTTTTAAAATTTTAAAAAACGTGCTAAAAGTGTGGTTTTAAACCCAAAAGAATTCAAGGGTCTCATTTCTAAAGGCTTATTTACACGTTTATACTTTTATTTTTCTAACCCCCTGAACCAAAATCCTGGGTCTGCCACTGTGCCCAATAGAGATAGACTTAGGGGTTATGAACTGTGACTTTCAACGATGATTTTTCCACTCGGCGATATGCCGGATCACCTAGGCGATGCCCAGTGTAGCTTTTGCCTACTTCTTCAAATCGTTCGGCTTCGCTTTTGACTTTTTTAATCTCCGTATCGTCCTTATTCTCTCATAACTGAATATAAACACAATTTGATCAGACTAAGATATAAATGAGCATTGCGGATATTACTTTTGGTGGATTAGAAGCCTTAAATGAGCTTAAAATCCCCGACTCGTTAACCATCATATAATGTTATTTAAATAATTTATTGATAGATATTACTCTGTCTATTTTAATTTGTGAGTTTTGACTTGACACGAAATTTAAGAAAGCTAAGTAAAAAAGACTTTAAAAATTTTGTGGTCTTAAATTAAAGAAATGTGAAATGTATCAAAATGTCCTCTAATCTTTTAATTTTAAACATATCACGTGGAAAATTGGAATAAAAAAGTTATTGAAAAAGGAAAGAGACATTCCTCTTTTAAGCGAACTAAAAAAAGGAAGTATGAAAAAAAAAATGGATGGAGTGTTAGGTTCATTTAGCATTTTTTCGATATTATATTTATTTTTTAATATTTTTTTTACACACCCAGGTGTTAAAAGGAACAAATAATTTTAGTTATATACTCCGTATTCAAATTTTAACATATCTTCTGAACAATTTAGATGGATATTCAAATTCAACTAACTAAAACCTCAAAGCACATCTTAACACCAAATATATATTTTGATTTAGACATTTTAATCTTATTAAAAATAAATGAGGCCGTAGTCACACTATTGATCTACTCTCTATATCTTAAATTAGCATTCATTTAACTTAAAATCTTATATTGTCTGTGTACCACTCTTAAATCTTGATTTAATTAAAATTTATGTTTTATATACCATTGTGCTAAAAATATAACACTATCAAATCACCCAAAGCACATTTATTGTTAAATAACTTTTTTTCACTATTAGATTCCTAATTATAAAACTAAGAATATATATATATATATAACTTATAATATTCTTAAAAAATAAAATAAATTACCTCTCACACCAAGTCAAAAATGAATCGATAGTACAAAAATTCTTAATAATTAATAATCCTCCATTGGATCTCGTTCCTACTCTATGGACCTTGGTTTTCTATATATCAATAAAAAATAAAATAAATAAGGTCACAACCTTGTCTTGCGTAACTTTATGCATTGCACGAGGTGTATTTCAAATTTTAAGACAACATATGCAAAGTACCTAGGGGCCAGGATAATCTGATACACTAAAATTCGCATTATATGCGGAATTAAAAAATATAAAATTATAAAAATCTACTGTATACAATTTATTTTGAAAATAGCTAAATAAAATATATTTTTTTTATAGAATTTTAATTATAAATAATCAATGATGGAATCATGATTTAGCTAAATGATCAGAAAATTTGGCCAGAATTTGATCAGAAAATTTAAAAGTGTATAATATTTTTTTATTTTAAAATAAATTAATTTTTTTTTTCATTTTTTAATTAAAANATTTATTGTTAAATAACTTTTTTTCACTATTAGATTCCTAATTATAAAACTAAGAATATATATATATATATAACTTATAATATTCTTAAAAAATAAAATAAATCCCCTCTCACACCAAGTCAAAAATGAATCGATAGTACAAAAATTCTTAATAATTAATAATCCTCCATAGGATCTCGTTCCTACTCTATGGACCTTGGTTTTCTATATATCAATAAAAAATAAAATAAATAAGGTCACAACCTTGTCTTGCGTAACTTTATGCATTGTACGAGGTGTATTTCAAATTTTAAGACAACATATGCAAGTACCTAGGGGCCAGGATAATCTGATACACTAAAACTCGCATTATATGCGGAATTAAAAAATATAAAACTATAAAAATCTATTGTATACAATTTATTTTGAAAATAGCTAAACAAAATATATTTTTTTATAGAATTTTAATTATAAATAATCAATGATGGAATCATGATTTAGCTAAATGATCAGAAAATTAAAAAGTGTATAATATTTTTTTATTTTAAAATAAACTAATCTTTTTTCCATTTTTTAATTAAAAGGTATTAAAGTTAAAAAAGTAAAAATGTTCAAAAAAGTAAAATAACATAGATAAAATACCATTCTATCCAAATTCCGGCCAAAAGGATTTTTCCTATAACTATTTGTTAAACTGATTTTGGGTTAATTCTATTTAGTTAATTCAATTTTTGGTTCATATGATCATTAATTAAATCGAAATGAATTCAATTCAAAATTTCAATTTGTTTAGACATTTTATATACAAAGGTGTTGTAATTAAAAGAGATTGAGAAAGTGGATCTCCCTGCTTTAAACCTTGTAGAGTGAAAGAAATTTTTCATGAATAATTTCCCGAATCATCTACATGGATTGTGGTGTAATGGTGAGACTGCTCCACCCCCGAATGAATCCTAAAATGTGTGATTTGAATTTAATTGAGGCTTTAATATAGATTCTGAACACCGAATGTAAAAACAAAAAAGAATAATCTCCTAAATCGATATAATATTCTCAGTAATGAGCCTACCACTTATGAAACTAGATTGATTTTCTTTTACACTAGCTTAGATAATAA
This sequence comes from Solanum stenotomum, assembly GCF_019186545.1. Lineage (NCBI taxonomy): Eukaryota > Viridiplantae > Streptophyta > Magnoliopsida > Solanales > Solanaceae > Solanum > Solanum stenotomum. The sequence goes on along the minus strand of NC_064284.1, from coordinate 61,654,400 downwards.
CACATTATTCTAAAAGCCATAATTTCAGAAATAATCTTGTTGGAAAAGTTAGTAGGATCTGCTTTAGGAATTAAAAACTATGTGAGTGTGAAATACTACTTTGTTAGCCTTTTGTGCACAAAAATAATCAACACAATTTTGATGAATATAATTTGAAGTTGTATTTAAAATTAGAAAAATATTAAAAATTTATTTTAATTTCACTATATATATTTTTCTAAATTTATCAGAAATTTTTTAATTCTATAAAATCGACTTTATTTAAATTATATTGATGTTTTCTGGGAAAGTACATTCAAATAATCAAATATTATTTATAAAAATTTCAAACAAACACAATTTCATCTCAACTAAAATGCCAAGTATGGCAAAACTTATTTGTAATAATATAATAATTCGAATATGATATCTAATCTATAACGTTGTGTAATTATCTATTTTGAGAAATGTGAACAAAGATATCTTGCTAAATTGGAACAAAGATGATGAAAATTTTTTCTTCTAAATTGTTTGGTGTGAACATAAAACTTCGACTAAATTTAAATTCACGTTGAAAAATCATATTTCAAAAAAAAAATAAAATCTTAATAAAAGACAACTTCATATTTAATAAGGCTTGAGTCCAAAACTTCTAATAAAAAATGATTTTTTAAAATAATTTCAGTACAACCGACCTTATTGATTAGGCATTATAATTACCCCAACCTAAATACATGTCATGATTCTAGCATGTTACAAGTTGTTTGAATACTAATCATTATTGTAATCTTTTTCAAATACCATAATCCAATTAAGGATCATTGTACCTTTTCCAGCGTATTTTCCATTTTCATACTTGAATTATTATTTTTAATGCTTTAACAAATTGGCCCACCACCCATGCGGAAAGAAAGAAAAAAATTACTAAAATAAATAAATAAAATCACATATGAAAAAAATTTGTTGAGGGTATGAATCTTTTCCAATTTAAGAGAAAAAATCTTACAAAAGAATTCTCATAACATAATTTTGTTCGTATATTTTAAGAATAAATAATTAGTATATTTCGAATATAAACAATACAATAATAACAATTAACAATATCTAAGGTAGTTTCACAAGTAGGGTCTGAACCCTAAAGATAATAAAATTTACACAAATTTTATTTTGACCTTAGCGAGATAGATATGTTATTTACAATAGATTCTAGGAATCAAAAAATTCGAAATATAATTTGGAATAATAAAATAATTTAATCATGTTTTTACATATTAATACTTCATCCATTTCAGTTTATTTGTTCTACTATAACTTGCAACAAAATTTACAAAAAAAAATAAGATTTTTGAATCTCATGATCTATAAATAAAGATATGAGAATCTCTCTCGTTACTCAGGATTTCTCTCAATTGATCCGATGCGTCATAGATAGAATGGAGTGGGCTATACGCCGACCCATGTTAAAAACTTTCTTCTCTTATGAGATTTCGATTGAATAAACAATGGTTATTTCAAACACCGTCTACTATCCCACCAATTGATTAGTGGGTTCATGCCGCACAGAAATCGAGACGTATCAAAATACCCTTTTTAATATCGTGATTTTAAATATGTCAGATAAAAAATTGAACGTATTCTTTTTAAAACTGATTAAAACGATTTGAAATGAAAAAAATAAATATGAAGTATAATATATATATTTTTTTTTAAAAATTGAATAATTATTTTTGACCACCTTAAATTTATGCAAAAAAACATTGGATTTAAAGATAAATAAATAGTGAGGGGAGTCCCTACTCCGTAGGTCCAAAATCTAGCTTAAAATTGAAAAAAAAAATCATTTGGTGGAAAGACAACTAGTAAACCGAATAAATAAATAAAAATAAATTGGTGAGAGGAATTTTCGATACATATCGGAAAAGCCATTTTTGCCGTTCAACTTGGTTGTGGCGGCGGAGGATACGGCGGAGTTGGTGGTGCTACTGGTGGTCACCGGGGAAAATAGTTTACCCACCTGGGTTTCGCCGGAAACATGGCAGGAACTATCCGTGTTTGATCTGATCTGATTGTACCCATTTTTTGAGCTTTTTCTCATCATATATCGTCTTTTTTGCTACGTATTTCTCAGGTTTGTTTCTTCTATTTTAGACCCTTTTTGGTTTTTTTTTTTCAGATTAAGAAGTTTTCATTTCTACCGGAATTTCTTGAACTTTGCTAGAAATTGTGCAAAATTTAATGTTTAGCCTTGTTTTCTTCCCAACCACCTTCAATTTATCTCAGATCCGAGCTCCATTTATGTTTTTTGCTTAATTTTGGAGCTGAAGGTTGATTTCTGATAAAGTTTTTTTAAAAAAAAATATTCTTGAGCTTTGCTAGAAATTGTGCAAAATCTATTTGACTTTCTGGAGAATGGGAATTTTAAGTTGTTGGTGTATTATGTTGCTCAATTTTCAAACTGGGAACAGTTGATTTCTAATAAAGTTTTGATTTTTTTTTACAATTCTTGAACTGTGCTAGAAATTGTGCAAATATTAATATGCCTTTCTGGTGATGGGTATTCTAAAGTTTGGATGTGTTGTTATTGCTTAAATTTTGAAATGGGAATGGTTGATTCCTAATAAAGTTTTCATTTTATACAAATGCCTTCTTGTATATCCTTTTTAATTATTTTTTTCATCTCTAATGTAATGATTTGGACTCAAATAGAGTGAAATGGTTGGGGTGGGTTTGGAGAGTTGGAGGTCTATTGTGTGTGCTTGGGGTAGAAGTTTTGATGGTATTAAGTATTTTTTGCTTAAGTTCTTTTCTTTTGAAGAGGTGGAATGAGGATAAGGGATTGTAGTTAGTATGCACGTAGTATCTTATTCTCCTAATTTTCACTAATTGCCTGGTATTTCATTTGTTCGGTTTATCTTGCTATTTTGGTGCCGGTATATTTTTCTTTAATCATGCTTTGATTACAATTGTTTTGAGTCGAGGGTTTATCAGAAACAACCTCTTTGCCCCACAAAGGTAGGGATAAGGTCTGTGTACATCCTTCCCTCCCTAAACCCCACTTGTGGGTATGTTGTTTGTTGTTGATGATTGATTGACAGAGGCTTAACTATGTAGTGTCAGATCTGCTTGTTGGAAACAGTGTATATAGACAAAAATGGAATATTCTTGAAAGTTATTTTTCATAGGCAGGAACTTGGATCTTTGAACTAGCCAAAGCTCTTTTTAGTTTCATTGTTTCAAATGCTTTTTTGATTCTTCTAAATTCTTTGCCATCCCAATGTAGGATAGGCTAGTTGATGTGATCAATAGAGATGTCGTTCAAGAGCATTGTCCGCGAGCTGAAAGAAATGAAAGATGGGATAGGGAGTATATCAAGGAGGGGGGAAGTGGAGGGAAGGCATTGGCGAAACAGAACCCGAACACATATAGCCCCTGATGTGGTTCCTTTTGATCCCAATCAACAAGGCCAATGGGCAAATATACCACCAGAACTGCTTTTAGATATTGTCCGCAGGGTTGAAGAGAGTGAGACATCATTTCCTGCTCGGACAGCGGTAGTCTTTTGTGCATCTGTTTGTAAGTCATGGAGGGAAGTTACAAAAGAGATTGTCAAGACTCCTGAAGAATGTGGTAGGCTTACATTCCCCATTTCACTAAAGCAGGTAGATTCCTTAATCTGTTCGGTTATTAGCTTGTCTTCTTGCCAATCACCAAAAAAGAAGAAACTGAGACCTCTTTTTCACTTTCTGTTTTGTACCAGCCGGGTCCCCGTGAATCCCCAATTCATTGCTTTATCAAACGGGACAGAGCTAATTCAGTTTATCGCCTCTACTTTGGTTTGACTCCATGTAAGTCACACTTTGCTTTTCTTCTTGACACTTGCATTGGTTCATCTTTTGACAGTTTTATTATAGTATGAAGATGTTTTTCCATGATTGTGTTTCGTTGGTATCAACTTCAAGATCTACCTTGTGTATTTAGTCGATGAATGAGTTCCGTCGTAAGTTTCTATAAATTCTTCTTTGATGGAAGACTTATATTTAGGTTGGCGGAAGACACCCTTCAAGTTATATACACTGGACCACACCAGAACTGCCCAACTTTTTATTGATTCTTACTATTGTGGTTTAGAAAGGGGAGCCTTGGCGTAACTGGTAAAGTTGTTGCCATGTGATTAGGAGGTCATGGATTCAAACTATAGAAACAGTCTCTTGCAAAAATGCAGGATAAGACTGCGTATAATAGACTCTTGTGGTCCCGCCCTTCCCAGGACCCCACACACAGCGGGAGCTTAGTCCACCAAGCTGCCTTTTTTTTTTTTTAGTGTTTTGGTTTAATCGTTTGTCACTGAAAAGTACAATCTGATATGCTACTTCATGACAGCTGAGGATGAGAGCGATAAACTATTGCTGGCCGCCAAAAGGATCAGAAGGGCAACGAGCACAGACTTTGTAATTTCCTTGGTTTCAGACGATTTTNCGATGAATGAGTTCCGTCGTAAGTTTCTATAAATTCTTCTTTGATGGAAGACTTATACTTAGGTTGGCGGAAGACACCCTTCAAGTTATATACACTGGACCACACCAGAACTGCCCAACTTTTTATTGATTCTTACTATTGTGGTTTAGAAAGGGGAGCCTTGGCGTAACTGGTAAAGTTGTTGCCATGTGATTAGGAGGTCATGGGTTCAAATTATGGAAATAGTCTCTTGCAAAAATGCAGGATAAGACTACATATAATAGACTCTTGTGGTCCCGCCCTTCCCAGGACCCCGCACACAGCGGGAGCTTAGTCCACCAAGCTGCCCCCTTTTTTTTTTTTTAGTGTTTTGGTTTAATCTTTTGTCACTGAAAAGTACAATCTGATATGCTACTTCATGACAGCCGAGGATGAGAGCGATAAACTATTGCTGGCTGCCAAAAGGATCAGAAGGGCAACAAGCACAGACTTTGTAATTTCCTTGGTTTCAGACGGATTTTCTCGAGCTAGCAGTACGTATGTTGGAAAACTGAGGCAAGTTCCCTCGAACTGCTAATTTTTCTATAGCTAAACTATCACCGTCTGTCGTAATGTCAAAATACGGAAAGCTTTTATTTCATTCCATTTTGTTTTAATAACTTTCTTACAATTTGACCAGATCTAACTTCCTTGGAACCAAATTCACTATATATGATAACCAACTTCCAAGTGATGCAGCTATTCAACATCGTGGTAGACTTAGTAGACGATTCAGTCCAAAGCAAGTATCTCCGACAGTATCTGCGTGCAACTACAGTATAGCCACCGTTTCCTATGAACTCAATGTTCTCCGTACACGGGGACCTAGGAGAATGCATTGCGCTATGCATTCCATCCCTTTCTCCTCTATCCAAGAGGGAGGCAGTGCTCCAACGCCTACATCATTCCCACAATATTTTGACGAGAAGTCATCTCCCGCGTTAGTCCCTAGAGCAAAGGAGCCATCTGTAAATAGCAGCTCGACAGTGTCAGTGCCTTCTCGAGAGCCACTTGTGCTAAAAAACAAAGCCCCTCGATGGCATGAACAATTGCAGTGCTGGTGCCTAAACTTTAAAGGCAGAGTCACAGTGGCGTCCGTTAAAAACTTTCAGCTTGTTGCAGCAGTTGATCCATCTCACAATATACCAGCTGCAGTACAAGAAACAACAATTTTGCAATTTGGAAAAATTGGAAAAGATATCTTCACCATGGATTACTGCTACCCCCTCTCCGCATTCCAAGCTTTTGCAATCTGCTTGAGCAGCTTCGACACGAAACCAGCCTGTGAATGATTTCTTGCTCAGATTGTAACTCATGATATTTTTCGTTTCGTCTCGGGTTGCTGCATGATGTTATGAATTGATGTGTATTCTCTCTGAGAAGTTCTAAATGCAAGGCAAGATTTATTGATGAGAATATCATTATGTGCAAGTATGTAAACTAACAGTAGCTGCTGCTAAGATAGAAGCAGCATCTGTTGTGTAAGTTCTATGATTTAATAAATACTTTTGCTGGAAGATAAAGGACCCATTTGGCCATAAAAATTATTCACTTTTTTGCTTTTCGGGTGACAATTTAATCGAAAAATCAACGTTTGATCGTGAAAATTTCAAATCCAACCTAAAATGAAAAACAACCTATAGTCTGATTTTCAACTCTTTTTTTCAGCTTTGAAGTTGTAATACAACTGGATATATTAAATGGATGTCTGGTTCTTGTAGGTGTTTGATCCTGTAATTTGGGTTTTAAATTTGAAGTTTCGATTTAAAATCAGTATTTGTCTATAATATTTAAACAAAAATCTCAATTTTAGTTAGAAATTTTTATTTCAAATGTTAAGTTCTACTAAATGGTAGGATTCTAATTTGATTTTAAGTTAGTGATTTCTTATAATATGACTCATACATAAATTTATATTTTTGTAAATTCTTTTCATAATTTTAAAATTTTCAAAGGCAACCCATGCTCAACACATACACATTGGAACCTTAACATTTTTAGCACAGGCTTAAAAAAAAGGAAAAAATTGTTTAAATACATAACTTATTTTATCATATTTTTAAAAATTTTCTACCAATAAAAAATTACAAAAATTTCTACTTTCTCCTATTTTTGGATACATCACTATTACGCGATGCATCGAGACGCAATATATCGGGATATATGCGTCTTGTATCAATAAAGGTAATGTATCGGAACGTTGAACGATGTACCGGGACATATATGTCTTGTATCAGCAAAGGTAATGTATCGGGATGCGATGCATAGGATGTTAAGTGATGTATTCAAAAATTGGGACGCGAGGTATTGGGATATTGTGTGATGTATCTGAAATTGGGATGCGATATAGCAGGACATTGAATGATGTATCCGAAATCCTTAAATTTTAAGAAATTTTTATAATTTGAAAAAGAGTAGAGATAAAATGTAATTAACTCTTAATACTAAGAAATTTGCGTAAAATATACAACAAAAAATAATCACGTCTAGTCATAACCTTTTGTAGCAATTGTTAGTGTATATTAAATGTTAAACAAGTATATAATTAAGGGAAAACTATACAAATTAGGTCCAACCCAAACTATTTACCTTAGTAGACCCTGACCCAAACTATTTACACTCATACCCCCTTCCCCCATTGAAGTACAATTACACTTGATCAGTAGGGGATTTTGAATTCAAAGTACCATCGAACCCACAAAATTGCTACAACAACTCCCCACTTTGAATATATTAATCTCCATTACCCGATATATGCTTTCTTCTTTCATTCTTTGTCATTTTAAAGCTAAGAATTACTAATATCGAAACTTTTTTTGAATTTTATGCATCAATAATCTATGTATTTGCGTTGTAAGCAACGTACAAAAACTCGTTGGTGGGGTCATGCTCCTATCACTAATTCTTTGTTGGATGATGATGTAGGTGAAGAAGGGATCCAATGTGGGATCCTCCATGTTTTAAGTTGATTGGGGATGATTTACAGACTGGTGATGTTGGTAGTTTGATACCACTAGAGTATATATATACTTTGATCAAATCAAACATCAATTTAACTAGTTTTCATTGAATCACTATCTTTTCCTTCTTGATACCATTAATGTATATGTATATATACTCTGGTGGTATCAAATAGTGTTTTTAGTGAAGCACTATTTTTTTCTTTGATACCACCATTAATGTATATACATACTCTGATGGTATCAAACATTAGTTTAGCTAGTTTTCACTGAATCACTATCCTTTTCTCCTTGATACCATCAAAGTATATATATACTCTAATGGTATTAAGTAGTGTTTTCTATGAAGCACTGCTTTTTCTTCTTTGATACCAACAAAAGTAATTAAATATATACTCTGATGAAATCAAGCATCAATATAGTTAGTTTTCACTGAATCACTACATTTTCTTCCTTGATACCATCAGAGTATATATATACCTTGGTGGTATCAAACAATAACTAGCTAGTAGTGTTTGCACAGAATATAATGTTGTTGCACTGCTTTGATTAGTGTTTGTTTGTCAATGTAGATCTGTTGAACTTCAATCAATTATTGCTTGTTTTTGTCTATAATGATATTTTAACAGTCTACGTTCTCATGCTCAATTCAAATACACTTTGACACCCATATTATCCATAATTTTCAATGGTACAAATCCTTCAGAAAGTTAGTGGTGATTATATGAGTTTGGCAAAATTTATCTGGCTTTGACTTGAATCTTTTATTTATCTTAAAATTTTATTTGATATATATAAAATAAAATATTGTTACTATAATGGCAATCGATAATTACTGTTGACAATGATAGTGACAAAATATTACATTCACATGAATTTTAAAGTGAACTTAATGATGTTAAAGTTTTGTACAAGATCTAAATGATTTGTATCCATCAAGAGTTACGAAGTTTTTACAAAAAGAAAAAAGAAAAAAAAAAGAGTGAAATATATTTAATAAATTAAGATTTGAATAATTCGAATTTACATATTTATTAAGTGTAAATAAATAACACCCGTGTTCTATCAATTAAGTGTAAATAAATAACACCCACCTCAAACCTCTCCTTTGTTCTCTTTCCCTTACAGTTGCCTTGTCTATCATTGTTAACCTCCATTTAGAAAAATTAGAGATTTTAACATATATTATGAATGAATTTATCATTTTTATTTCTCTTTATGCCTTCTTTCTTATTTACATTTAAATTAATGGTGTTTTCTTAAAAGATTCATTTTTTTTATTTTGATTTCAATTTTTTTCGTTCGATTTGTGAGGAAGATGGGGTGTGTGTGGGGAGAGGTGAAGAGGGAGAGAGTAAATATTTGAATAATGATCTCCATTTTTTAAGGCAAAATAGATATAGATGGTCTCCATTTTTTCCGACAAAGAAAACAACATAATAATCTCCATTTTAACCTACAAAGAACTGGTGATCTCCATCTTTTTTCCTGGAAAAAAGAAGACGGAAGTAGACAATAATTAGATGATTTTTTTTTTAAAAAGGAAACTTGTGGGGAAAAAATGGTGATGGATTGTATTGAAGAAGTGGTTGCAGTTAGGGGTGTACAAAACCAAATCGAAAATCGAATCAAACCGCAAATCGAGAAAAAAAACCCGACTAGTGGTTGGTTTGACTTGGTTTGGTATTGGAAAAAAACCCGACTATATTTGGGTTGGGTTGGTTTTAACTAAAAATAACCAACCCGAGACCAAACCAACCCGACATTATATATATAATTTTAAAATTTTATTTTATACATAAAAATATTTACTTTGATATAATTTTTAAATATTTCTTATACTTTTTCATAGTTTTTTTCTTTTAATATATTATTGTTTCAAGTTTGAAACTTAGAATTCTAAATTGTTCAATAAAGATTATAGTCCACAGATATTGGTAATTATAATAAAGCTTAAATTAAAATTAAATTAATACTAAAGCAAAAAAAACAATCAATTAAACACTAAGAATGACAATAATATTGAATATTTGTTCTATGGTTTTACATTGGTTTATTCAAATACATAATCTAATTTTTAATTTCCTTTAATATTTAGTCATGTAACTAATACTTATTAAACTTATTTTAGCATGATTTAGTACTTTAAAATTATGATCATTTTCATTATGACTTGTTAATTTGCAATATTTGTTTTACGCGATTTCATTATAATTATTTTTTGTTGGATATTTTAGTATCATTACTCATATAATATTTTGTGTTATTTTCTTAAGAAACACCTTAGATAGTTGTATTTTGGTAGGACTAAAGAAATATTTGAAGTACAAGTAAATTATATGTTTGTATGAATACTTTTTCGGAAAAAACCCGAAAATTTGAAAAAACCCAAAGTTGAAAATCCCGAGTTTTATTGGTTTGGTTTATAGATTTAAAAATCTGACACATGATTTGGTTTGATAGTTGAAAAATCCGAACCAACTCGGCCATGTACAACCCTAGTTGCAGTAATGTGTGGTTTTGAAAGAGAGAAAGAAGGAAAATATTGTTATTATAAACATATTATATTATAAATAAATAAATAAATACATATTCATGAAATTTATAGAAAAAAAGTATTTTTGGTGGTTGTGTAATGATAGTTAATGGTGATTATATGAGTTTGGCAAAATTTATCTGGCTTTTTATTTGATATATATAAAATAAAATATTGTTAGTGTAATGACAGTCGATAATTACTGTTGACAAACATAGTGACAAAATATTACATTCACACGAATTTTAAAGTGAACTTAATGATGTTAAAATTTTGTACAAGATTTAAATGATTTGTATCCATCAAGGGTTTCTAAGTTTTTACAAAAATAAAAAAGACAAAAAAGAGTGAATATATTTTAAAAATTGATATTTGAATTATTCGAATTTACATATTTATTATGTGTAAATAAATAGCACCTATGTTCATCTATCAGTTGAGTACATAAAGAAATTAAACATGGATCTAAAGTAAAACGTAGAGCTCTAATTAAGAATAAAAAAATATATTATTTCAACGTGTCACAATTAGATTAGTTAAGCATTTTGTTGCACCATTTAATCTTAGAGAGAAAATAACAATAATGGTATGTTATGGTTAGCTTAGGTTTAAAATAGTTTCTTGAATATATATTTTTTAAAGTGATTTTAAGTTTTAAATTTGTTAAAAATAGCACTATTGATCTCCTCAAATATTCAATAAACTATAATTCTTAAATTTAATGAGAACTATGAAAGAAAAATAATTAACAAGATATATTAGAAAAAGATTCGTCAAATTTCAAAAATTACCCCAGGCACAAAAAATATATCAAAATATAAAAATTGCACTTGAAGAAGTTGCACCCTTCACCAAAAATAGATAATAAATAAAATAGAGTTTAAAAACGACACGTCCAACTATGAGATTTCTTCAACTTTTTATTGTTTTTAATAAAATTTTGAGTATATACTAGATTCATTAATATGAAACATTTTTCGATATTGGAAGAAGATTCATACAATCAAAATTTAACTAATTTGAGATTGAGACAATTGATTAACTAAACTTCCTTTCAAATAATAGGGATGACGACGAAGTAGAGAGTAGTGGAAAAGGAGATGAAGATTGATAATCTGACCTCCACCTGTCTCTCTCTTTTGTTTTTGGCTTTACGCATTTGTATGCAAAATTTATTGGCTTGGCGTTGAAGGGAGAAGCGTCCCCTACTAGAAGTTTCTCTATTTTCATAATTTGAATGACAAATTTATATTTAAGAATAGAGAGATTTTGTCTGTTCCATTGTGTTCCTTAGTGGTACATCTCAGACCTAACTCTAATATAGGTCATTAACACTAGCTAGTATGTGATTGTAAAGAGGACCCTGGGCCTTGTTGTTTAAGTCACCTAAAAGCCTAGTGGTATAGATCACAATAGCAATAATTTGTGAATGATTGGTACTAGACTTCAAGACAACTTGTTGGTTAGTCAAATGTGCAGCACTGAAGTTCTACAGGCCCTATCATAAAGGTCCAGTTGCTTATTACTATCGTCAGACCTCTCTATAATAGTTGTATTCTATAATACTAAACATTTTATTATAATAATTAGGCATGATACATAAACGTGGCCCTAGCTGACACCTCCTTTCTCCAACTTTGAATGTGTATAAGTAGACATTTAAACTATTATAAAGTTGAATAAGTAGACACACATATCCTATATGATATACAAATCATGTGAGATGCACGTGTCCTATATGGGAAATCGCGTGAGATAAACCATGTAGAATACACATGTTTACTTGTTCAACTTTATGATAGTTTAACAACCTATTTGTATCAGTTGCAATCAAGTTAAAAGGGCACATTTATATATTATATACTTAATAATTAAGTAGTATGTAAGATGGATTGTTCATGTTATATTATATTATTAAGTTTTCCTTTTATAATCAAATTTCATTATAGCATTTAAAAAATTAATGAGGACACATACCCACTACCAATCAATTGCCACTACCTTTCCTTATCTTGCCCTATTAATCTGTTTTCTTCCCCCTACACTGCTTAAAGGTTCCTAACTAAAGTTCGTTATGTTGTGTCCCACCTTGTCTTGGTGCTTTTATGGAGTCTTTATTGCTTATTATATCATTCTTGACTCCTTCCCCCATGTTCTCTTTGTAAGTTTGTTGGAAGTTTAAGATAATGGGCGTTAAAAATGAGTCCAACTATAGGTAAATTTGTCCATAACCTGTCCCGAAGGGTTCATGAAAATTTAAATTGAGTTCAATCTCAATCAATTTTAAGAGAATTTTCAATTGAGCCCAATTTAATCTCCAATTTCAATTCGTTTTAAGGCTCTTTATTTGCATTGATGTAATGTATATTCGTATATTGAAGGTATGAATTACTATCTATTTTATATCTTTTAGGATTTATCTATCCATTAGTAACTTCTTTTTTTAATTTCTCTTGAGTTGAAATTTAAGTTGTGTTTATTAAACTTAAATAACAATATATTAAAATTATTGAGATTAAGCGGGTCAAATTGAGCGGGTTAAGACTCAACCCGTTTTAAAGCCCATTTAAGCCCAAAATAAACTTGAGTGGGTCAGGACCCAACCCAATTTAATATCTCCAATTTCAACCCAACCCTCCCATTTGACGTACACCCCTAGTTTAAGATGATTCTAAGGGCGTGTTGAGAAGGTGATGTGACATCTCTTTATGGCCTCCATTTCAATTTTTCTTTTTTTTGTGGTTTTGTTGAGATTTTCTTTATTTAAATTAATTATATTATTGTAAAGGTAAATCACTTAATTATTACAAATTAATATTTTTTTAATGAAGAAACACTTGCAACTAAGACTCTTCACGTGCCAAATTATAAAAACTTTATAGCCAACAATAGTGCTTTATCTTTTTTCTCGAATTTAAATATATTTTCTCCTTTAATTTATTTAATACAATTAATTAACCCCACGTAGCTTATCAATTAATACAATTGATATGCTATATATTTATATCTTCTTTACCTATGTTTTCCCATCATATTTGCTTATATATTTTTATACCATCATAACTCATAACTCATCTACTTAATTTCCCCTATTAATAATTTATAATTCTCATAATTTTCAACTTTTCATAGTCATAACCATTAAATATTTAATGTAAAAGTTAAGACACCTTATGGTATTCCTTCATTTTTTCCCTATATAAATTCAATTTTTTATTTCTTAAGATTCAATTCAAAGTTATCATTTATTTTCACTATTATATTATTTCATGCTTTTGTTTGACTTGAATAACAAGAAGAAAATTCTTGAATAGTGAGTTTTGTGAAGTGGATATCGACAAGAGCTCACAATTATGTATTGATTTCATTTTCCTTCTATTTTTTTATGATTAAAGTTGTAATGATATATGTATTTTATTTTTTCTTTCTTTCCGTTTTTATGTGTTACTATGATGCCTCTTAAGTTTAATTTATATAGATTTATGATTGTTGTAAGTCTATAATTTCTTTTGATTCAAATAAGTATTTTAAAATGGAGTAGATCCTGAAGAAATATTACTTTCTTATGAATTTATCTCAATTATGATTGGAATTCGACTATAAGTACTAACCATGTTTAAATTTATAATTAATTTCCTTTTGCTCAAATCAGTAACTTAATTATGTTTTAAAGTTTGCTAACTACTAATCAAGTTTTAAAATTTATAACTGATTGTGTAAAAATAAATTTTAATGATTGAAATATATTTTTCATTTGATATTTATTATGTTCAAGTTCTTCGAACTATCAAGAATTATGGCGTGACATGAAAATTGATAAATATAAAGTAACGGGAGGGAGGGAGAGTGAGGTAATTCTAAAGAAATTATATGTGCACAACAAATATTATTTATTTTTATTTAGAATTGAGACATAAATGCGTAGGAGTTTTCACGGCTAAATCATTATTCTTTATTTGATGGTAATTATTACTCATTTTATATTAAAAGTATATTAATTGTCATTAACAAACTCAAAAACCTTATCCATTCTTTAATTTTCTTTTTACTTTGACAAATAGTATATTTATGTGATTTATTTTTAATTTTTTTTATACATTGTAAGAATAAATATTGTGTTCTTTCACTTTAAAAAAATAATAAATACATCACATGTAATTTTCTTACTTTTTTCTTTGTGGAATCAAATTGTATGTGTGTGCACATTTATAGAAAGATATTATTATTTTATTTTATATATTTTTTTTATGGAAGGAGAAATTCTTGAAAAATATTCACAAAATCCCAACTTAGATTTATATATATTAAATATAATATTAGCTATAGATAAATAAATTATCATATTTATAAACACCTCTTTCATATAATAATAATATTTAATAAATTATCTATTTTATATGATCGTGCGAAGCGCGGATGAATTCACTAGTTTGTATATAATCTAGATAGCTATATGATGGTGGGGTAGGAGTAGGGGTGGTGAGAATGGAGGCTAGGGGGAGAGCAAAAGATAAAGTATGTCGAAGGGTGGGGAGAATATAATAAATGTGAAATACTAGTTGTGAAACTTTTTTTCCCTACTTTCGCGAGAAAGTCATTTTTCTCATTTTTAAGGAACTTATTTTCGTAGAGAAAATGTTTACTAACAATTTTAACTGAGTGAACATGAGAAAATTGAAAAATATTTTGTGAATTTTTTTTCTTATTGTTACACTGGAAAGGGTTAAAATAGATTACATTCTTTTTAAAATAATGTTGATTTAAGTTTGTCACGAGAAGACACCCTATACCCTTGTTTCTCCAAATTATTAGCTCTTCATCATGCTTGTTGTTAGGACCGAAATAAGCAGGTGTAATGCGGAAGCTAGCAAAGCAAACCTCGAAAGACCACAAGTAAGAAGACAAATGAGAAACACACCAAAAGAGACAGATTTAACGTGGTTCGGTCAATCGACCTACGTCCACAAAGGAGATGAGCAATCCACTATAAATATGAGAGTACAAAATATAGAGAGAAACAACCTCAACCAATTCACTCGGAATACAAGGAGGTACACAAAATTCTCCTCCATAACCGCAACTCTCAAAACCCTAGGACTACATTGTGAATGCTAATTAAGTTAGAAGGAACAAGCCTATATTTATAGAGTCCTAAACCTTTCCTACAAGAAAAGGACTAATAAAATATTAAAACCTTTTCCTAAAAGAAAAACCTATTTATGATAAGAAATCAGGGCAAATAAACCCCAACACTTGTGTCATTTGTTCGAAAGTTGACTCATTGATTCGCCTCTTTCCAGATATGTTTAATAGAAACTTCATTAGTATTCAACAAAAATCTACCGTCTTCAATAATAGCCCTAAAAGGATGGTGTTGTATGTCCTCAATCTTAATTAATCAACTTTTTTTTTTTATCAAAGGGATTCCATATATATATATATATATATACTAAAAGTTTAGTTCAAGAGAGTATTGGACAATGATGACATGGTTAGAAGCTCTTCTGTTGGAGAGAAAACAAGCTTGGCTTGGTTCGATGACAAGTAGAAAATCAATTTCCTCTTATTGCACTATTAGTATATTTTTATCAAAGCATTTTAAATGATCAACACAAAGTTCAAAAAAGATAACAAAATCAATTTGTTATTACATCCAAATAAACAGTCCCAACTTTGGTTATACATGTGAACATATTCTTATATGCCCAATAAATGTACTAAAAGATGTGAAGAAAAATTGTACTTTAATAGCTAATTACTTCAAAAGAATTGTGGACTAGGCCATATATATAATTGCAATTTGCCATTCCTGCGCCTGCAAAAATCATTAACAAAATAATGTCAGAAAAAAATATGTTTCTTTTTTACATCAATTTAATTAGTCAAAACCAAAACCAACCTTCATTAAATAATTTGGTCTTTCTTTTACTACTGAAACCGTACACCAAAAAGGCATTGTAGATCAGTTTCAAGATTTGGTAGCTGTTGTAATGCCTGCAAATGAAACAATTCCACAAAATATGGCAAATCTTAGAGAATATTTTAAGCAAGAATTAAAAATAGAAAATGTTTTTAATTATATTATGTCTTCACACATCACCCTTATATGTTGGCCTGATTTTTAAATTGTGTGTGACTATCTCATCCGAGAAAAAGCTCTGTAAATAAATAATTCTTAGTTCTAACTTAGCCCTACAAGCTAGCTAAAAAAGAAGGAAGATTGTCTAAGCCATATAAAGAGTCCTGAGATCTCGCCCCTATCGTTAGATGTGGGACATTTCTTTTAACACCCCCTCACGCCCATACTCTTTCTAGACTGGAGTGTGCACAATTATGTACCGGGAGTGTATTCACAACCCACAGATCGGATTCAATGGTTCTGACTTTGATACCAGTTTGAAGAAATGAATTCTCGACCTACCCCAAAAACTAGCTCAAAGGAAGAATGATTGTCCAAGTCATATAAGGAGTCCCGAGATTTGTCCCGATATGACATGGGACATGTCTTTCAACAAACACATTATTAATTACTTAATTATATTATGTTTCAAACACAGAACAAAGGATCAAAGAAATTACCAGAACATTTGAAGAATCAAGAAAAGCTTCTGGGAAAGACATCAAACAATTTTCTCTTCTTTGTGGTAACATTTGTGTAACACCAATATTACTGTTTCCCAAAAATGTTGGATTAGGTAACTCCTTGGCAAATAAATTATCTGTGTTCATATTGGAAGTGGCAAGTTTGATGGAAAGAAACTCCACTTGTTTTTGAAGAGATTGAACATAATTGATGATTTCATCAAGCATTCCTGCTTTGCCAATCGCTCTGTTACAACCTGGTACTAAATCTTGTAAACATTTCATCTTCTTGCTTATTTTCTCCCTTCTTGCCTACAAAAATTGATTGATAAGAACTAATTAGCATGTTGCTTTCCGAATTAGCTAGGGTAGGCATATAAATTCACAATAGTTATCACTACAACAACTTAAAATACATTTATAAAGGGAATTCTTGTGCACTAAACGTTCTATGTTCAACCAGGGTCGAGGGAAGGGCCACACCTCAAAGGGGTATAATGTAAGCAACCTATCTTGACAAAACATCGATAGTTGATTTCAAAGTTCGAACATGTAACATATAGGTCACATAAAAACAACTTTATTGTAATGTAACATCTTGCATTCACCCAGAGTTCGGGGAAGGGTAGCATCCCAAAGCAGTGTAATGTAGTCAGACTATCCTGATACATTTCACGGCTTGAAACTATGGCCCATAAGGAGATAATTTTACTGTTGTTTCAAGATTCCAAGAGTTTAAAACATAAATACATAGGTAGTCACAACCACAACAACATAACACTAAAAAAGGCATCTCGATGGATGAAACATTCCACATTCACCCAAGATTCAGGGAAGAATCGCACATCCAAAGGGTGTAATATAAGCATTCTATTCTAATAGCAAGTACTAGTGACTGATTTCACAGTTCAAACTCATAATCCACGACAACTCAAGTTACAATGATGTAACAAGATAGAAACTATCAATGTAGTAAGAGACTTACTCTCTCAGCTAAGCTGTGGCTATCAGTAGCTTGGCCGCGACGAGCCCTGACATGAATAAAATCAGTATTTTTAGCCTCTAAATTCTCCTTTGAATTCTTCCCTTTTTCACTTTTCACTATCATCTCTGTCTGTACTTCCCCTGCTTCTCCATCATGTCTTTTAACTTTACATTCATCTTCTTCATTAAGCTGAAAAATGAACAAACAACATAGAAAATTAGGGCTCAAATTGCTAAGGCAAAAATAAGTCCAGTGATTTCTTTTCATCTGTTTAATTTGGATTGATTTGTCTGATAGTAACTCAACTAATAATTATTATTTCACGAAGTTATAATTTATTTTTATTTCAACGAATAAAAAATAAAGATAAAAACTATTAGTTGAGTGATAATCTGATACATGTGTTATTGGAAGGTAAATATCATATACATATGTTGTTGGTAGATAAATACTAGTAATTCTTTCGTTTCAATTTATGTGATGTTCTTTTCTTTTCTTTTTTTTTAAGCCACTCCTACAAAGAATACTATGATCTATATGTATTATTTATTTTAGATCATAAGCTTCAAAAGTCTGTTTTTATTTTTTAAACTTTCGTATTCAGTCAAACATTATCACATAAATTGAGATGCAAGAAATATCTACTTAGGTGGCCTAATTAAGGTGCGTGCAAACTGGAAAATCTTAGTAACTTAGTTGATTGACTATCTAAACTTTTCGCCTTAGATAGTGAGGTTTGATCTATCCCATTGTAGGTGCACGAAAGCGAGCTCGGACACAATCATTAGTAGAATAAAAGTAGAAAACAACATTTACAAACCTCTGATTTTCTCTTCTTGCTTGTCCAATTCCGCTTTTCACTTCCAAAATCAATTTGTGTGTCAATCTTGATGGGAAAATTCTGAAATTGACTGAATTCCATTGTATGTTCACTCATTAAACTATTGAGTTGAGCAAGATTTTGATTTGGCAAAGAATTAGAAGTTTGTTGTTGTTGGCATTGGTACAAATGTTCAAAAATAGCTCTTTGTCTTTCAAGAATGCTCATTTTGAAAAATGTTGGAACTGATATTTTTTTGTCAAATCAGAGTTTATGGTACTGTACTTCTAATCAGTGGAAGAGATTTATATAGATAATAGATAAAGTATAAGTTACTGTTTGGATATGGATGAAGGCAGAAGCGGATTCAGAATTAAAACGTGATGAGTTCAACGGTTAAGATTTGATATAATCGAATCAAGTGTAGTCTCTCTGTTCTAAATTGGGTGGATGTTTTTTAGCAGGGGTGGATTTATAGGCAAAAATAAGGGGCACATGAATCTGTGGTTTTGTGTAATTTAAATTACTTTTAAAAATAGAAATATATTATTTTTTTCAAAATAATAGACAAAAAAATATATCACATAAATTAAGATAAAAAAAAGAGTAATATTTTTAAGATTATGTGTTCATAATTTACTCCATCTATGTTATCACATTTGGGGCATATAACTGGACATGAAACTAAAAAGAAACCGAATAATTTCACAAATATTCTTAAATTATGTGATCTTAAACATAATATGACATTTCAATAATTATAAGAACTTGTTATTGAAACTTAATTGAGAAATTGAAAATTAACAAAAAGTTTGTAAATAGTGAAATATGTCTTTTCTTTTTTAACAACAATAGTAAAAAGAAGAATAAAAATATTTTATAAAGAATACTATAAATAAAATAACATTTATATATATTTTTTATTTATATAAATTCATATTTTACATCAAATATATTGAATTCACTTATACCGACTTCTAACTTCTAGATAAAGGGACAGGGAGAGAGAGGGACAGATGGGGGCCCAAAAATCAAAGCATATCAAGAATGTGTTGATAAGCTATGGTAGGGTTCAATGAGTGGACATCCAACTCCTCACTTAGTTCAAAAGCCATTATTATAAATGATATAATTAATATGTTTTCTTTGTTCAATAATATTTGTTTATTATTAATTTACACACTTTTTAAAAAATTATAAATAAAATGATAATTTTATTATATTACCCTTTAAATGTAATAGATACGATGTCTTGAAAAATGTAATAAAAAAATAACTATAATTAATGATAAAAATAAATTAAAAACTAAGTGTAAAATTATTCATTGATTTCATAAATCAACCAAAACAAACAAGACAAGCAAAATAAATCAACAATACGAGACACCAAATTTACGTGAAAACATCTTCGAAGTGAAGAGTAAAAACCACAAGATTCAAGCTTCACTATAATCAACAAGAATTACAAATGTGTTCTCTAAAATTACCAACAAAAAAGTGTCAAATAATGAGCAACAACAACTACAAGATAGAAAGAGAAAAGAAAGGAATAAAATCACCAAATACGCAGCTACTATACACAAAAAAAAATGGAGCTAATCATCCACTAATTGACCAGGTTAAAATGGTGTTCATCTTGACGGGTTCAATTCTAGCTGCAACCTATTTAACATCACTAAAGAATTTTGTTGGAGAAATTTTTCCAGAAAGATTCTCTGTGATGAGACATAGATTTAAAGGAGGAGATTTTAGTGAGCAAGATGCAAGTTGTGAAGATTATGTGAAGAAGGTGGAACAATTTATTTTGTCAGAAATTCAGGCCAAGGGAGAGATTTGTTGGGTATTCGCCATGAGGTTCTTAATATAATTGGGTTTTCCTTTTTCTAAAAGGAAAACACAAAGTCTTCATATTTGGCTAGTTCTTTTCTTGTAGGAAAATATTTATGACTATAAATAGAGGTTCATTCCTTCTAACTTAGTAGCATTCACAATGTAGTCCTGGGAGCTTTGAGAGTTCCGTGTAAGGGGATAAACGGTGAGACACAAGTGATACGTTATCACTTGTGTAAACTTCTTTTTGACTCATGCAAATAAAAAAGCGCTCTTACGCTCTAGTTTGATCGGGGGGTCGCAACTAAGATCAGAGGGATAAACTTTCGCACTATTGGAAGAAATATTTTATGTTCAGGGTTTCTCACTTGGTTTTTACTTTCTTTTTTACGAAAACAAGAGTGATTTGTGTGAGATTAATTCTCTCGTTATCTTTTACTCTTATATTTATATAGTGAATTGATCATCTCCTCTTGTGGATGTAGGTCTGTTGACTGGACCACGCTAAATTTTTGTGTCTTTTGGTATATTTCTTGTTTATTTTCTTACTCATGATCTTTCAAGATTTTCTTTGTTAGCCTCCGCATGACATTTAATTATTTCCAATCCTAAAATACTAAAGATAGCATGACAAAACATTATGAAAAGAAAAAAAAGTATCTACACCCAAATAATACTATAGTCGATGTACTAGAAATCAAAGAACAAGAACTACGAGAATAACCGCATTGGGATATGATCAATGCATCTTCTCATCACATGTCTGAACCATCTCAGGCTCTTCCCTCATCTTATCCTCCACCGAGGACACTTTTACATTGACCCAAGTATCATCATTTCTAATCTTATCTCCCTTAGTAAATCCACACATCCATTTCAATATTCTCATTTTCACAACTTTCATCTTCTAAACATGAAAATTTTTAACACTTCACCACAAATAACATAAATGATCTATCAGTATTATATAAAAATTGCATTTGTTTCAACGTGACACTTACTTATCACACATGACTTTGTAAAGAGATTACCCTCATTTTGTCTCTGCAAGGATAAAGAATAAGACAACAATGCTTTGCGTCCTTTATAGCATGTTGTCACCATCACAAAGTAAACAAAAATTGAAAGGACTCTAATTTTCACATACAATGTCATGTATGTATGTATGTGTGTGAGAAAATATTTTCATATTCAAAATAACCATCACTAACTGTGTGACTTTATCGTCAAAAATTATCTCATGACGATAAATATTTTTCCATCTTTGATAAGAATTTTATATTCGAATCTTGATTATGAAACCGCTTTTGATAAGATACACTTTATCCTTAATGAAAATTTTTCAATATGAATTCTGACTAGTTAAAATTTTAAAATGCATATCGAATACAAGGTAAAAACTAAAAAATAAAGAAGTAAGTTTACATACTAATTAGAAAAAAAGACAAAGTGAAAGCAGGGGCGGAGCCACCTTATACCAAGGGGGTTCATCCGAACTCCCTTCAGCGGAAAATTACATTAATTATACATGGTTAAAATGTTTTTTATGTATATATAGTAGATGTCGAACCCCCTTCGGCTACTTCGTTTGTCTATTTTTACAGATTTTGAAACCCTTTATTGAAAATCCTGGCTCCGCCACTGAGTGAAAGGCAGCTAGAGACAAACTTAGCCAAACAGTTGTCTCCCGTTTGGTGACTGAGACAACTCGTATCGAGTAGTGCTAGTATGGAAAATCATAAATAGAAGTGAGATTAGAAAGAAAAAAAAAACTCTAGTAATTAGATTCAAGATAATAAAACATAGTAAGAATAATCTTTTTAAAACAAAAAGCTAAAAAGGAAAATAAGGCAAATAAATTTAAATGAAGAAAGTAATATATCGACCTAATGAATTGGGGAAGTATAATAATTCTGAAATCATTATTCAATATAGAATATAGTATAAAAATAATACTATAATTTTAGCACAATGATTTGAAATTACTAATTTTAAAAAGGACTAAAATATCTCTTAATTTTGTGATTCAGAATTGATATATCCCTCGATAAAAAGATAATGTAGATATACTCTCGTTATCTAATAAATAGAGCATATTTATCATTTTCGTTAACAAATTAATATTTACTGAATTAAAAAAAAAAATTGGTTTCTAATCCCAAATTGTCATGTAGCTTTCAAATTTACCTCACTTATTTTTTTTTAGCCCTCCAGACTCGACCCTGACTTTAAAAAAAGAAAAAAAAAGTGGATGTGGTAAAATTTTGTATAGTCACTTACATTTATAAATTAAAAAAATTAATTTTAACTTTTTAACGTAGATAAAAAGGAAAATGAGCTAACTTTTCCAAGTAACGGAGAGCGACAAAGACAAAGGTTTGTTATTTAATTCAATAAATATGAGTTTGTTAATGAAAATGATAAATATGTGTTACTTGTTAGACTACGATGATAAATATATTGTATTTGTTTCACATCGAGAATATATATATATATAACTTTTTAACAAATAAATAATACATCAAATGTTACCTCTCATAAAATTATCTAGAATTTATTTCAATGTTATAATCTCTTTATCTGCCAACAAAACAAGCCCTAAATAGGATAAACCAACTTCAGAATGATTGAGAATGAGAAACCATAAACAACATGGTTAAGATTTAAATTAAAGCACATTATTTGAATAGATTTTTATCCCCTTCATATGGGTGTGCCCCCCACTTACCCACCCACCCTACCACCCCACCTTTTTTTAGTTCATCATGGCTCCACCTTCTTTACCTAATTAATCATCAAATCAATCAGTAATTCAGTTGGTTGATTACCTGAATTTATATTTATTTGATGAGGGTTCAAATTTTCATTTATTAGCAAGTCCTTTTCATTTCTCCCTTTTAAAAAAGTAATCAACCTAGCACAATATCATTTCGCAAACCCCACATCATTATCCAAATACAACATATATATATATATATATATATATATATATATATACACTAAATTTTTACAGATATTTATATTTTGATTGAATCAGTAAAAAAAAAAAAATAGAAATATTTTCATATGAAAATGAAAATATGTTTTCTATAATGCGTTTTTCTAGTAAATTGATTCGATGAAAATGAGATGGAAATTTATGTTTTATAAAATAAATTTTCTATTAATTTGTGATGAGAAAACCATTATTTATAGCGGTGATAATACATTTGAATTAATTGATTAAAATTGTTTGATAATGTATTTTATTAAAGTATTTGTGAGTATTAAAATTGCTTTTACTAATAAGTATTATGTGTTTGGATTTAATTAAGTGTACATTGAAATTGATAATAGCTTAATAAGTAGTATATATGTTTAATCAGGCGGTCGAAATTAACTTATTTTGAAAAGTATTTCTTATCAAAAGTGTTTAGTAATTTCGTTTATAGTTTGTGTCTGGCCAATATTTTCAAAAATTGATTTTAAGTGAAAAATTACGAAAAAAGGAAGTTATTTACTAATTATAATTTTGCAATGCATACATGATTTTTTGTATACGGGTAATCTTGTCCTAAAAATGATCAAAAATGTTATTTTTTGGCAGAGCCGTCAAAAAGGGCCGGCCCATCCCCATTCGGCCCAAGCCTCACAGGCCAAGGAATTTGAAGGGCTAAGGCGGGCCGGCCCTTCATTTGGAAGGGCCTGAAAATGTTTAACCCAACCCAACCTTAGAAGGGCCGAGGGCTGGGGCGGGCTAGCCCTTCTTTTTTCATTTTTCATTTTTGTTCTTTTCAAACTTATAGTTCTACAACATCAAGAAAATGAGAAGATTTTCAAATCAAATATGACAAACAATGGTGTTGTTTCAATAACACTAGCAAAAAGTTTAGTGTAATTAGCATGTATCTTGCATACAAAATATGCGAGCGAAGAAAGACAGTGACAAGCAAGATGGGAGGGAGGCGAGGGCGCGAGATTTGTCGATATATCCTAGACACATGCAAATCTACTTGGATAGAGTGTATCTAGAACAAATTAACCTAATTTTGAGTCCATATATTCCGAGATATATGTAACTGGACGTTCCACAATATGGTAAGATTCATAATATTACAACATAGCGTGTATTTAAGTAATTATATTATATACTTGAGAGATTATTGTAAGTTACTTAAATAAATAGTTTTGGCCCATGGGCTGACCCCAGCCCGGCCCTAATCAAGCTTCAAAGGCCAAGAGCTTATATGAGTCGGGCTTATAAGCTCTAGTTTTAAATTGACTTGAAAAATCATATTCCAACCCTACCCCAATAGCGGGTTGGGTTGGGCCGGCCCCATAGACTAAGCCCGTTTTGACGGCTCTAATTTTTTATGAAACTATACTTATCCATCTTACGTCATTGTTTCCTAAAAACTTAATCAAACACCTTCATTTCCTAAAATAAATACTTTAAATAAATAAGTATTTTTTATCTTTTGAAAAACTTGGCTAAGTAAGTTAGTGGTAGACTGGTAGTTGACATATTTGTTAAACAAAGATTTTTTCATGTCAAAAAATTTACAATATTCTTAAAGCTATTTAGAACATATAAAGTAAAAATATTTTTTGATTAAAGGTTACCGATGCAATACTAATAATCAGTAGCTGATTCGAGAGGACGATCAGTCACATGGAACTAAGACAACACCCAACATACTTTTATTTGAGGTGGCAATAGTGCGAAAATTTCCACAATAAATTATACTTTGTCTCAATTAATATTATACGTTAATTTAAAATTGCTATAAGACCTCATAAATTAACTTCAAATTATTAATCCTCTCGGAATCCAAATAACTCCCTTGCATCATGTTCTTTGATTAGTGGAGAAAATCTAGAGTACTCCTATATCCACTCAACTCTTATACTATGATTTTTGAAGGGATAAAGAATAAGTCTCCAAGCAAGTCAACCAATTGAATTCATTCATGCACCTTATCCACTTAAGAGTAGTAAAATATCCCTCTATTCACTTTTTCTTGTCACACTTTGACACATAATTATTAAGAAAATTATCATTGATATAGATATTTTATCAAACTATTCTATATTAAATGATGTCTTGAAAAATGATTTGAAAAATAAATATTTAATGCTGAGGGTAAAACATAGAAAAAACTTATTGATTTTTCTTGATATGTCAAAAGTAACAAGTGAAAATAAAAATATATTTTAGAAATAAATGACCAGTAAAAATAAACGGAAGAAATATTATTCTTGTTTAAAGATCTGGGGTGTGGAAAAGTCCAAAAGAGGAGGAATAAACTTTTCTTTTTGGGTAATTGAAATAATTTTGATGTGATATGAATGTTGAGAGATGCAATGTTTCCAATATTATTATAATCAATGATGATGTTTTTTCTTCTCTCTTTCTAGTTGGAAAGCCAAAATTTAGAACAAAGACAATGAACTAATTATATGATATGTTTTCTTTCCAAAAATGGCTACTAGTTAGTTAGTGTGTCCCTTCGAAAAAAGGAAGTAAAACCTTTTTTTTTTTTGCTTTTGGAGGAAGTGAGTTGAATAGGTGGAAGCTTGTGAATAACTCACCATTTCAAACTTTATTTTCTTTCCTAAATCCATTTCCCATATTCCTAAGTCATTAAATTGTTTGTATATCGAAAATCGAAAGATGTCAAATAAACTAAGATAAAAGAAGTATTAGGTATATATGGGAAGGAGCAATAATGGAATCTTGAAGTAATTGCAAAATTATTTATATGTGACTTATAGTTCATGAATTTTTGATCAATCGCGTGGAATCAATCACTGATGCATGCTTCTAATAGGTTATCCATATCATGCCCAAAAACAGATCCTAATGGCCTGCCAGGTGTTATAATTTTGAATCTCTTGAATATCAAACTAGAGATTAGCTTAATGGTTTAGTGCATTCAAAATTCACTTTAATTTGAGGTTCGAAATTCAAACTTCGAGTACTATATTTTTATTTATCACTTAGCAATCATCAAGTGTTGTGTATTTTTACTTTTAATTTTAAAATTGTTCGATTTGGTGTAAAGAGGAGCTCAAAGTACTATATATATTCAATTGCATCACATGATTTCATCATGGAGTATAAATATATGTGAAGAATTTGTAAAATTTTAACAAAAAATAAATTTTGAATCCATAATTTTTTATATGTATATAATTGATTCAATGATAAAACTTAAATTTTGATTTTGATTTCACCTCTAACATATGTTCATATTAAATTCTCAAAGAGTAAATTAGGCCCTACATTAATTATTCCTATCTAATATATGAGTGGACACCAACAAAAAAGTTGAGAACAACAGAAGGGCAACCATACTTGGTTGTCCTACAAATTAAACCAGTATCCAAAAGTTTCATAAAATTATAATCCTATTTGATTATGATTTCTCAATAAATTATATATACATATCAAATGAGTTTTTTTTTTTTTAGACAATCTAAGATTTGAATTTAAATTATTGAGTTTTATCGAATCTATAGCTAAAATTACATCTTTGCCCTTGAAAGTTGGGACCTATTCTCATTGAGTAAAGGCTTTACCCACCGACATGAGTTGTGGTGCACTGGTGGGACTGCTCCATCCTTAACCAGATGTTTCAGATTTTAAGTCATGGGTATGAAGAAAATCATAATAGGAGTGTCACCCCGAATGAGTCATGTAGTGCGTGATCTAAATTTAGTCGGAGCTCCAATACAGGCTCCGGACACCAGATGAAAAAAAAGCATTTACACTACTGCTCCAAACAGCTATGTTTGGGCCATACACACAAATGATCCATTGCACCTGAAAATCAATCTGAATATTACAATCTTCAAGTAGGCCTAATTGATTGTGCAAGTTAGTGTTCCAAACTTACTTGCGTAGAAGAGATGGCAATAGGACGGGACGGGTTTAGAGTGGGGCAACACATGCAGGGCAGATTTTATGCAGGGCGGACTGAAACAAAATGAGTCGAATTATTATCTTAAAGTTTTGAGTTGAATGCTTAGATTCTTTCGACATTCCATGAGCTGGTTTTTCTCAAACGTCAAATCCCTAAACCGAAAGAATAAAAAAGGCTAAAAATATAAGTACTTTTTTTCTTTGAAAATTTTAAATATTTTCTCAAAGCCAAGAAGTTTGGTTGCATCTAATGATCTAAGTAAACAATTTAAATGTAACATATTTGGGTAATTAATAAAGTATACTAATCTAAGTTGAGGACCTATCAGAAACAACTTACTCCATATAGGTAGATGTAAAGTCTGCATACATCTTATTGTCCTAACACACCAGAAAGGATTGGACATGTATCACTCCCTTCAGCAAACCATTTCTGAATCCGAAATCTTTCATACGTTTGTCCAGACGCAATTACAACAGGACCATACATCAATCACAAATAAAGACAACAACAACGACATACCCAATATAATCCCACAAGTCTGATCTGGGTAGGCTGGTAGGGTATAATGAATGCAGCCTTACCCCTACTTTGGGAAGGTAAAGAGGTTTCCAATCGACCCTCAGCTCAAAAGACAAGCATGTAAGGTAAATACAATAGCAAAGAAGAGAATAGTAGCAACGACAAATAATACAATTACTGAAACAAAAGAAATAATTGGTAATACTACAGTTGAATAATAAGATAGTAATAATAGCAATACTAAAAAGGGAACTAGACAACACTATACCTACTAACCCTCTACCCTAATCTTCGACCTCCATATTTTCCTATCTACAATCATGTCCTCGGTAAATTGCATCTAAGACATGTCTTCCTTATGAGTTTGCTCTGTCACAATTGATTTTCCATGCTTATTAAGGAGCTTAAGAAATATCGATAAGATCCTCCTTTTCGTTGTCTCACCCTCACCAACTCTATCCATCATCTCTTTTATGGATCGTTTTTCAATTGAAAGAGCTTTTAGAGATGTGATATGAAGCTTCCACATAGCAACTTGAATTGCCTCAAAGGCATATTCTTCAGCTGAATCTGTTGTGTTGACATACCGATGAAGTAATTCCTTTATAACCTTCCCTGCCTCCTCTTCAGATGGGTCCACGCTGAATATCGCACCCCTTAGTTCAGCAATCAGTTGTAAAATCTGCAGCCAGTATTTTTCATTAAAGTGGAATGCCACCAAGAAAATACAATAGATATGGAGATTAGTTGAAAATAATGTGCAGCCAAATGAGCATTACGGACTTTGTCATTTAGTTGAAAATTCTACTAAGTAGCATGCACCACGGGCTTGTATATTCACTTATAGAACTGAAACACATCAAGAATTATGCAATCAAGACCACCAGAAATAGAAAATATGCATAGATGAACCTCTCATAGGAATGTTTTCTGACTGACCTCCGCAGCCAGCGATACTGGAACCATATTTTGCACCTGGTTTAAGCTTTGCTCAAACATGTTTCTTGATTTCTTACATCGTGAGAGTATAGTATCTCCTGTGAATGCCTGGAAACGCAATATAGATTGTTGCTTAGTGACTGAAGATAATAGAGTATCTTCATTGTATGTTTATAATGTTTAGAAGTGTTACATTGGTCATGCAAACACTTAATTGTATAAACCAATGAATTGTGTTAGAAATGCTATGATATGAATGTGCCTCTACCATCCTACCCGTCGCACATAGTCTTAGACTCCCTTCCTTGACTAGCCTAAGCTGCTGGCCTCCATGGAAACATAAACAAGATAGCATTAAGAAAAAACCCTTGTATATTGATGGAAATTCCACCAGCATGTTAAGTTCTGTACTAGTTCAACTGACTAAGTTTCGGAGGAATGGGGTCAATGTAGCATTACATAAGAGATATATTTAACAAAAAAAAGTGAAGTATAGCTTATTTGGGAGGCAAATTTAACAAAAAAAACTCAACAAATAACTAGTTGGTTTAGCTTGTTCCAGAATGCATACCAAGTATAGCTTACTAGATTCACTGCAGTGCTGATGCAGTGTCTTAGCTTTGTCAATTTCACTGTTCAACCGACAAAGTACCTCTGTTCCGGAGCATCCAGGACGGACTGCTTCAATTTCAGGAAGTAATATCGAAACTCTAGTTACAAACTGAATTAGTTCCATGCACATTAGATGATGCACCTGTCATCATCATAACCAACAGGAGATATTAAGTTGATTTGCAAAAGGAAAATATCAGTTTAAAGCTTAAAGCAAATGGCACCATAATATGGGATAAATGACAAGGAAATATTCAAGAATTGACTGATACATCAGTGCATTTAGAAAACTAACAATGTTCAACTAAAAAAATCCCAGCCAGCAGAATTTTCCCAAGAGGCAAAAACCTTTTGGTTTTAATAATTTTTCTGTTCCCTCATGGAATTCTAACTACCATATATTTTAATACCGTGGTGTCTGGGCCAGCTTGTGTGTTCCTCGACTAATACCCATGGGCACATGTTACCTCCCTCCGACACATGTATTGGGTGACTCTGTCCACCAACGTTTGGAGCGATGAAAAGTGTTGAAATAAAGATGCAGAAACGATGAACAAAAGCCACACTTTTGGGAGAAATTTCCTCTTCCTTTTCTATTGTTCAATATTCACAATATCACCTTCATTACAATAATTCCTTCTCTTTCCTAATTGAACTACAACTATTCAATTACCATAATTATTACAATCACATAACTACCATAATACAATTTATCATAATATTTATTACTTTACTCTCCTCCCCCCCCCCCCCCCCCCCCCCCCCNNNNCCCCCCCCCCCCCCCCCCACCAAGGTGGAGCATGAGGATCCATATGCCCAATTTGCCAAGTAGATGTTCATATTGCGACCTTCCGGATACCTTTGTAAAAATATCAACCAACTGATCATTCGTGGAACATAGATTGAAGATATACGATCGGCCAACGGCTCATCTCGGGCATAGTGACAATTCACTTCAATTTGGTTTCATGTCAGGGTGTTCGACTACAGAAGACATACATCTCATAAGGAGAATGATGGAGCAGTATAGGGAGAAAGGAAGAGGAGCTTACATATGATGTTCATTGACCTAGAAAAAACTTACGATAGACCCTGGAGTCTAAAGGCTTCAGGTTGAGCAGGACTAACACAATATACTTGGAGTGTAAGTTCAGTGATGTAACTCAGGTGTCATAACTCAAATGTGGAAGTGAGGATTAATGCACAAGTCATATCAAACAAAGGAAGTTTGAAGTATCTGGGGTCATAGTTCAAGGAAATGGGAAGATCAATGATGATGTTACATATCATATTGTAGCGTGGTAAATGAAATTGAAAATCGCATCCAGTGTCTTATGTGATAAGAATGTACCATTAAGACTTAAAGGCAAATTTTATAAATTTGTCGTCGGGCAAGTTAAGTTGTATAGGGGGGAGTGTTGGCAGGTCAAGAACTTGAATGTTCAAAAATTAGGAGTTAAGGGAATGAGGATGTTGAGATGGATGTGAAGAAATACTATGAGAGATAGGATCAGGAACGAAGTTATTCGGCATAAGGTGGGAGTGACTTTCGTGTTGGACAAGATGACGTAGGGAGGCTAGATGGTTCGGACATGTGAAAAAGAAGATGCACAACTGCTCCAGTGAGGAGGTGTGAAAAGTTGGCTATAGTGGGTCTTGGGTAGACGTATTAGACAGACACTCATGCAGTTTACTAAGATCATGACCCAATATAGGAAGAAATAGAGGTAAAAAAAAACTAGGATGGAAGCTAGTAGGTAGTTGAGCGTTATCGAGCTCTCTTATCAGTATTGTTATTATTACTATATTATTTGATTTGGTATTACTTGTTGTTTTCATTGCTTCATTTACCGTATTATGTTTCCCCTAGCAAGTTTTTTCGTTGCTTTTACTACTTTCATTTTCATATTCCCTTTTTCAAACTGCTTTGAGACGTGTTACTTAAGCTGAGGGTCTATCGAAAACAACCCTTCTATCGCTATGAGGTAGGGGTAAGATCTACGTACACTCTACCCTCATTAGACCTCATTTGTGGGATTATTTTGGGTATGTTGTTAAATCTGTAACATAAAGGACATCTTTTAGCCATGTTGAATCATTCAGCATAAGGGAACCCTCTTTGGTGGCAATCGAGTTGCTTCCGTCCAGAAGTCCAATCGGACACTTTGGAATGTCCCGTTGATCACATAATCCTTCCGGATTACCTGTTATATGATTGGTGGCCCTAGTGTCAATGATCCAGTATTTATTTTCAGGTCTACCATCCATCTTGTCATTTGTATTCAATCTTTTAGCTTTCAACATCTCGATCACAGTTTTCCACTCCTCAAGGCTCAGTTCTGGTGGTTCCATCGGGCCTATGTTCATCAATCTTGTGTTCGGTCCTCTCCCATCTTTGGTCACTACAGCATTGGCGCGATAATTGGTTCTTCCTCGTCCAACGCCCAGACCACCTTTCTGCTACTATGGTTGACCTCTTCCTCTGCAACCTATTCTCTCTTCACATTTTGGGTTGTTTGAACATTATTCCGGGTAACCCGTGAGTCCTTAGCATATTCTTGCTTCATGTCCGAGTTGCTTTTTCTTTCTTTTTTTTTGAGAAAGTTCTTGTTCGAGTTTCTTACAATGTGAACATACCACTTTATTGTTTCTCCCTCACCTTGGTTCCAGTAAGTGTAGCCGACTTGTAGTGCAAACGCCATTGTTCCACTCCGATCATCTTTTCCACAGGCGACACCCGCTCTTCCTGCACCATCTTTGAATAGACAGTAAAGAAGACTGGACCTCACTGTTCCATAGGTTGTTTCATCCAATCCCATCAGAAAAAATATACCCTTTTTCTTCTTCTCTTTCGATCTCTAGAATTGCTCCCAGATTGCCTCCATTGGGACTCAAACCTAAGACCTCATAGTTCTCAACCCACTTCATTGAACCCTAAGCCACACCCAAGGGGCCATTCTAACTAAGGAATCATTTGATGTAAGGTATAAGATATAATAATCATAGGACTAAAATGCAGGACTATTTTATCCTTTTTTGGTTGGAGGTCTTAGGCAGTCCTGAGATTGTTTATCCCACAATTTATACCTTAGTGATGAGATATATAACTTATCCCGGGATGACTTATTCCCAACCAAACAACCCCTACTATTAGGGGTCGTTTGGTTTGAATACAAATTATGTTTGAATTAGTTATGATATGAAAAATTATGTTGGAATAAGTTATGATGTGATTAGTTTTACTAAGATTATTTTTATTGGTTGTTTGGTTTGTCATATTGAAATAATATGCATGGCATAATTTCTAATAATAACTTGTTTGTTTGCAAAAACGCCCTATAAGAACAAGTTGTTTGTTTATAAAGGAGGGTTTAAGGGGTACTTTTGTTATTTCACATTTTTATCCTAGAATAAGTTATCTCGGAATTAGTATTCCACCCACAAGTAGGGATAACTTATCTCGAAATTATTTTTCTTTATCTATCACACCAAACGACCCCTTAAAGTAAGACTTCTCATTACCCTCATTTTTTTCTCAATTTCTCACTCTTTGGGAATGTAAATAAGGAACTAGAAAACAGAGAAAAAGAGAGGAGGAACTTAGAACTCATAATACCTTAATAGCATGATGAGATGGAGGTGTCTCACTTACTTCAGCAGCATCAATCCACATGATAATTTCTGGTAAAAAGAACACAAAACTTAGTGTCACATTTGACATAGTACTAAATATTATCAAGAAGATGCAAATACAAAGGACAAGAGACTAAGAATTTCAAGAATGCTTACCTAGAGGAGAAAATACAAAAACCCTTTTCTTCTTAGGATGAAAAACAAACTTCCAACACTAAGCCCAACTCCACAATTCAGAAACTCATAAAATTCCCAGAAAAAAATTCAAAACTTGGGGTTCAAATAGAGATTTCTTTACATAAAAAGATCCAATTTTTCTCCTTATTTTTCAAATATAAGTCATTTCAAGAGAAACCCACAATCAAGAAACACATTCATTTGCATTTTGCTTTATGAAAGTTAAAGCACTCAGCCTCAGCGTTTAAAGTGTACAAATTCAAGGCATATAAAGTGAACTTTTGGATGGGTCCTATTTATAAAGTAGTTATTTTGGTCATGTTTAAATTCAGCGAAAACCACTCATTTGATACTTTTACGGTAGTAGAATCAATCTAAAGTTGTATAAGTTGTATGTTCGATGAAATTCAATAGGTTTTTACCTCAAATTCAAGGGCGAATTAAATGTACCGTATTTTATGACAGGAAATTTTCAGGATTCAAAATATGAAGAAGTAATTTAATATAATGAAAAGAGATTAAATATCTATTATATATACATAAAAATAATTTTAATCATATATAAATAATATAATTTTTCACCAAAAACTCGACTTGGCTTTGACATTGATGGTACTGGGTTTGAATTTGTGATAAATTATTTATGCATATTGGATTAAATATCTTAATACAAATAAAATTGGGAGCAAAGTAATTAAATTATGTCATATTCGTAAGCAAAACTATAGCTTTGTCACTATTCCTGCCCTTTGGTATCAATAAAAGGAAGTTTTATTGCATGAGTTTAATAGCTCATCTATCATAAGATTAATAATTCATTTATTTTAATTTATTTGTCTTTTTTTTTTTAAATTTATCTAAAAAGAATAATATTTTTTGACAATTTTTTAATTGTAACCTTTTATTTTGACATGTTTAAAATTATGACAGCAAAACATATTTCTATATATTATACATGTTTTAGATTAACTTGTAAGATTTAAAATCTTTTTTTATTTTTTAAAATTTTATATTAAAATTAAACAAACAATCGGAGAAGTAATATAATTGACCATTAATACCAAAAGAAGGCGAATGGAAGAAAGAGCATAGACTTTTTTATTTGCAAGTGTCTTTTCTCTGTTTTTCTTACTCACAGTCACACGTACCTTCCCAAAGTTTATTTTTATATATATATAAAAAAAATAAAAACATCTCTAGCTAGTTTGAATAAAAATCTTCCTACCCCTACTTTGTCTTTCAGTCGTACGTTCCTAGAAAATTATTTTTAGATATATTGGAAAAGGCTCAAAACTATTCTAAATTATTCGAAATGGCTTAAATTTATCTTTAAATTATATTTTGACTCAAAATTACTCTTTCCGTCAAACTATTGAGTCATACATATTCTTCTAATTAACAGAAGTATGATAAGTGCCACTTGAAAACCTTGACCGCACTGACGATATGAATCGCGTATGTGGAGGTGAGAGATGTTTGGCGCTTATGTGGCATCCATGTGGCACTTAACACACTTCTATTAATTAGAAGGAAGGGTAGGTATGGCTCAATAGTTTGATAGGAAGGGTAATTTTGAGCCGGAATATAGTTTAAGGGTAAATTTAAGCTATTTCGGATAGTTTAGTGGTAGTTTTGAGCATTTTCCGTAGATATATTGATACGGAGAATTTTAATAGCTTGATTGATTCAGTAATTAATTGACATAATATATAGATATGTTTTTAACTTAGTTTTAGCTTGTATTAATGTCCTTAATTTTGAATGTATACAAATAGGTACTTAAATTTGTATAAATTTAAATAAGTAGATATATGTGTCATATCTGGCGTTATATGTGTATTAAGTCACATAGAACGTGTGTTTATTTGTTCAAATTTGTACAAGTTTTAGTATTTATGTGTATGTATTCAAAGCTAAAGGGCATAGATGTCAGCTGAGGTCAAGTTAAAAGACATGTTTATCTATTATGCCCAATTTTTACATTGTTGGCGAGGATTGGATTCTCACCTTGTAATGTCCTTTATGTTTTCCCTTTTTCGATATGATATAATTTTATGTGATGTAATTTCTTTTTGAATCTTTTTTTAAAAGGCATAATAGATAAACGTGTATTTTAACTTAGTTTCAGTTTGCATCTATTTCCTCTAACTTTGGATGTGCACAAATAGACACTTAAGTTTGTATAAAATTGAATAAGTAGACATGTGTCCTATATGACGTCCTATATGGTCAATATGTCTCCTACGTGGTATTCTAAGTGTATTATGACATACACGTGTGTGTCTACTTGTTTAATTTTATACAAATTTAAGTTCATACTTGTGCACATCTAAAGTGAGAGAGTATAAATGTCAATTAAGACCAAATTAAATAGTGTGTATTTATTATAAAGATCAAGTTACATGACATGTTTATATATAGGAGCCTTTATTTGTAATAATAAAATAAAATAAAAATATTTATTTTTAATATTAATAAAATAATTTATAGTTAAACGTATGTCTATGTCTTGTTTTAGGTCATATTTTTTAAAAAATAATATATATGTATATATATATCCGATGTTTCATGTTAATTGAAACGGAGGAAGCACTATATATTAATGAGAATCTTGATCTTTCATTCATATGTAGCTGATAAAACACACAAAAGGATGACTTAATTAGGAGTGTGTTTAAAATATTAGTTTAAAAATATTTATATGTAATCTAGCAAAATACTGTGCAGATAAATGAAAAGCAGGAATTGAGGGTTTTGAGAGTGGTAGTCGCACGGGTTGGGAAGGTCAAGGCATAGGGTTGGGTGGATGGGGACGAGACAATATTTTTCTTCTTCTATATTTTTTAAAAAGGAAAATAGGAAATGAGACTATAATGTGGAGAATCGAACTCTTACCAATAAAGTTTAAAATGTCATTTATAAACTTGTTTTTCCAACTTCTATCAGAAAAGTCATTTTATTCATTTTAAGAAACTTGTTTTTTCAGGAAAAATATTTGACCAATCAAACATGAAAAAAAGTTTAAAATATTTTATAAAAATATAAAATATACCCTAAATGTGTGCTATTTAAGAGAGAGAAAAAAAGGAAAGAATATCCTCTCTACCCTTTCTTTGTATTATTTGATGATAGAAAGGAACTCTAATTTGAATGAGAATCCTCCTACCCTTCCTTTGTCTTTCACTCATTTCCAACTTTGTTTTCTCAAACAATATATAGTTGACTTATTAATCCTCTACTTGACTAATTAAATACTTTTTCAATATACAGCTCCAAATTTGCAAAATAAAATTAATTTAAATTCTCATTTTATCGATTAATTAGAAGTTTTATAACATAAGAAGGTTATGGAATATCTAAGACCAAATTACAAATTTTCTATTCTTTTTTAATCTTCTTGCCTATTCAAACTTTGTCACTTAAATTGAAATAAGTGGAGCAAGTTATATTACTAATAATTACTTTATTTGTCCTTATTTATGTGACATTTTTTTATTTTTTAGTCGGATCAAAAGTGAATACTTATATATTTCTATATTTAATAGGGGAAATACGCAAATAAGCAAACATATGCTAGTTAATTAGCTAAGTTATAGTTTGAATTAATTACCACTCGCAACCTCTTTTTAGCTAACATATACTCTCCTCTCTTCCTCTCTCTCACACATCTCTCCTCCTTTATACATATACAAAATATGCATATACATACAATTATGTGACATATATACAAATACAATTCGCTTCTCTACACTCTCCTCCCTCTCTCGCTCGCTTCTCTCCTCCCTCTCTCTATCTCGCTCGCCAGATATATAAATACATACTTATACCAGTTACATATATACAATTATCTTACATATATAATTCGACAGATATACAAATACAATTCACCTCTCTCCACTCTCTGTCCTCTCTCACTCGCCTCTCTCCTCCCTCTCCCAATTTCGCTTGCATCTCTCCTCCCTTTAACATGTAGCTACGAATTGTAATTAGCAAACTATAGTTATGGAGCCTAGTTTGAAGTCATTTTTAGTGGCTATTTGTGAAATTTCCCTATTTAATACTCCTCCGTTTAAAAAAGAATGATCTAGCTTGACTTAGCACGTAGTTTAAGAAAATAAAGGAAACTTTTCAATCTCGTGGTCCTAAATTAAAGTTATGTTACATATACCAAAATTTCCTTTATTTTTGCAGTCTTAAACATGTCACGTATTGGAAAGTTGAAATTAAAGTGTTGCAAAAAAAAAGAAATGTTTCATTCTTTTTTAAATAGACTAAAAAAGAAAGGGAAAACTACACAAACTGGACCCATACAACAAAGTATTTATTCAAATTGGACTCAATCCAATATATTTACCCTGATTGGACGCATTGCTCAAACTATTTACCCGAGTTTTCCTTATTTTATTTACTGAATCATTGCTTCTTTGATACCATCGGAGTATATAATATATATTTTAATGGTATCTATATACTCTGATTGTATCAAGCAGTAATTGAGCAGTCTTTTTACTTAACCACTGTCTCTTCCTCCTTGATACCATTAGAGTATATATATATATACTCTAATGGTATCAAGGAGTAATTCAGTAGTATTTTCACTGAAGTCTTTCTCTGTGATACCATTAGAGTATATATATATTTTGGTGGTATCAGGCAATAAACGTGAACTAATAGTTAAAAATAGGGGGGTATGAAAGTAAGGAATAATCACTTGTAAATAGTTTTTATTTTTGGGGTACAAGTATTTTTTTCCCCAAAAAAAATAGGTCTTTCTTTTTTAAATAGATGGAGTAATAATTTAACTTTTAAACTTCTCATAGTACTTTATAGAATAACAAATATCTCTTTAATTTTATTTTAGAAATTTTTTAAAAAGTTTTGGCTTCATATTCTT
Organism: Solanum stenotomum; assembly: GCF_019186545.1. Lineage (NCBI taxonomy): Eukaryota > Viridiplantae > Streptophyta > Magnoliopsida > Solanales > Solanaceae > Solanum > Solanum stenotomum. The sequence goes on along the minus strand of NC_064284.1, from coordinate 61,616,532 downwards.
GTACCATTTTCTTTTACTTAGATACATAACATTTTTTTGTGGGCCATATATTTAGAAGTTAGCCAGTTTTTAAAAAATTTAAGCAGTGATCAAGATAATTTGTTTAGATACAATTTGCTTTCAGTTTCTAAGTTGACTAAAGAATTACAATGTTACTTATTTTTTCCTGACTTTTGTGCTTTTCATGATCTCTTTATTGGTATTTAGTGACAGAGTCAGAAATTTGACAAAAGATATACAAATTTTCTTCTCAATTGCATTAAGCCTGTGCAAAATTCAGTATACACTCATTACAACTAATATTTAACCTCTACACACCACATAATTTTTCGATGAAGGGCGTGCACCAGACCACCCTTCACTAAGGTGGCTCCACTCATCTATACATGTTTATTTACAAGAAATCAGCACACTACAGAGAGTTTTGAGCATCTATTTTTTACTTTTAGCAACAGAACCTTGTTTCGAAAATAACTTCCGGAGTAAGCCTGGTGCCTTTGAACTGGATTTTCGCTGAGTATAGTCGACGGTAGAGACTTTAGAAATGTCAACATCTGCAACTGAAGATTCTCCATTATTATTAAACAGGTTCAGTAACTTCAAAGCCATTGCCTTCCCATTGCTACTTCCGTTGGCATATATATTGGCGAGATCAGAAAAGACTCGTTCATCCGTGTGGATGACAAGCTTACAGTACTGAACGCATTGAGAGCACAAAGAGAGAAGGAGAGACACTGCATGCTCCTGATCCTCGAGACTATCACTGTCGAGTAGCTTCACAACTGAAGGAATGCATCCATCGGTCTCAGCTACGGAAGCTGTAGCAACTTCAGTGATACACAGATTTTTCAAAATAATAAGAGAGTCTCTTGCTAGAGCTGTATCTTCTAGAAAAGGGATCAACTTGGGAATGACATCTGAAAGTGTGATGAAGGAAACAATTCTGCTGTTTCCGGACAAGTTACATAATATTTTGATGGCTGGTTCGTGCAATTCCCTGTTCTGCAGGTCATCAAGCATCTTTAGAATGGGCGTCAGAGCACCCGAAGCCACAATTTTTTGTTGACAATATTGGTGGCAGGACGACACCTTCAATACAGAAAGGGCTTCTTTGGAAACCTCCGTTCCAAGAAATGATACCAGAAGTGCAAAAGTGTCGTCATTCAAATATGCCAAACTGCTCCTGATATGAAAGAACCCGTGTAGGATTAGTATGAGGAAACAAACACAACACTAAAAGAGCAAGAGAACCCAAAAACCAAACGAAACAGCAGACAAGTTGAGCTTGCATCATTAAACATTAAGCATGACTTTTTTCTTTGGGAGACGTTATGCTGGACTACTACTAAACATTCTAGTATCATATTCAAATTCTGAACCAGAATGCTTCTGAAAGGCCTTAACCAACTGGAACAAATTCATTTCACACTCTAGTAAGCTTTACCTTAAAAAGCGTAGAACCAATTTCACAAAAATTATAATACAAAGGGGGCGGGGTAAAGGTTTACCTGCATTTCTGCAGAACTGTTGATAATGATAGACATCCCAGTATTTGGGAATTTAGATCATTTAAATCATGTGCATCTTTCAGAAATCTAATCATAGCTGGAACAAAATCCTCGAATGACATCCAATTGCAAGCTTGATCATTATATTTGAAAATGTTACTAATTTTTCCGACCAAGATGCATTGTGACCCCCAAGAAAGTGAACTGAGCCTGGTTAAAGGATTCAGGTCCATATCTTGAAATTGAACTCTGTGAATACTGTCATTGCTTTCCTCTGAGATCGCATCGAAGTTGCTTAGTGTCTTAGCATAGGACACTCGACCAGCATCTGAAGATTCATGAGATAAATTGCTGAAGCTGGGAAGCAGTAGATTATTCATTGAGCTGCTCAAGCTAGCAATCGAATTAGAACGAGATTCCAACAAGTGAGCCCCTGAAGCCTCCATGCTGGGGTCGGGAACGCTAACTCCATGTGTTGCACTCCACCTTGATATTAGGTCCTTCATTGTGTGATTCGGGATCAAAGATAAGTTAGCCAATTTCCTTCTAGTTGTTGGACATGTATCATTACCTTCAGCAAACCATTTCAGAATCCGAAATCTTTCATATGTTCGGCCAGATGCAATTACAACAGGCTCATACATCAATCTCAAAGACAAAGGACATTTAAACTCATCCGGTGGTAGAGAGCTCCTCAGAATGTCCACTTCAGCATCATCAAGTTGACATCCCAAACGAGAGTTCGCTTCACATTGGTAAGAGTCTTCCTGCTGAAGAGAGCCATTCTCTGTTTGCTCTGTCACTATTGATTTTCCATGCTTATTAAGGAGCCTCAGAAATATTGATAAGATCCTCCTTTTTGATGTCTCACCCTCACCAACTCTATCCAGCAGTTTTTTTATGGATCCTTTCTCAATTGAAAGAGCTTTTAGAGATGTGATATGAAGCTTCCACATTGCAACTTGAATTGCCTCGAAGGCATGCTCTTCAGCTGAATCTGTTGTATTAACATATCGGCGAAGTAATTCCTTTAGAACCTTCCCTGCCTCCTCTTCAGATGGGTCCAAGCTGAATACCACACCCCTCAGTTTAGCGATCAGTTGTGAAATCTGCAGCCAGTTTTTTTCATTAAAGTGGATTGCCACAGGCCACCAAGAAAATGTAGTAGAAAAAAGAAAGGAAAAAAACACGGAAAAGACGATGAAACCTCATGGAGAAAAGAAAGCAAGAACATAGAGAAACAACATACATGGAAAAAAAAATACACTATGGATATGGAGAAATTAAATTCCATATAACATAATGCACAGCCAAATGAGCATTACGAACTTTGTCATTTAGTTGAAAAATCTACCAACTGGCATGCACCACAGGCTTGTATATACACTTATATAACTGAAACACATCAAGAATTATGCAATCAAGACCACAGGAATAGAAAATATGCATAGATGAACCTCTCAAGGGAATATTTTCTGACTGACCTCTGCAGCCAGCGATACTGGAACCTGATTTTGCACCTGGCTTAAGCTTTGCTTAAACAAGTTTCTTGATTTCTCACATCTTGAAAGTATAGAATCTCCTGTTAGCGCCTGAAAACACAATACAGATTGTTGTTCAGTGAATGAAGATAATAGACATAGAGTATCATCATAGTGCATTCATAATGTTTAGATGTACTATATTGGTATCATACATACACATAATTGCATAAACCGAAGAACTGTGTTAGAAGCAGGAATGACAATACTTTGAATGTGCCTCTAACATCCCACCCATCCCATATGGTTGTACACTCTTCCTTGGACTAGCCTAAGCTACTGGCCTCCAAGGAAACATAAACAAGATGACATCAAGAAAAAACCCGTGTATATTGATCTAGAATGGAAATTCCACCAGAATGTTAAGTTTTGTACCAGTTTACCTAACTAAATTTCTAAGAAATAGGGTCAATCTACCAATACCTGGGAGATATACTTTACAAAAACAGCCAAGATGAAATTAGTCGGCTGCACACAAAGTATAGCTTAGCTGGTAGATCTCCCATTATATTTGAGATATATTTAACAAAAACAGTTTAGTTAAATATTTGGAAGATAAATTTAACACAAACACTCAAACAAAACTGGTTGGCTTAGCTTGTTCCAGAATGCATACCAAGTATAGCTTACTAGATTCAGTGCAATGCTGACGCAGTGTCGTGGCTTTGTCAATTTCAATGTTCAAGCGGCAAAGTGCCTCTCTGCCGGAAGAGCATCCAGGACGGGCTGCTTCAATTGCAGGAAGTAATACTGAAACTCTAGTTATAAACTGAAATAGCTCCATGCACATTAGATGATGCACCTGTCGTCATCATAACCAGCAGAGATATTGACTTAATTTAGAAAAGGGAAATATAAGTTTAAGACTTACAGAAAACGGCACCGTGGTATGGGAGAAATGACAAGGAAATATCCATGAATTGGTCATTTGCATTTAGAAAACTAACAATATTTCAACGACAAAAACCCCTGCCAGCAGAATTTTCCAAAGAGGCAAGAATCTTTTGTTATAAATAATTTTTCAGTTCCCTTTATGGAATTCTAACTAGGACCATTTTTTTTTTACACTGTGGTGTCAGGGGACCTCCTATTCCTACCAGCACAGGTACTATGTAACTCTGTACACCAAGGTTTGGACAAATAGAGTAGTATTTTGCTGCCGGAAACTGAACCAGAGACCTTATGGTTCTCAACCCACTTCATTGACTCCTCGGCCACACCCTCGGGTGCCATTCTAACTAGGACTATTGAAATCTCCTAATACTGGGAAAAGCCTCTACCTTTAACTATGTAATTAACCAAGAACAGGGATTAATAACTACTTGTGCTAAGAAAAAGTCTGCTTTTAGAGTAAGCTCTCTCATTCCACTAACAGTATTAGGAGCAAAATTTAACCAATTTCTCACCCGTGGGGATGCAAAAATGGAACTAAAGCACAGAAAAAAAGAGAAGAGCTTAGCATCATATACCTTAATAGCACGATAAGACGATGGTGTCTCACTTACTTCAGCAGAATCACTCCACATGATAATTTCTGGTAAAATTGAGCAGAAAACTAAGTGTCAAATTTAACATAATACTATTTTTTTTATGATCAGTTAACATAGTAGTAATAAATACTATCAACAGCAAATGAATACAAAGTGAAAAAAGAGAAGTGATTGTCAGCTACAATCAAAAACAGAAGCCTTGAAATTACAATGATAGACAATTTTTTGGTAATAACAAAATCCTTCAACTGAATTTTTTTCTTTTTCCAATACTCTTCAAAGACAATCAGAACTGTTCATTTCTAAGAAATATAACCAAATCTTTATCCAATTACAAAGCTTTCCAGAGGTAGCAATTCCAAATATTGAAAGCAATGAATATAACAAAATGACCATCAAATTCAGAATTTTAAAAAAGTGAATATTTTCCATAGTTACCAAGAACTAAGCTGACAAAAATTTCAAGAATTCTCACCCCAGAGGAGAAAAATAAAGTACCCCTTCTCTGCTTAAGATGAAAAACAAACTTCAACACAGTTTATTCAACTCTTCAAAACTGAGCCAAACTCCACATTTGAGAACATGGGGTTAAAAGAGAGATTTCTCTACTTAAAAAGATTCAATTTTTTTGCTCACAGTTCAAATTTTATATAAGTCATTTCATCATTCACTTGGTGGGCATGAACAGAAACCCCAGAATCAAGAAACACATGGGCAAGAACAGAAACCCCACAAACAAGAAACACACGTATTTGCATTTTGCTATGTAACACATTCAGCTCAGCCTTTAATAAGCCTTCAAAGTACAAATCCAATTAAAAAAGACCAACACAAAATGCCAAAACTACACATATAACGACCTGTTCTGACATTGGTCCGTCAATGTGGTAACTTTATGGTCGTCGAAGACTTGAGACAAGAATATATAAGAAAAAAAATCTCACAATTTTTTAAAAAAAAGTTTCATATCTAAATTAATACGTCTCGCCTTTGAATTTTCATTTATGTGACTCTTTTTTTTTTGCTTGACATGTTTTTTATATATGGTTTCAATTTATATTTTCAGTTGGACTTGTTACATGTGTTAGTTATGTATTGCTATTTTTATCACAGTGAAATTATTTTCCATGTGGTAATTCCTGTGGCACTTCAAAAATAAAAGGAAGGAAAGAAAGAGGTGTAATACACACACCAACAAATATTATTTGAGGCGCGTTTTTCAAATTTATTAGCGATAATTTAAGAGTGTTTCTCATATTTTGAATAGCTTAGATATGAAACTTTTTTAAAAAATGAATCAGGTGTGTTTTTTACACTTCACTCTTATTTTTCTTTGAGCAAATGTATTGGAAAGAATATCTTCATCTATGACGATATAAAGGTAGGATACGCATACACTCTACTCTTTTTAGACTTCAATATTATATGGGCTTATTATCATTATTATTCTAATAAGGAAAAACTACGCGTATAAGCAAATATATACTAGTTAATTACTTAACATAGTTATAGTTTGTCTTAATTACAATTCACAACCTACTTTTAGCTATAATTACGCGGCTCAATTTTTTAGTTATGTATAATTCGCACATTTGTATAATTCCAAATTGTATAATATAATTTGTATAACTTTTGTATAATTCGAGATTTGTATAATATAATTTGTATAACTATTTACACTTCTGATGTTTGTAATTGTATAAAATCATTATTTCGAGTTTATACTAAAATAACTGAATTATATAAATGTACCCACGAATTATGCAAACTCGGCAGCTTAAACTGTAGCTACAGCCCGTAGATATGCAAACTATAGCTATGAGCATAATTAAGTTTATTATAGTGGCTATTTGCGAAAGTTCCTCTAATAATAATTCGAATTTTGAGAGTCAAATAATAAAAATTAATTATAATTTATTCATATGTCTTTTAAATATTTTAAATTTTGTTAAACTTTATAACTTATAATACCTTTCATGTATAAATTTTTTAAATTATATTAATTATTTTCAAAGTCTTAAAGACAAATACAATATTCAAATACTCCATCCCTTCATTTTACTTTTCTTTGTTTAACTTTACAAACTCATTAAAAAAAATTATTACCATACTATGCCTATTAATTGATGTTTTATTAGATTTTCAAGAATGGTTTGGAGAATATGACTAGTATTTAATGCTAAAGGTAAAATATGAGAAAAATAATTGTTTTCTCTTAATATGTCAAAAATAACAAATAAAAATGAAAATTTATTTTAGAAATAAATAACAATTTAAAAAAATTGAAAATAAGTGATTAAAATTTAAAAAAAATAAAAATTTAAAATTCAAACTACGTAATGAATATGACAGGAACAAAAGTAGCAGACTCTCTTGAATGTTTGGTCAACAACACTGTTGCTAGTGATTATATTTCCTTTTTGCATGGTTTAATATATTCGCATAAGAGGTGGTTAAATTTAAATTTGCATGATGTTTTTTTTTTATAAAGATAATTTTATATCTAAAATGTTCAAATAAACAATACTTATCATTTCAATATAATCTTTATTTGTTAATTTGTATAGTTGATATTTTTTACTTTTTTTACTTTATTATTTATTGTTATATAATTGACTAAAAAGAGAGCGCTATAAATTTTAAAGAACCTTATGCTATAACAAATTAACAAGTACCAATAAAAAATATTGACTAATCAGTATCTCTTTTTTAAAATGTGCTCCAAAACTCCACCAAATTTGAACTTGTGTCTCATGAATCTCGTAGACTCATTTATTAGGAAAGCACGCAGTTTCTAACAATTTTTATTTTTTATACTTAAGCTTCAAACTCAAATTTTTTAATTAAAAATAAAGAGATCATATTGACTGAATTACGACTTATATTAGTAGTATGTATATATTGATGTGATGTGTTTTTTTTTTGGGTTCAAAGATAGTGCTGTTGATAAACACAATGAGACTAATTGTGAGGGCCAAAAATAACAAACCCTTTTTTTGTGGAAAATTTTTTACAAGTATATTTCATCGATCCTTCTTTTATACTAGATATAGGACCCCATGCCAGCACGGGCCCAATATATATTATTTTTTTATTTTAATTTATGTCATATTATGGAATTTGAAAAGTTATTGAAATTTTTATATGATTTTAAAAATATTTTAAATTTTTAGCTATTGTGATTTGTATTACTTTTTTTTAACATAATTTTGAAAATAATATTTATTGCTCTGTTTGTTCTAATTTATGTGGCACACGCAGAATTTCAAATATTAACCATTTTTTATATGTCTCTTTAATATATTAAGTTTTTAATTATTGTATTTTATAGTACATTTTGAACCTAAATTTTTAATAATATATATGTTATTTGCCATGTGCCAATTTATGTGGCATTAATTGATAGATTTATTGGAGTCGAGAGATTTATTTTGTTAATTATTGTAATTTATAGTTTCTTTTTCGTCAATTTCAAACAATATATGTTGTTAATTGATAGAATACTTTTAATGTAATTTTTTTAAAAAAATATGTGTGACTCTCCATGTCCCAGTTTATGTGGCACATGTAAAGTTTTGACAATTAACCAAAATTTTAATACGTTTAAAAAAAAAAATTAAGTCGTTAAATTTTAAGTAATTTAAATTGTTGTATTATTTATTGCAATTTATAATGCTTTTAAAGTAGTTTAAATATTGTACTATTTATTATGATTTATAACACTTTTTTTTAAATTTATATCATATTATGGAATTTCAGAAGTTATTGAAATTTTTATATGATTTTAAAAATATTTTAAATTATTAGCTATTGTGATTTGTAGTACTTTTTTTTAACATAATTTTGAAAATAATATTTATTACTCTCTTTGTTCTAATTTATGTGGCAGATGCAGAATTTCAAATATTAACCCTTTTTTATATGTCTCTTTAATATATTAAGTTGTTAATTATTGTATTTTATAGTACATTTTGAACCTAATTTTTTAATAATATATGTTGTTTGCCATGTCCCAATTTATGTAGCATTAATTGATAGATTTGTTGGAGTCGAGAGATTTATTTTGTTAATTATTGTAATTTATAATTTGTTTTTCGTCAATTTCGTCTACTATTTTTTTTATTAATTATTGTAATTTATTGTTTCTTTTTCGTCAATTTCAAACAATATATGTTTATCATATAATCCATTTTATGTGGCACCAATAGAATTTAGAGAGTCAATTAAATTTTTTATATAAGTTTTAAATAATTAAGCTGTTAATTATTGTAATGTATAGTATTACTTATATTATTTTTAAATATATTTAAATATTATATGTTAGGTTTTTTATCCTAATTTATATGGCATTGATAGAATTTAAAGTGTCAAATAATTGTTAATTATTGTAATAGATAATATGGAGTATTTAAGTCATTTATAGTATAGTAATTAATATATAATATGTAGTATTTAAGTGTTATATTATGGAATTTGAGAAGTTATTGAAATTTTTATATGATTTTAAAAATATTTTAAATTCATAACTATATATTTCAATGTACAAGATTTTGATAAAATAAAATCTTTAAAGTTAAATTATAATGTTTTTGAAATTTAAATTATTAAAACATATATAATGATTTTATAGAAAAAATAATATCATATAAAATTAAATGAAAAGGATAATAAATTCAACTTTTACCATGATAAGGTTGAAAAATATTATTTAAGTGGAAGGAGGTGGGGCCCACTTATATATTTTATATAGTAAGTATTGGACATTTGTAATGATTTAATTGGAACAATGGTAGTAAATCCTAGACTCTTCTAATATATAGTAATATATAATAGTATGCTTTTAAAGTAGTTTAAATATTGTACTATTTATTATGATTTATAACACTTTTTTTAAAAATTTATGTCATATTATGGAATTTGAGAAGTTATTGAAATTTTTATATGATTTTAAAAATATTTTAAATTGTTAGCTATTGTGATTTGTAGTACTTTTTTTTAACATAATTTTGAAAGTAATATTTATTACTCTATTTGTTCTAATTTATGTGGCACATGCAGAATTTTAAATATTAACCCTTTTTTATGTCTCTTTAATATATTAAGTTGTTAATTATTGTATTTTTTAGTACATTTTGAACCTAATTTTTTAATACTATATGTTATTTGCCATGTCCCAATTTATGTGGCATTAATTGATAGATTTGTTGGAGTCGAGAGATTTATTTTGTTAATTATTGTAATTTATAGTTTCTTTTTCGTCAATTTCAAACAATATATGTTGTTAATTGATAGATTTTTTGGAGTGGACTATTTTTTTATTAATTATTGTAATTTATTGTTTCTTTTTCGTCAATTTCAAACAATATATGTTTATTATATAATCTATTTTATGTGGTACCAATAGAATTTAGAGAGTCAATTAAATTTTTTATATAAGTTTTAAATAATTAAGCTGTTAATTATTGTAATGTATAGTATTACTTATATTATTTTTAAATATATTTAAATATTATATGTTAGGTTTTTTATCCTAATTTATATGGCATTGATAGAATTTAAAGTGTCAAATAATTGTTAATTATTGTAATAGATAATATGGAGTATTTAAGTCATTTATAGTATAGTAATTAATAAATAATATGTAGTATTTAAGTGGAAGGTGGTGGGGCCCACTTATATAGTTTGATAAATATATTGGATATTAGTAGTGATTTATAGTATAGTAATTAATAATATATAATATGTAGTATTTAAGTGGAAGGTGGTGGGGCCCACTTATATATTTCATAAATATATTGGACATTAGTAGTGATCTTATTGGAACATTGATAGTCATTCCTAGACTCTTCTATAATATAGTAATATTTCTGTTAGGGAATGTTACTTGTGGGGAAAATAATAGTATACAAGTGGGAAGTATTTAATTAATTGAAAAGAATAATTTTTTACGAAGATTTAATCACGCCTTGTAATTTCATCTCTTATTTTCCCTTCTCTTGCTCTCAATTTTTTTTATGAAAAAACACAAAATCGATAAACATGATGCAACTATTAACGATTTAATATTCAAAATTTATTGTTTGTACTTATTTAATTTAGACTTTTTTTAACATTCATAATAGATTTTTTTTAACATATATATATATATATATATATATATATTACAGAGTTACGAACCTTTGAAGCAAATAATAAAGTAGCATTAATATTTTACGTTTTATGTGTAATTATGTGTTAATTTAAGTGTTGGTATTCCACCACCAAGACCTATGGACAATCTATATTCTATTTGTACTAATTTAAGTGTTGGTATACCACCAAGTCCAAATCACCAGATCACCCTAAAGGATAACAAATATTTGATATTTTAAAACGTTATTAAAATTCAAAGTTTCCGCGTTAAATAAATCTTATTCTCATGAGGAAGATTTCAAACCTCAAGTATCAACATCTTATATGGTCATTTTCTCTCCTTTTTTGACAAAGAAATAAGTCAATCAAGTAGAGCAAGTATTATATACTTCATTCATTCGTTTATTTTATTCGACATATTTTCATTTGACATAAAGTTTTTAAAAAAAATAATAATTATGTGATCGTAAATAAAAGATATGATAAATATATCAAATATTTTTTAACTTTGTGACTTTAAATATATCACGTGAAAACTGAAAAGAAAAATTATTTAGATGCAAAAAAATATTTTATTGAAATGGACTAAAAGAAATAGATCAAACAAAAACGAAGAAAGTATAATAAATTGACCAATCTCCTATTTTCCCCCCCTTTTTTTCCCTAGGTGAAGAAAAAACGATCTTTTAATTCTAATATTTGGTCTACTAAAGAATTGGCAAACAAAAGAAAATCTTGGTGGTAACTGCTTATTCCTTTATACATTGTATCATCATAATAGCTCATGTACCTGTTTAAACTAGTTCATGAAAGAGTTGGGTAATTTCTTTTTAAATAACATAGGTTTTAAATCAAGTTAAGGGTTTTTCATTATAATTATAGGGTGTTAGATTATGTTTTGATTATTTTCCGCATATCTTAATCGGTTTGGGGGTTGAAGGTTCTTCTATCTAGGTGTTTAGAGTAGGTGTCTGCACGATCCAGTGGGTTGGGTCGTGACATTTTCCTTCTTTTCTTTTAACAATAATTTTACCATGTAACTAGAGGCGGATCTAAGATTAGGAGTTTGGGGGTTCTAAATTTAGTATTCGAACCTACAACTCTAGCGTGGAAACTATTTCCACGACCCCTTCATTACCACTAAGCTATCAATCAGTATTGTTAGGGGTTCACGAGTTAATATACATATATTTATTTAATTTTCTAATATAAATACAGAAAATCTATGAAAAAGTCATTAAGTTTATCCGAACCTATGAACCCCCACCTAGCTCCGCGTTTGCATGTAACCTTATTTCTTCATAGTATTATATAAATTTACCCTTTAAATTATCGACATATGATATTATATAATGATGAAAATAATAAATTTTATTAAAATATTATATTTATCAAAGTAACACAAATAATATAATATAGTACACTATAAAACTATATATAACAAACAAACAACAGGTGTTTACCTTAACTACTTAGTCATTTTCTTTACTCATAAATTTGGTGGTGTTTAAAATATATCATGTCAATTCAATTCTAAAAAAAAACAAATCATGTCAATTCAACTTTGTTCATTGGTTGATTTTGGAATCTCTCAAGGTCAAAGTAATTTGATGTAATATATATATTATTTATTTTAAAAATTTAATTAACGTGAATTTATATCTCATGAGTCGTAGGACTCATTTTCTAGAAAATCATTTTCTAATAATTTTTGCTTTTCATATTCAAACTTCAAACTCCAAACTTTTAATTAAGAATGAAGAAATCATATTCACTCTGTTACGACTCTTATTAACATATTGATGTGATGTGTTTTTTGTTCAAGGATGTTGATATAATTAATGGGATGTTGATGAAGAAGACAATGAGACTAGTTATTGTGAGGGCCAAAAATAACAAGACTTTTTTTTTCGGAAAAAAATTACAAGTATATTTCATCGATCCTTCTTCTATATAGTATTTATATTTATTTTAGGGGATGTAACTCGTGGGGAAAAGAATAGTACACAAGTGGAAGTATATAACTAATTGAAAAGAATAATCTCACAAAAATTTAGTCACACATTGTAATTCTATCTCTTATTTTAGCTTCTCTGTTTCTCAATTTTTATGGAAAAAAACACAAAAACAATAAAATATAATATAATTTTTTTTTGTGAGATTATTCTTTTCTTTTCATCATACTTTGTAACTAATTCTAGGAGAAACGTTCAAACTTATTCATATTCTTTTATATTCTTTTCATCGATAAGAATTTATTAAATATATCCTAAATGAGAATTTATAACTTTAAAAATATATTAAGTTCAATGCTAAAAATCTAAAAGATTGAAACCATAAAATTTAAATTTGAAATTCGCTTCTACTCAAATTCTAAATGTATATTAAAAATGTCATTTAATGTGTATAAATATTTTTTCCATAATCTAATAAGCAAACAAAAAAAAAGTTGTGATTCAGAAAACCTAACAACAACGTACAATAAAATACCTAGTATAATTTCACGAGTGTGATTTGAAGAGGACAATGCATGCGTAGATCTTATCTTCCCACCATCATCACTACCTTAGAAGGCAAATAAGTTGTTTCTAATAGACCTCCGGCTAAAAATAAAATAAAATAATTGAAACGAAAAAGTAATGACAAAAAACTAATAGACATGAGAAATCATTCTTTCTTAAAAGAAATAATAACTAGAATAAAATAAGACTATAATTCGAGTATAAAAAACAATAAATAATAACAAATGGCAATACATTATAAGAGCAATGTTATAACTATCAGTATGAAATAATTATAAGCGAAACAACACTCAACTCCTTACTAAATTTCTACCTTAATTCATATTCTTAATAACTTTCTATTTAAGATCAAAAATAAAAAAAATAAAATTCTGAATCCACCTCAACTGTCTTCTTCCCGTCTCAGAGCATCACTTAAAAATAGTGGAATAAAGAAGATAAGCATATTATAATTTTCAGAGATCGATTCAATATTTAAACTATATGAATTTATATTTGAGATTCTAATTTCTATCATAGTTCATTTGATTTATTATATGTACTCAGAATTTATTAATTGTACTTATTTAATTTAGATTTTTTTTAAACATACATACAGATTACAGAGTTACGTACCTTTGAAGCAACTAATAAAGTAGCATTAATATTTACATTTTATAATTATGTGTTGATTTCACTATTTTGTATTCCACAACCAAGACGTATGTATGGACAATCTATATTCTATTTGTACGAAGACTTCATATTTTGAAATTAAACTTCATTAAAATTTGGTAATTTTAATGTAAATTATGTATATGTTGTTATGAGTTTACTTAATATATAAATAATTTATCAAAAATTAAATTTTAAAAAAATCATAAATTCGAATTTTCCACGTTAATTGAAGAATTACAGAGCAGAGGATTCAATCAAAGAAGAAGAACTTTTCTCTGTATTGAATGATAATCTGATACAATGCAAATAATGCCTACACTACTCTATTTATAGTGTATCTTAACTGTACAAGCTAGTTAGTCTAACGTAACTAGAGTTACCTTTAACTAACATTATAACAAACTTTTGTAACTAACATTTTGTAACTAACTTTACTGTTACATTGATCACAATGCGTAACTTTTGATTCTCATAGTCGTAACACCCCTTCTCAAGCTGATGGCTGAAAAATGTCTTTCATGCCCAGCTTGGACATAAGATGTAAGTGTGGAGCTTTCCATAAACCTTTTGTGAGCAGATCTGCCAGATGATCTTTTGTGGATACATGATGTGTCTGAATCATTTTTTAAGCAGTTTCTCTCTAACAAAATAACAATTAATATCAAAATGCTTAGTTCTCCCATGAAAGATAGGGTTGGTTGCAATCTGATTGCAGTCTTGCTGTCACAGAATAGATCAACTGGTTGCTTGATGGTTACTCCTAGTTCACTGTATAAGCCAATGAGCCAAGTAATTTCAGCTACTGCAGATCCCATACTCCTAAACTCAGCTTCTGCAGAACTTCTAGTAACTGTTTCTTGCTTCTTTGCCTTCCAAGATACAACAACATTTCCAAACTTCACTAAGTATCCAGTCACAAATCTTCTCATTTGTAAGCAAGTATCCCAATCAGAGTCACAGTAAGCAGTCAATTGATTAGAATCTTGTGAGGGCATAAACAAACCCAAGCCTGGAGCTGACTTGATGTATTTGACTACTCTAAGTGCAACTTCGAAACTTTTTAGGTGCATGCATATATTGACTTAGAATTTGTACTGCAAAGGAGATATCCACCCTAGTCATAGTTAGATACAACAGTCTCCCTACAAGCCTTTGATATCTACCAATATCTTCCAAAGGTTTGTCACTTGATGCAGTGTTTGCCTCTTGTACACGTGAGTCATATTCAATAAAGGTTAGTCTGAGGTTTGGATCCAGTGGAGTGTTGACTGGCTTGGCACTACTTAGACCCATTTCTGAGACAAGTTCCAAGGCATACTTGCGTTGGCTCATAATATAACCTTCTTTTGATCTGGCGAATTCAATTCCAAGGAAAAACTTCAAATCTCCTAGGTCTTTCATTTTGAATTTAAGTTTCAGATCATTCCTGGTCTTGTCAATCAGCTTCTTGCAGCTTCCAGTTATCAAAAGGTCATTAACTCTTTATTTTCACTTCTAGTAAATAGAGAATAGTCATATTGGCTTTGAACAAACCCCAGTTGAAGTAATGCCTCTGTTAGTTTAAGATTCCATTGCCTAGGTGCCTTCTTTAAACCATATAGTGACTTATGTAATTTGCAGACTTTACCAGACTCCCCCTGTCTGCAAAAGCTTGGAGGAACCACCATAAACACAGCCTCAAACAGGTCACCTTGGAGAAATGCATTATGGACATCCATTTGGAACACAAGCCAGTGTTTAGCAGAGACCACAGCTAGAACAGACCTCACAGTAACCATCTTAGCAACAGGGAGAAAGTTTCAGAATAATCCAAGTCTTCTTTCTGATTGAACCCTTTTGCAACAAGTCTAGCCTTGTATCTTTCAACAACACCAGATGCAAGATATTTCACCTTAAACACCCATTTACAACCAATTGAATGTTTATCAGGAGGAAGATCGGTGATAGACCATGTATGATTCTCTTCCAAGGTTTTGATCTCAGCCTGCATAGATGCGACCCACAAAGGATTGAGAGCAGCCTCATGGAAAGACTTAGGCTCAGGGATGTTGGAATATGCAGCTAAGGTTAAGCCATAAGGTGGAGACAGATGGTGATATCTGACATGATGGGATAAAGGGTAAAGACAAGTAGACTTAGGCTGAGTAGTAACATAGTCATGAAACCAAATTGGAGGTTTAGGATTTCTAGAGGATCTTCTGAAGGGAACAACTGCAGACATATCAGATGCAGAGGCAGGAGAAGAAAGAGAGTTAGATACTATAGAAGCTGGACAAGGAGAAGAAGGAGGAGTAACAATGGGAAGAACTGGAGTGGACTCAATAAAGGACTCTGTAAACTGAAAGTCAGGAAACAAATGAGGACATGAGGAAGTGGTTTGAGTAAAGGGAAATATGTCCTCTTTGAAAACTACATCTCTGGACACTAAGAACTCTTGAGTATGAAGAGAAAACAATTTGTACCCCTTTTGTAATGTAGAATACCCCAAGAACACAGTAGGGAAAACTCTTGGAGCAAACTTGTCAACCTTTCTGACTTCAGATGCAAAAGCAAGACACCCAAAGACTCGAAGATGATCAAGAGAAGGAGATTTAAGATAAAGCAACTCATAAGGTGTCTTGTTGTGTAAAACAAATGAAGGCAATCTGTTGATCAAATAGACACTAGTATGAGCACACTCACCCCAGAATTTAAGAGGCATGCTAGATTGAAACCTCAAGGCTCTAGCAATATCAAATATGTGCCTATGTTTCCTTTCAACAACCCCATTTTGTTGAGGGGTATATATGCACGAACTTTGGTGTAAAATACCTAGAGACTCCATGAGAGCAGTCATTTGGGAATTAAAAAATCACAGCCATTATCTGTCCTTAATATTTTGATTGAGGAAGAGAAAACATTCACAACCATAATAAGGAACTTTCTGAGTGCAATTATGACCTCAGATTTGGAGGGAAGCAATACTATCCAGGTATACCTTGAGTAGTCATCTACTAAGGTTAAAAAATACCTTTTATTATCATGAGTTGGAACTCTATAGGGACCCCATACATCAGTAGTAGAAGTAGCACTTAAAGAAAAAGATAGTCTTGATTGTTTAGCTAAGGGGCATACAGTACAAGGTGCATTAGTAGTAGGATGCAACTGTTGCAAAGAACCAAATTGTCTAAGAGTATTAAAAGGTATATGACCTAGGCGTTTATGCCATAATGATAGACTAATTCTAGATAAATGTAAAAAAGGTACATAACAAGACTTAGAAACTGCATTAGCTTGATCTTTAGGTGAACTCAATTCTGCTCCTTGAGAATGCAAATGACAGTCAGCAGTAATCACATATATGTCGTTCTCCAACTTGCCAATCCCCCTCACTTTCCCATTGGAAAGGTCTTGGAAAATACAGAAATTAGGATAGAACATAACACTGCATTTCAACTCCTTTGTTAGTCTAGGAACAGATAATATGTTGTATTGAAAAGCAGGAACATGAAGCACATTAGTGATCTCAGCCCCTCCTAAGATCTGAGATGAGCTAATATTACTAACTGGTGCAAGATTGCCACTAGGAAGATACACATTTCCTTCTTGAGACTCAGACAAGGTATTATAGTGATTGAGCATATGCAGACTATGAACCATATGTTTGGAAGCTCCTGAATCAACTATCTACTTGGAAGTAGGAAACAAACCTGATGTACCTAAGGTAGACACAAGAGCATCAGTGGTAGTCTTCCCATTTCCCTGATCTAGCAGTTGTAGGATCTGCATGTACTGCTGGTGGGAGAAATGAGGATGTTGTGGCAGTAAAGTTGCAGGAGGTTGAAACTGTTGATGCTGCAGGTTAGTCATAAATGCATGAGAGACACCAGTATTGCTAACACCTGATGGAGATCTGCCTGAGAGGCTACTAGGACCAGAACTAGTAGCGGCAAAACTAGATGTGCTAGTTGAACCAGGACTGATCTTCTTCTTACCTCTCCAGTCAGACGGATAACCATAAAGTTTGTAGCAGTGATCCCTTGTGTGACCTTTCCAATTACAGTAATCACAAAACAAGTGACTGTTAGATGGCTTCTTAGGTCTGGAAGTAGATCCGGTAGTACCAAGACCACTAGATCCCGATCCTCTGGAGCCTAAGTAGGTATGGTTACTGCTACTAAAGAAGGCTAGAGCCTCCTGTATAGATCCATGGTTAGAAGGCATCTCACAAACAGAATTTGCCTTACCAAGGATCATCTGACTCTCTTCTACAATCACTAGTGAGTAGGCTTTGTTCACACTGGGAACAAGATCCATCATAATAATTTGGCTGCTACATTGGTTATAAGACTCATTAAGACCTAGGAGAAACTGCATAAGCCTTAAATACTCAAAATGAATTGCATAAGTCTTTGAAACTGCACAGTCACACCCAGGACAGGGCATGAGAGAATCAAACTCCATCCAAAGCTCTTTAAGCCTGGAGAAATAGATGGAAACAAACAATATTCCTTGAGTGAGTATGGCAATCTTCTTATGTAGATAGAATATACACGATCCATCAACCTTATCAAACCTTTCCTTCAAATCATTCCAAACTTGCTGAGCACTATTAGCATAAACTATCCCATTGAGAAGTTCTCGACTAACAGAAATCATGATCCATGAAAGGACAATTGCATTGCATTTCTCCCATAGATTATGGAAGGAAGCTTGGAACTTATCTTTAGAACTAGATCCATCCACAAATCCTATTTTACCTTTGCCTAGCAGACCTATCTTCATAGACTTGCTCCACAAAGAATAGTTTTCAGATCCAGTTAATTGAGTAGAGACAAGTGAACTACCTGGAGTGTCACAAGCTTGAAGAAACAAAGGATGATGTGAATCAACTATAGCTTCTCTACCACCAGCTGAAGGAGTAAGAGTGTCAAGATTGGAGCCTTCACCTATCGTCATTGATGAAGATCTTCACTGAATCAGGAGCAACAAACAAAGTAAAAAAAATAGGATTGCTTCTAAGACAATGCAAACTCTGATGGAGAGCCTTTCGTGTGCACTGCAAGCAGAAGAGTTTAACAACCTAATTTGCGGAATACATCAAGAGAGCATCCATGGCTCTGATACCATAAAGAATTACAGAGCAGAGGATTCAATCAAAGAAGAAAAACTTTTCTCTGTATTGAATGATAATCTGATACAATGCAAATAATGTCTACACTACTCTATTTATAGTGTGTCTTAATTAATTGTACAAGCTAGTTAGTCTAACTTAACTAGAGTTACCTTTAACTAACATTATAGCAAACTTTTGTAACTAACATTTTGTAACTAACTTTACTGTTACATTGATCACCATGCGTAACTTTTGATTCTCATATTCATAACAAATCTTATTCTCATGAGGGAGATTCCAAACCTCAAGTATCATTATCTTATGGTCATTTAAAATATTTTTTATTCACGCGTACATTTCTAAGGTGGAAAAAAAAGTCTCTTAATACTACTCCTATCAAATTTTAGCATAATATTTGATAAATATTATTATATATATTAAATACAAATAAATAAATAAATCTTTTTTTTTTGAAAAAAAAAACATTTTCCTTACGCACCTCAATATCAACATCTTGTGGTCTTTCCTCTCCCTTCTTTTTTCAAGGAGGATAAGATAACATCATTGTTGTCAAAGCAATAAGTAAATCAACTATCACAAGATTATATTGATACTTTCTCAGTACCAAAATAAGTAGTATTATTTTAATTTTTTCATGTTTATTAAGAAAAATAATACAATAGAAAGTTATAGTTTATTGAGTTATTTCTTATTTAGATGTTTTTGGAGAATGAACACTATTAAAAAGAAGTATTTTTCAATAAGAGTATGATTAGAAACAACACTAATTATCATCTTGAACTTTTACAAGAATTGACCATGACTTATTTGGCTAAAGCTTATTTTTAATTTAAAAAAGAGTGTGTTTTTGAAGAGTGATAAGTTTAACCAAGTTTTCGGGTGAATAAGTGTTTTTAGAAGTAGCAGAAGTTGTTTTTCAGAAATTAAAAAAATAGTTTTTTTCTAAAAATACTTTTTTAATGAATATTTTTTTAAAAAATACACTTAAAATATTTATTAAAAGCTTGATTAAATACTAATTGTTGCTTAAAAGTGTTTTTATTTATATTAGGCAAACAAAAATTATTTTTTTTCCAAATATACTTTTTTTTTAAATGCATTTTTGAATATAAGTTAATTTTAGAAATTCGACCAATCAAACTGTTAATCATGAAAGAAAAGAAATGAAAAAAAAAGATAGGATATCTATCTGAAAGAGGCTCCTCTATATATATATATATTTTTTTTTATTTTTTTTTTGTTCACACTACATTCCCAAAGAAATGGTTATTGCTCGATGTCTTTTATTGATGTGCTATTTATTTTTGTTTGTTAGTATTAATCATGAAAGAAAAGAAATGGAAGAAAAAAGATAGGATATCTATCTGAAAGAGGCTCCTCTATATATATATATATTTATTTTTTTTGTTCACACTACATTTCCAAAGAAATGGTTATTGCTCGATGTCTTTTATTGATGTGCTATTTATTTTTGTTTGTTAGTATTAAGAAAAATGACATTTTAAAAAATATTTAAATAATAATAAATTTTCATGATGTTATTTTAGTGAGATTTTATTATAATTATTATAAGGAGCTAGATAAAGATAGTAGACTTGGCCAATATGTACGTACGAAATGACGACCTAATCAAATTTTTATTTTGCAAGAAATAAAATAGATTTCGAAACGTGGACAATATTAAGATGGAGGCTAAACATTAGATTAAATAATGATTTGGAATAAGTTTGATTCTGATGTCATGTTAAAAAAATGAGCATTATTTAATTCAATCTCTAAAACTAGCGTATGAGACGTGGAGATTTTTCAACTCGATAAAAGAATCCAAAATGTTTACGGGGAAAAACCTTATTTTGATTAATAGTTAAATTTGTAAAAAAGAGTTAAAGATAAGTTCTAAGGTCGATTCAAGTTCATTTTCTTTGTGATGAAAGATCAAGGTGATGAACAAATACACGAGTATAATCTATATATATTAAAAAGAAAAAAGAGTATACAAGTGAGCAAAAGGTTTAGAGTTTCTCCCATGAACTAGATTGAAAGCTCTTGTATTACCTTTTTGGATTTTCTTATACCTTCTATTCTTCTAAGAGGCTTTCTTATAGCCCATAAAAGTCAAATTGTCGCTTCAATGTGAAATGAATGCACATTCAGCACTGAAAAGATTATCTAGTAACACATGTACATGTCTACATAGTGATGGTTTGCCTGAAACTTAATTATTGGGGGCAGGCTGAAGCAAGACTCGAGATAATTGATTATTGATCTCTCTGAAAGTCATTATGAAGGTGTGTTTAATTGTAAGGTGACTTTTCCCAGGAAAGGTCCTATAGGAATCCTGATCTCGAGACAACTTTATATGGGCAAGTATTGAAGCGTCTCACATCGCATTGGGAATGATCCTTCCCAATCTCCCCGGGTTGTAAAAAACACTTTCTTATTCTTGATTTTACCATGTATCACGGTCTAATTTATTTGTTCCATTCTTAAGGCATGATTTTTACCCCATACACAAACTCCCTTCCCATAGCTCACATTGGACTCAACACAATCACTTCATTCTAGTTCTTTTAGATTATAAAATAATGCATCTCACCAAAGGCTATGGTGGAAATGATAAAATTTTTCTATCTTTAATC
This sequence comes from Solanum stenotomum, assembly GCF_019186545.1. Lineage (NCBI taxonomy): Eukaryota > Viridiplantae > Streptophyta > Magnoliopsida > Solanales > Solanaceae > Solanum > Solanum stenotomum. Next base: position 61,594,927 of record NC_064284.1, on the reverse strand, counting down.
AGAGATTTCAAGTTTGAGCCTTGAATATAAAAAAATTATGTTAAAAAACAATTTTTTCTTTAATGAACCTTATAAAACACAAATTCATGCATATTACACGAAACTCCAATTGGATATTAAACATAGAACAGGAAGTAAAAAAAAATTAAATTATAATAAGTAATAATTTTAGTAGATAGTCTTTCTTAACCAATCTCCAGTTTTTCCTGGTACCAACAATAGCATATGTATATATATATATATATATATATATATATAGTATATTTCAACAAGTGAAGTATGAAAAAGTGAGATGTACGTCAACTTTATTCTACTTTGTGAGATAGAAATATTAATTGACAACGAATCAAAATATATTACTTAAAACTCATATTCCGAAGATATTTTTGTTTAAACTTATAGGCTTGTACTCTTGTCTTTTTATTAGATGCAAATCAAAATGAAACCCACAAATCAAAGATATCTAGAATAAATAATGACGCAATTGTAAAAAGTCAATTACTAGACTTCCTAACTTCTAAAGTGGGATTGGCAAAATTACAATTTAATGTCTTTAATTTGGACTATCAAATTTTACAAATATGTGCAAATTATATATATATATACACTACGATCATATTAGTAAACTAAATAACCTAATGATATATTTACATAAAATTTCCTGATTTATACCAAGTAATCATTTTCCATTTGGCTTTGCCTTCAGAAGTTAACCAAGTTTTAAAAAATTAAATCAATCATTAAGATATTTGTTTTAATTTTTAAACTCCAGTTTAAGTGCTTTGTTTAAAATTTCAACAGGGTCAACTTTTAAATAGAAGGCCATGAAGTGGTTATTTGTGTAAGAGTCAAGAGTACTATAGTCTCGTTAAGCCTGTATATCATACTTCTTGGGTCATTACATAAATTTATAAAAATAATAGGGTAATTTTTGCATATAGCCACTCAAAAATAATTTAATTATATTTAATAGCTATAGTTTGTTAATTACGATTCATAGCTACATGTTAGAGGGAGGAGAGAGACGAGCAAGAGAGGGGAGTGAGTGGAGATAGACGAATTATATTTGTCAAATAATTGTATATATGTAACTGGTATACATCTGGCGAGCGAGATTGGGAGAGGGAGGAGATATGTGAGCGAGAGACGACAGAGAGTGGAGAGAGACTAATTGTATTTGTATATCTTTCATATAATTATATATGTATATGCATAATTTGTATTTGTATATGTATAAAAGAGGAGAGAGGTGACGTAATTACAATTAAAATTAAGCTATGAGTCGTAATTAATTCAAACTATAGTTATATTAGCTAATTAACTAGTATATGTTTGCTTATCCGCATAATTTTCCCAAAATAATATTATTTCATGTTGCTATTTAATTTTTATTACATTTCAAAATTTTGTATAAAAATAACTTTTGATTTAAAATTTAGAGTTCAATTTTTGAAAAGAACGTGTATCAAAATTAAGGAGATTTAAGCGTGCTATTAATAAAATGAGCAGGGAAAAAGCGATTCAATCCTATGAGATAATTTAGGAAGATCATAGATAGGAGAAGTATGGAGTGATTAACTCGATTGATAAATATCATTTTCAAGACGATAAATTTTTAATATGATTAAAGTATTTAACATGTTTTATACAGTTAAATTAATTATTATAAAAAAAACTAAAATATACATAAAGGAATTTCAAATTCAAATCGAAAATGATTAGTACAAATATTTTATTAAAAATTGGGGGGATTCAATTAAAATATGATTAATTTCCATCTAAAAGACAATACTAATTTAATTTCTTTTTTATCTATTTTAAAATTTTATTGTTTTAACAGGAACCTTACCCACAAAAGAGAAAGTACCACTAACAGGTGACTCGACATACGTGGCAGAATCAGAGAACAACACGTTACACACACCATCCAAAATACTGCCACATGTCTCATTTAGCCCTTTTGAAAACCAACCGCCTCTTCTAATTTTTATTTTTTTTAAAAAAAAAAACCGCCCTTTTTATATCTTGCTTATTTCACTCCATTTCTTCATTACACAGTTGAGAAAAATTCCCCAAAATTTACTTTAATACTAACTAAAATTGTTTGAAATTACTAAGTATAGCTCTTTTTTTTGAGGATTCAGTTGTAGAAATGGAGAAGAGGAGAGTGTTGTTTGTACTATGGGTAGCGGGGATGATGATTATGTGTTCGTGTTGGATGGAGGAGGAAGCGGAGAATGCAAAGCGGAGAACGAATTTGGCTACCGGAGAGGTGAAAATTGAAGACGAAAAGGCTATGCATAGTGCTAAAGAGAAAGCAAATTCTTTGGGTGATTGGGCCTCTGCCAAATTCTCCCAGTAAGACAATCTCTCTGGTTTTTTATTTACTAGCTATAATATATACATGTCTAGCACGGATCACATATTTACTTTAATCTTTAGGTATCAACAAGATGCGAAAGAAGCAGCATCAGATGCTAAGGACACTAAAAGTTCTACCGCATACGGTAATGCGCTTCGCAGCATCTAAACATTTTGAAAGAGTAACTAATGATCAGTTTCGCTGGCAGGAACCGAAAGAGAGGCGGCTCAGAAGGTTAGTGGAATGGTAAACATGGCATCTGACGCGAAGAATGTTGCTTGCGAGAAGGCAAATCAAGCAATGGATGCAGCAGCTGAAATGGTTCATCGTGCCACAGAGAGAGGGAAACATAGTGCATTCAATGTATATGACTTTGCATCGGAGAAAGCAAGTATGACAACAACAAATCCAGTGAAATTTCTTACTTAGCTATGCTGTTCTTTGTAGTTGTATAATATTTTGTTGTGGACTTCCTGTTTGGCAGGTGATATCGATAATAAAGCGAAAGAGAGAGTTCATTATACTTATGACTCTGCCTCTGATGAGGCAGGCCGTGCAATGAACACGGCCTCTGACATGGCAGCCAATGCCAAAGAAGGAGCCAAACATAAAGCTTCCGAGGCCTATGATTTCGCTGCTAAGAAAGTGGATGATGGAATCAACACAGCTTCCCAAGTGGGCAGGGAAGTGAAGGATAAAGCTAGCCATGCCTATGGTTTTGCAGCAGGTCAAGCCATGGACAAGGTTTCAGACATGGTAGGTGAGGCCAAGGATCGCGCCAAAGACGCTTATAGATACACATCTGATAAGACGAATCAAGCAAAAGACATGGCTTCTAGTAGTGCAGCTAATGCAAAAGACACAGTGGAAGATAAAGCATCCGAGGCCAAGGATAGCGCCAACGATGCTTACAGCTACATATCCGATAAGTTGAATCAGGCCAAAGACATGGCATCTAGTAGTGCTGTTAATGCAAAAGACACGGTGGAAGGTAAAGTGTCGGATGCATACAACCAAACCATAACAATGACTACTGATAGAAGTACTATTGATGCAAAAGACTCGACTAGGGATGCGTTGGTCGAAGGGAAAGATAAAGTTGATGATAATTATGAAGATGCAAAATCGAAGGCTTATGAAACATATAAATCTGCAAAGGATACTATGAATGAGCAAGCCAAGGAAAAGTATGAAGATGCCAAAGAGAAGGCCTCAGATGCTGCTGGCAACCTTGGCCAAAAGATGAGAACTGCGAGTACAGAACTATGAGGAATCAGTAGTCACCTTTTACCTCTTCTGTTTTTTTTTTTCTGTATGTTCTTTGTTTATGATCAAACGTTATTTTTAGAAAACAGCTTAGCTAATCAAGAACTATATATGTGCTGTGTGCATTGTCTCTTTAACCACTAGGCCAAGCCCTGGCCAGATGCATTACCTTGATTTCTTCCCCTGCTTCTTTTTTACAACTTCATCAATGTACATTATACCTTTGCCTTCATAAACTTCAGGAGGTTTACAGCTCCTTACAGAAGCAGCAAATTGCTGTACCCTCTCCTCGTCAATCCCCACGCAGCATATGATATTTGGTTTGAAACAGAACACGCGAACTGCAGGTGGAACGGTCAGTTCAACCTCATGACTACAACCAAGCCTGAGGTATAAGAGACGGCCTTGAGATTCTGCTTTCGCCTTGTAACCAACCCCAACAATCTTGAGAAAGCGGAAAAAATTAGCTTCCATTGGTACTAAAGTTGTTATCGATCAGCTGAAATCTGAAATGAGATGTAATATGCAGAAAACTACATCAATAGAGTACAACGACTACTACAGCTCGTTTTCAAGCAAGTTGAGTTGTCGAGATAATCCTAATTGTCCATTTCACTCTATTTAAGCTCGTTATCGAAATCTAATAGAAATTGAGGAAACAGATTCCTATTTTCAGATTTTCTGCAAATCAATATGCGCCTCCAGTGAGGAAAAGGTACCTAATTCCTAAACATTCTCAAACGGAGAAGGCATCAACAGCTACAACGATCAGTGATATGGCCAATTATCTCTCACAGCAAATGCGAACCTCTAATAGATCAGCTCAATTAGACCGGCCATAAATGTTCCTGAGGCATTGGAAGGTTTACATTTGTGTTCTGAAAACTTGTTAAAGTCCGAAATACCATTCACCTCTTTCATCAGTAACACACCTAAGCGTGTGCCATAGTAATCCGATTCTTGTACTAGTGGGAGCCTGGAGGTAAGTACAATAACAAAATACGCACAAGCTCATCTAGACACCACTATTATCAAAAAAGCAAAACAATAAAGAGGCTTGCAGCAACCGCAACTATAAATTCAGCTAAATTTGGAATATTTGGAGCAAGTACCTATCTGTATGCATTTCCTCTTTAATAATTGGTAATCTTGGTAGAACAACAATATCTAATCACGCATGGTGTCTGGGAAGGGTAGGATGCACACAAATTTTATCTAGTGTCCTCCCTAAATAAAATTACTTTCGCTACCGATTCAGCCTTTACTGCTGCCTGTGCAGTTAGAGAGACTGTCTTCGATAAATCAGTTCAAAGACACACCTTATTCCTACCTTTGCAACCCTAGCTCAAAAGAGAAGTTATTCGAAACGGGGATTACAGGAATCAAATAAGAACCATATTCTTATGATAAATAGTTGTAATTTTTTTTTAGGGATAAGGTTCTGAAAAATATTCAATTTTGGTCGGATTTGCTGTTGTGATACTAAACTTTCATGAGAATCTATTACCTCTCTATACTATTTAATACGGTATTAAATAGTTTAGGGATGTAATAGTTGTGAAAGTTTAGTATCGCAACAACAAATTCGATCAAAGTTGAAGTATTTTTCAGACCATTATCCTTTTTTTTTTATAATAGAATCTTACATAAAATTGATTAATAGCAAATAATAATACATACATATTCCAAATAAAACGAACCCAAGGGGAAACTCACAATTTCGGATTTAGCCGCCGATGAAAAATGGAGAAAATGCCAAAGATAACAGTGAAGGGAGAGTGGAGTCAGTTTCCGCCGGAAATTTTGAATCTATCTGCTTGATTTTTGAAGGTTTGAGTTGAAATTAACAATTCGGAATTATCAGGACTCACATTAAAAGGTTGAATATCAAATTTAGAATTTGATTGAAAAATGCGTTGTTGAAATTTTGCACGGAAATTTATATTACGTGCCAAAATTATAAGAAGGCAGAAGTGTTTTAAAAGACAGGTGTGTGTGACGTGAGACGTTTTATATCGTATGAAATGAGACGTAAGATTCGAAATACAGATATGTAAGTCTTATGATTTTTATTTGAGAAAGTATTGACAATCAATAATGAAGAAAAAAAGTATTATAATTACTATTTGAGAAATATTACTACACCTATAATAAAAAATATGATTTAAAGCAAAACAGTTCAAAAAAAAAAAACGTCCGGAGCTTATATTTTTACTCCCAGGACTTATGTTTTTACGCTCGAATCTTATGCCTCAAATTCTAGGACTTGCGCCCTATGGAACTACGTCTTCAATTTGCATGCGTTTTTGGTACTCCCCACCCCGAGACTCATCTGAGACTCGCCCAAAAAAACGTTTTTGAAAACACTAGAAGGCGTAATACATAAATATACCTTTTAACTTTGCCTTACATTACATTTATGTCCTCCAATTTTGAATATGCATAAGTAAACACTTAAAGTTGTATAAAATTGAATAAATAGATACGCAGGTTCTACGTGACATTCTACATAGCAATTTGGGTCCTGCGTGGCATCCTATGTATATTATATTACGTATGACTCATATGTTTACTTGTTCAATTTTATTCAAATTTAAGTGTACTTGTAAACACTCAAAATTGAAGGACATAAATATAAAATGAGGTGAAGTTAAATGACATATCCATGTATTAGTTCTTGTTAAAATTTATGGCAAACTTCTAGAAATTGTCAAGATGTATGATAATCAAAATGATGAATTTTATCACTGAAAGGAATGATTAAGCTAGATTGGGTTCTAATGTTGAGGTTAAAAGTCCATATGGATCAATAAATTAATGCTGCTTTGATTAATTAGAAGACTCATTAGTTACGAATAAAATGACATCATTCCAATATAAGAGTGCATTTTTAATTAAAAGAAAGTGTTATGGGCAATTTTGATTCAATATACAAAGGAGGAGATTTCAGAATGATTTTCAATATGTTTAAGATATTTTAAACCTTTTCATATTTTTTTGTTTAAAATTATATGATTCAAAATTCGAAAGTATTCTTTATTTTTGTAAGAAAGAAAATTCAAATATACTATGGTACTTTAAAAAAAGGCTCATTTATCCGTTAAAAGTTTGATTCATCTATGCATTTTCATTTGAGAAAAGACTCATCCATACTATTGTTTATTAACTAGAAACACTTAAAATTTTGCAAAATTATTTTTTACACGTTGTCAATTATGATTCGGCTACGTCATTAATCAAATCATTTTAAAGGAAAAAAACTCAAATATGTCATTAAACTTTGAAAAAAGGTTCATCTATAGTCTATACCATCCGTTAAAAGTTTGACTCATCTGTGTCATTTTAGTTAACAAATAATGACATGGATAAGCCTTTTCTCATAAGAAAATGACATCAATGGGCGAAAATTTTAACGGATGACATAAATAAGTCTTATTTCAAAATTCAATGATGCATTTGAGCCATTTTGCCTTTTTTAAAATTTTATATCAAGTCAAAATAAAAAAATTAATTAAAACAAAAGTCTATTTAGAGGAGCTACTAGAGATGATACTGTAACACCTCGGTATTTGAAAGGGTTAAATTTAGAAAGAACTAATTTGGAAAGAGCCAAATCTGAAATTTTACAAGTTATGCTTAAGTTATGAGTTTTGTGTCAACTTCAAATGATCATAACTTTCGGTACATGATATGTTAGGTGGCCCATAAGATGTCAAATGAAAGGTCTTTGAATCATCTTTCCAACGCCACAGAATTTGCTAAGTTTCGAGTTCGAATGAGGGAGATATGCCCGTTTGAAGTTAGCATGTCCATTTAAGGAAAGTTACCCGAATTAGTGAGGGGTATTTTGGTCTTTTCCTTACCCTATCAGGTTTAAACGAATTTAGTAATATTTTTTGGGTCAAATCTGATTTGGGTCAGTTTTTATAATCCCAAATACGCTAGAGTTTTGAGAAGAGTTCAAGAAGAGGAAAAGAGGAGAAAAGAGGAAAGGTTTAAGGCGTTTGTCAAGATTCATGAGATTTGTCGAGGGATTTCACCAAATCGAGGTATGTAAGTTCATAGTGTTGGCTTTTTTCACCCACACGTCAAACATGATTTACATATTCAAATCCATCCATAAAGATTGAGTATATTTGAGTTCTTGATGAATTCTTGAAGTTTGTGATCTATTATTTAAGTATGAGGTTTCGTTGAGTTCTTGCGATGAGGATCTTGTGTTTGAGTATTGTTCTTGAGTAATTTAGAGTGAATTTTGTTGTAATTATGTTGGGTCTAAGAATCCATAAGAGTTTGAGGGAAATCGTTCGATTCTAAAGGAGTTAGATATGAATTTGAAGCAAGAAAATTCATCAAAGTCTGGGTAGGGGGTTGGGGAGCCACGACACTCAGTGCGCCCCAACTAGTGCTCTGTAGTTTGGGGCCTGGCACACCGCGCCACTCAGTGCGCCCCAACTACCTTCAGTAGTTCAAGGGCTGGACGCTACTCAGTGCGCTAGGGTCACCAAATCCCCTACCCTTCCGACCTTCTTTCTGTATGACTTCTCTCGAATCGTACCTATGTTTTCTACTTGATATCCACCCTCTAAACTACGTATAAACATCGAGAGATCATTCATAACATGAATCATAACCCTTGAATTCATAATTCAAATTCAAGATAGAGTTAAGAGTAAAGTCTTGAGAGTTCTTTCGAGTCTTTTTGAGAAGTCTTTTACAATTTTTTAAACTTGTTTTAAAGACTTGAGTACTTGAGTTGAGGAAGAGTAAAGTTGAGTTTCATTTTTTTCAAAATGAATATATGGAAACTAAATATTCCCAAGAGTAAATGTTTTTACATTTAAAATGAGGAGAAACACCGATTTTCAAAGGAGTTCATGAGGAGTTTTAAGTAACATCTCTTTTCAGAGAAATCTTTTGAGTAATAATCTCAAAGTTGAGGATGAGGAAATGTTTTTTAAAAAAACATATGAGCTAAGTTATATTTTGGGAGTAGTATTGAGCACTGATATGAGGGAGAGTTCAAACAACTCACAGCCCCATAAACCATGTATCCGACGAGGGTAGAAAGGGTCATACTTTTTAGACGACTCCTTATTGGTTTTTAATCATAGCTTAGTGGATCCACTTAGTTGAAGAGTTCTATACCCCGAGAAGGTATAGGACAGTTCTGGCAGCGTGGGCGAGACGTTGTATCATCACATAGCTCATAGTGATGGTTGTCAATTAGAGAATCTCCCAAATAGAGTTTATTTTGTATTTTTACATACAAATTGAGTTATATTGTATTTTTCAATACATTGAGTTGTTATCTACTATTTAAAACGATTTTCTTTATATCGCATTTTTGTTATTGCTTTTATATTGAAATGAGTTGGGATTGAGTTGAGACGAGGTAAGTTGTTTCTTCAGTTCCAGTTCAAGCTTATGTCATGTTTTAGATATCCCCTTACATGCTTGTACATTCCATGTACTGACGTCATTTGTCCTACATCTTTCATGATGCAGATACAGGTAACCATGATCATTAACCAGCGCTTCTTTGATCCAGTTGAGTTCCAGAGTTGTGTGGTGAGCCTCATTGCTTCCGGAGGATCCATTATTTATGTTTTATCATTTCAATTTTGTTATTAGGATGTTGTGGGTCTTGTCCTGACGCCCATCTCAGTTAGTAGAGGCTTCATAGATAGATAGACAATAGTTCTTGAGTTTTTTCATTTTCAGTTGTTAATGTTTTAAAGACTTGAGTTGCCTATTTCTGGCTTGTTGAATATTCTTATATATTTTGAGTTTAAGTATTTGAGACTTTTGAGTTAAAGCTTTCTTTTGAGTTCATTTATTGATGAGTAAGTCTTCCGCTGAGAGTTGAGCCAAGCGAAGAGTTCGCTCGGGGCGTGACAGATACAAACCTCTACTTAGATTAACTTATTATGAAGATAAATTTCGAGAGTAACTTTGCCTACAAAGTGTAGAAAACTAAGAAGCAAATATTTAATATATTTTATCCCTCCCAAAATTTAAATCTAGACCTTCAAAATTTGCACAAAGCAAGTGACCCATTATCACAGCTCACCAAACCTCATAGGTCACATATTAATTAATTTAAGAAGAGTTTGATTACCAAATTGAAATTAATTGTTTGTCATACTTATCTCTTAATTAGACTAAAAAAGGGGACTATGTGGGCATCTTATACTATATTAATCCACTATCTATATAATTTAATTAATGGATTATGATTATAAACAATTGGTGATTAAAATAAATACTAACTAAAGTTATCTTTACAAAAAGAAAATGTCAAAACTGATTCCTCATCTTTTTGGAGAAATAGATTTAAAATAATCTTTTAAAAATTATTTGATAAATTCAAATTCTCTAAGTTTGTCATAAAGTGATCATTTTCGATCTCTGTGTGATACTATCAAATTATGATTATTGAATTTAATCAAAACTGTAAAAATAAAAAATAAAATAATGGAAAATATATCATTTTTGTTCTCTTTTCAAAGTTATATGTAATTTTAGGTGTTAATTTTGTTAATTTTTATTTTGTCTGAGGTAATTTCTTATGATGTGATTACTGTGATTTTCACAAAATCTCTGTTCTTTTCTTTCATAATGCCAATTTAATGTAGCAATGAAACTCGATAAATATGTAAAAGAAACCAAATATGTTCACTTTTAACAAATTAAAAAAATAAAAACTATATAAATAGGAAGGAAATATTTTGAACCTACTACTATTGAATTCTCACATCGTTTGCGGATAAAAAAATAATCTTTAAAAATAAAATAAAAAATAAAATAAAATATATATATATTTAGGATTAGGGAAAAGAGAAATGGGAAAAGATTCACAGAGAATTGAACTCTTATCAAAGTTTAAATAGCCTAAACTATTAAGATTTCTTTCATTTCTTCATTGCTAAAGCATCATTTTTGTCTTTATATATACAAGTACTGTACTTACTATTTGGCAGCGTGTTACGTATAGTGGTCACTGACTCACTAGTCACCAGCAGACAACTTTATATAACTATAAAAATCGCCAGTTGTTTTAACGAGAAGCGAGACACACAGTCCGTGAACTTTGTGCGCAATTGGACCTAGATCCTTTTTTTATTTTAATTTGGTTAGCTCTTAAAATTTCCATAATTCAGATAATTACTACACATTCAAATTTAATCGTATTTTAATATGGACGAAGAACAATCGGAAAACAAAATATAAATGAAAAAAAATCTCGGACCATATATATTTAGAGCAGTAGAACGAGGGAGTGTATTTAGAGAAAAATTAGGCGAGATGACTTTGGGACTGATCAATGCAAATCCAGTGGTTCACGCTAAGAAGGAACGAATCGCTCGTGTTGATGATCTTCCTCACGCCGATGACGCTGTTGATCCTCTCGAAATTTATGATATCCTTTTCTTCTCTCTCCTATAATGCTTCAGCTAAATCGGAGTTCATAGCTGTAATTTCGACTCTGGTAGAAAATTTCTACTTATTTGAAGAAACTTAGCTATTTTTTTTCAGTTTTAGTATGTTGATTTGCTGAAATTTGGAGTTACTGTGTTTTTTTGTAGATTGTGAATTTCTCTCTCGATTTTTACAATTTTTTGCGATTTATCTGTGTTTTGAATGCTCAGTTAAATCGGAGTTCATTGCTGAAATTTTCTACCGGAGAAAATGAGTAAGAAAAAAAAAGGAGTAACTTAGCTATTTCAAATTTTAGTTTGTTGATAAAATTTGGAATTGCGATTTTTTGTAGTTCAAATGTTTGTGAATTTAATGTCATCCTCTTTGCTATTCCTGTGTGTGTGTGTGTGTGTTTTTTTTTTTTTTTGAATGTTTCAGCTAAATTGGAGTTCTAGCTGCAATTTCAAAATTACGTTGTTTTAGCTGAAGATTTCTACTGGAAAAATTGAGTAAGAACAGGAAGAAACTTAGGTATATCATTTGGTTTGTTCATATTTTGTTTTCCACTTTTTATTATTTACTAAAATTTGGAATTGCAATTTTTTGTAGTTTAAATGTTTGTGAATTTACTATGATCATTTTTTGCCATATCTCTGTTTTTTTTATTGGGTGAAATTTAGAGTTTGATTTTCTGTAATTTAATTGTTTGTTGAATCTACTGAGTCTGAAGTTGATGTGATCCTTGATTTAAAAATGGATACATTTTGTGAGGGATATAAGAGATCCGGAGCATCCATATTCTTTAGAGCAGCTGAGTGTACTCTCCGAGGAGTCCATAACTGTTGACGAGAAGCTTGGGCGCATTCTGTATGTTCATTGTGACCTTCGATTCTTATATTACCTTGTTTATTATAGATCCAAATAAAATATTGCTTGTTTATTCTTTTCGTTTCCAAATAAGGGAGGAAAAAGGACAGAAACGTGACGTGTTTTAGCCATATCTTGTTCGATTAACTGATTGGTGAGTCGTGTAAACTTATAGTTAGTCATATAAGTCATCTTCACTCTAGTCACGACAAAAACAACAACATACCCAGTGATCATCTTCTCTCTTGTCACTGTTGAAAATCCAGCGTATTTGTGTTGGAGTTAATTTTTTCGTGCTCACTGCTTAGAATTCATTTAATTGTTTTTTATTTCTGAATGCTGTGTTGCTTTCCTTATTAGTTGTCATGTTTTCTTCGTTGCTGTATTTTCTTTCTCATAACTACTTTGATTTGCTATACTTGAGCCGAGGGTCTTTTGAAAACAAACTCTCTTACTTTTGCGAGGCAGGGGTTACCTCCCCAGAACCCACCAGCGGGATTACAATGGGTATGTTGTTATTGTTGTATTGTTTAGAATTCATGAACAGTTTTGCCATGAAATGAGTCTGACTTCCAACTTTGTTGAGGTAACTATATTTATTTTTTTGGAGTTTCACCACCCTTATTTCACTCTACTAGCAATGTGATGTCATGTACTCCGAGTTATGCTTTAATTTACGCTTTGTGGAATTTGAATCTGATGAATAAATTCAATACAATTTTACCAGAATATACATCTTATGTCCAAAGATTTTGTGTTTACTAATGTGGAAACAGTTACCTGGTTCGTTATCTTGAGTTGACAATATCCTAGATTCGTGCAATTTCCTATAAGTTATGGTAAACAAATATGTTTCTGTGATTAGCGAAATAGGGCAGAAGAACCCCAAAAATACAAGATTAGAGCAAAATAGCTTCTAACTTTGTAAACTAGACTTGTGATTAAAAAGCTGTTTTCCCCCTTCTTTTTACAGCAAAATGAAGTTGTCTACTATGATCCTTTGCTATCTTTCACCGGTGAAAGGCGTTGATTGGGTGCTATATAAGATATTGTGTTGAGCCTTAATATTTCCATTTTGTTTAGCACTGTTTTCTTATGAGTCCATCCCTAAAAGATTGATACATCTCTATATTAGAAAACAAATAATTGTAACGAAAAGCTTTTATAGCCACATAAATGTAATGACATTTAAAAACAGCAAGTTTTAAAGTCTGCATATTTTCTTAAACTTCCTGTGGAGTCAAATTATTCCAAACAAACTGGAACAAAGGGAGTAGCGAACAAGTTACTCATAATTCCTTAACTCATGTTTCTTTTGCTTATTTATCTACGTTTTCTTAAAATTATTTGTAGGATAACTTTTACCCCAACCATCCAGCACTGTACCATGGCAACTGTCATTGGCCTCTGTTTGAGAGAGAAGTTGAAGAATTGCTTCCCTCCACATTTTAAGGTGGCGTTTCTTATCTCTGACTTGGATCGAACTAAGGTCGTGTTAGATTTTGGTTGTTCATAGTAGTCTATTGACTTAATTAATCTGAGTAAAGAATATCTAGTTTTAGACTTTTCCGAAACATCTCCCATATACTTAGCAGAGGACTCCTTGTTTTAACAAGTAAAGGAGTGTATGTATTCAAATGAGCAAGGTAAAATGGTGTATTATTAACTCGGAAAAAGCACATGGGTGTACTTTTACTTTTAAGGAGCATCCTGCAATAACTACTTGCAAGAATAACAAAGAAGGTGTAGTTTAAAAATCTCTTTTATTCCGATCTACGTATCTCAAAGTCTCACTTCCATGATTACAACAACAACATAATCAGTGTGGTCCTACAAAGTGGGGTCTAGGAAGGGTAGAGTACGCAAACCTTACTCCTACCTTAGAGGTACAGAGAGTTTGTTTCCGATGTTGTAACTTTCCTTGTAAAATCAAATGACATGTTAAGAAGCCAGCCGCCTCTTACAGATTTTACATCTGCGACATATATTTGCTATGCTGAGATTTTGAAGTTTGGAGAGAGTTAAAGAGGAGGAAATTAGACAGTGTGAAAAAAAAGGAGAGGGTGGGGGAGTGGGAAGAGAGACAGATATATGGTAAGGAGATCTATTCATAAAGTGCAACCTCAACTTTTCAAGTTTGTCTAATCAAAGTATATAAGATCTTAATTTGTGTAATAGCAGTTTTGATAACCTACTCAGATTTTTTCACATAATTGGAATGGTCATCTCTGAATAAAACAATGAGACCTTTTCAAAATAATAGATAGTATTGTTTCTTTAACTTTATAATATGATACATAAAACAAAACAAAACGGTGGATCATTGTGATAATGGTTGCTTTTGTTATCTATGTTCAAGCTCTCCTCAAACTATGTTCCCTATATTTGATGAGTTCCTGGAAGATAATTAAGATTGTGCTATCTAAAAATTGACTTCCACTGCTAAAGTGTGATGCACAACTTTTATATAATTGATTTTCTCTTAAGTCCTTATTTTTATTGTGTGACAGGTGGATATAAAAGTGTCTCCTGGATCTCATGCGGATGAAGAGTCAGGTAGAGTTAATTTTAGAGTAGCTATAATTTTATTTGTATAGGAAATGAAACTTTTAATTGCGGCATACATACAACATACAAGTCTTATGAGTTATGATCTTATAATGGACGTTGAGAAATATGTGTTAACTTCTCAACTGAGTTGAAAACACAGACTAGTGAGTCTGTTCACAATGACGCCACAAGGTCATGACAAGTTAACCTGCAAAATGCATCCAGTATTAGTTCTATTCTGGAGTAAATTTCACCACTGGTCATTCAGATTTGTGTTTAAGCATTTTGTATTACCATTGACTTGCAGTTAATAAGCAGTTGAATGATAAAGAACGGGTTGCTGCTGCCATGGAGAACCCAAATCTTCGCCAGCTTGTAGACGAGTGTCTCTATTCAAGTGAGCTTTAAACGAACTATGCCTTTCATTTCCTAACAAACTGTATAGTAGGTCAACTTGTCTTTTAACAAATGTCATCTGGACATGGATTTGTTTTACGAGATTTTATCACTCTTAATGCTAGGAGTAATATCTGTTTGATAGTGTTGATTAACATGAAGTGATTTATTCATCATTCATAGTACATGTCACGACATTAACATGAGTTCGACATATGGGGCATGTCTTGTTCTCATCAAACCAAGGAATAATACAAGCAGAATGAAACCTATGACCGCAAGCATTAAGTATCGTCACACCACATGTATCGTCTTGTTCAAATTCTATTAAGCAGATACAACAATCACTGACGTTTATGCCTACAATTCTTGGCTCGGACCTTGTTCCTTCTTCATCATCAAAAATATCAATCACTACTTCGATAGATGATTTTACCATTGGACATGGGGTTGCCTGAACTCTTTCTGTTGCCACAATGCCAGCTGGCGCGATTCGCGAGACATAGTTTGAATCTGGTAGTGATTTCTTACGAATATATATCGTTAACATTATGATCATATATAACAACAAGGCTAAGAAAATCAGAACAATATAAGGATTAATTGACATCATTTTAATAGTATTATTTTCGATGTGGATTAAAAATTTATATGAAAAACACTTAAAAAGAAGTGTCAAGCAAGGGTTCTGAATATAGGAAAAAGGGAAGGGAAGGGTTTATAATTAAAGTCTTGATTTAGAAACCTATTAGGATTGGGATTAGGATTAACCGATTGTAAAAAAGCATATGTCTTGAGTCTTTTTGGATTGGGAATTAAAAAAATTTAGGAAACTTTTTAGGAATAGGAGTTCCGACATATTAAGGAAAAGCATATAGTAAAATTATGTATTATTTTTTTTTCTAATAAAGTATTTTTATGTGTGATTTCATAAAAAAAATAGATTTAATTTTGTATGTGTATTTCTATGTCCTCTAACTTGACAAATTTTATAAAAGCTATCGCTTTTAAATTTTTTGTGGGATTATATAGGTATATTGTGTTAGTTATTAATTCACTTAGGTATGTTGTTGTAATCACTTTTTAATTCACTGCAGCTCAAAGTGTGAATAAATTTACTATATGGTTTAATTTATTTTTTTTTAAAAAAACATTTAACTTGCCTCCTACCTCATCTTGCTTTTGATTTTTTAAAAAACAGTTTCATCCCGCATAAAAAAGTTCTCCTAGCTAGTACACCACCCTGAATTATTAGTTCCCCATTGCACAATCTCTAATGGTGATATTTGTTTAACAAAAGAGGGCGGAAATTGAGAGGAGATTACGAGGTGATGAATCAAACTCTCTTCAACATAAAAATTCAAGTAACCAACCAACTGAATTACTAACATTACATTCTAAATGAATGATCTAGAATACTTTAATTTCCTATAGTTTACAAAAAATAATAATTCAAACATACGTGATTGAAATTTTGAAAATTATTACGATTAGATTTAGGAAAAACATCTCCTACTCACCCACCCGGCCCCTCCACTAAAAGAAAGAAGAATGAAAAAAAACTCATACACCTATTGTGTGAAAATTTCAAACTATTTCACTGGACTGTAAATCTTGATGATTATCGTCCTCCTTTAAATCATCGTCATCCCCAGCATATTGCAAAGGTGCATCACGAACATGAGTACGACACATAGGACATGTCTTATTTTCTTCTAACCAAGGCCTAATACAAGCATAATGAAACCTATGACAACAAATTGGAAAAATCAAAAACATCTCCCAATGCTTAATTTCTTCAATACAAATAGAACAGTCATTGTTTTTCCCTTTAATTGATGGAGTCGTTATTGCTTCATCTGAAATATCAATCACTACTTCAACAATAGATGTTGTTCTTTCTGTTGTCGATACAAATTCATCTTCATCATTAGGAAGCACGAATTCTTCTACATCGTTCGACCATGGTCGTTGTTTAACTCTATAACACAACAACATTTTCGTAAATTTGTAGAAAAATAACAAAATAAGAAAAAAGACTATTGCAATCACTACGTAATTAGTAATATTTCCCATTTTTTTGTTGTTGGGTGTATTGGTGTTGAATTGAAGGCTTTGTAGAAGGCACAATTAGAGGTTTAAATATATATAAGAGTTGTTAATTTAGAAACCTTATAGGAATGGGAGTAATTAGATATATAAACCATTTAGGAGTAGGATTAAGGAAATTAATGGATGTGCTAATTAATTAAGACGGAAAAGGTTTAGATATATTTGTAGTATAAGTTGTTTATTTTGGAAACCTTATAGTAATCGGAGTAACTAGATATAAAAACCTTTTAGGAGTAGAGGATTAACCCATTAAGGAAATTAAGTAGACGTTTGGCCATACGATACCATATCACGCTATGGTATCGTGAGAAGGAATCAGCGTTTGGACATGCGATTTTACGTTGATTCTATCTCATGATTCCATAGCATGAGATGTGATTTCATATTCTCCAAAAACCATGATATGGAATTATATAGTAATTCCATATCATGATTTGAGATATTTTTAATATAAAAATTGATCCACAAGTTCATATTTTGTTTAAACAATCCCACATTTATATCTACTAACCATTTATTTCATATGTAAATAAAATTTATAATCACATCATTACTTTTTAAAATTTATTATTCTCACCGACATAAAATTTATTATTCTCACCAACATATAGTCACTTTAACTCACACCAACCGATTGTTAAAGTGATGAAATATTTATGGTCTATGAACATGAAAATATAGTTGTGAATGATATTGACCAACAAATGGCTCAAAGTAACAATGTTGGTTCGTCTTCTCGGTCACATGATTGAGAAATGCAAGTTCAACGTGAGAAAATTGTCCGTATTATGTGGGAGGATTATATTAAAGACTAGCACACTACAATTTATGTTCATTTTGTAAAAAACTAAATTAAAGTTAGATGAAACAATTACTTAACTGGAGAACAAATAGCTTTGTAATAATTTATTATGAGTTTTTATAAATTTTTGTTTATTTGATAAGATTGAATAAACAATTGGGGTTATTTTAATAGTTTTACAACTTATGGAATTTTTATGTTTATGAGAAAATATACAACACAAAAATTTCATATCGCATGTCCAAACAAAACTTCAATTTCAACTCATGATCCCATATCATGATACCATATCATGATTCCGTATCATGATACCATATCGCATGGCCAAACGGGCTCTAATGATGAGCAGATTGCAAAAAGGTAGCGCTAAAGTTGGCATGAAATACTATACGTCAAAATAATCAAATATATATACACAAATTAATTACTTACAGAGAGAGCCCCTCAAAGTTGGCACGAAATATTAGTTTAACACTAAACTTTACTTCTGACCAATGATATCTCGTGCCAACTTTAAGGGACTATGCATTTTGGTCTTAACACAATTAAGTGAAAAACCAAACACACCATATGATATTCATAGTTAATTTTTGGGAAGAGAAGAAAAGGATGAGAAAAGGAATGCAAAACAAACTCCAAATAATAAAGTGATGTTTCCTATAGGTTAAAAAGGACACAGCCAAATTGCCGCCTAAAAATTAAAAAGGAACAAGATAACTATGTTTTAAAGAGTCGACTAAAATTGTATGCCAAATATTTACTAGAAATTTTCAATAATTGAGCTTCAATCTCCTTCTCATTTCTCAATCAACTTACATCCTTGTGTCATAATAAAACTCCACTATTACTAACAACATATTCTTATTAATTTTTATTTCATAAATCCAACAGAAAATTGGTGTTCAACAATTATTGAAGTTCGAAGCTTCAAAGTTTGGAAATCAAATTTTTGCATATAAGTTTTGTTTCGAGTGGATTTTGTTCCAAAAGGTCGATTACGAATTGAGGAGTCTAAATATGAAATGTTTGGGTGATTTAGTGTAGTTTTTTGAGGTATTGTTCGATGAATATGATGTTTGGATTCAAGAAAAAGACGAAGGCTATCTATTTTTGTAGAACAATGTATAAGATTATATAATTATAGGAATGGGAGTAATTAGATATAAGTTGTTTATTTTGGAAACCTTATAGTAATCGGAGTAACTAGATATAAAAACCTTTTAGGAGTAGAGGATTAACCCATTAAGGAAATTAATTAAAGCTTCAATATGTCACCTTTAGCTATCTTTAGTTTAGTGGCTTAACCCAAGTATCTTGCATTGCTCCCTTTTTTTACACGGACGGGGCTGATTCAACAAGACAAGGGGACTAAAGCAAAATCTAAGAGAGGGGTCCTAATATTTTGTTGTTTTCACTATATATATTTTTATTTAAAACCTACTTTTCTAGTTTTTTAACATGTGAAGTCATTAATTAGTTACTGTTGTATAATTGATTTGTTTTAATAATTCATTTTCAATTGATAATATAGTTAATCCATTCAATCAGCTCTTTTGAGACATTGTTGATCTTAAATAAGCTTTAATCAATTTGAAAACTTCTTTCGGCTTAGGCAATGGTTACATGAACTTTTAACATTATTCTAAAAGCAATATGTGTATTTGGAAAAGAATCAAGTCTTTTTATTTGATTGAATATTTTTATTAGATCATTATCTTCTACTTGTATTATTTCTTTTAACACTTATAAATCTAAACCATCAATATCATAATAACTATTATGTGTTAAAGAAAGTTCAAGATTAAGACAATGTCTTTTTTATATTCTCATCATCTAGTGATCTCAATTTGCCACTAAATAAGAAACCAGAAATATTTTCACATGCTTCAATTGGTTCAAATCTATTTTGAAGTGAAAAAATAACTTGATCTACTATCTATCTATCTATATATATAAAGTAATCAACTCTAATTTCAAGGGACTTAATGATTTCGTTATCAATATTGACCAAAAATCAATAGGGGCCCCAAGCAACGACTTTAGTGGCCTAGGGGTTAAGACAACCCAGTTAACACGGAGACCATTTTATCATCACCAAAAAATTGACCAAAGTTAACAATAAAATAGCACAAGGGAAAAGTTGAGTAGGATACAATACAAAAAGCCACATATACTATGCGCCAACATAATCAAATATGTTGAAATATGAGCTGATGATGAAGCAAAAAGAGTACAAGTTAAAGCTGTTAGGATTAATAAAGGGCAGATTAGTCTTGCCCAATTAGTTAGTTATAACTAACTCTTTGTTAGTAGGTTCTAGAAGTTAGTTACTCAATGTAATAGGAATGAGCTATAAATACTAGTCTTACACTGATGTATTACTTAGTCTTTGAACTCAAACAATGAGAGTTTCTCTTCTTCAATGTTATCTTCTTGTTAATGGAGTTTTTCTGTTAATTCTACTTGTTTTCATTTACGTTCATGGTATCAGAGCCATCCATAGCAATCTCTGCGGAAGGTGATTAGTACTTGAATCAAAGAATTGAGTATTCAATTCACAGGTTCATCAGTTTTTTAGTAGAATTGCAGATCTAAGCTACCAATTTATCAGTTTTTCCAGTAGAATTGCAGATCTAAGCTAGGATCTGTTATTCAAATTGTGTTGTTTGTCATTTGCTTTCGCGACTGTTGATTGATTGAAGCTTCAGAGATGGGAACGAACAGAGCAGCTGTAGATCTGGATCAAACACTCAACAATGGCCAGAATGAAAGTACATCAACACCAATTCATGTTGCATCTTTGTCTGGACAAGGTTCGATTATAATCATCCTATCTTCCTTAGTCTTGCTGATACTAGTGGAGTTAGCATTATTTCATTTCAATTGATTGGTGTTGAGAATTATACCCTATGGAATCGTTCCATTACTCTAGCACTACTAGGACGAAATAAGGTTGGGCTAGTAGATGGATCCTGCATGAAAGAGATGTTTGGTGAAGATTTGTGGGGACAATGGGAAATAGTTAATGCAATTGTACTTTCGTGGTTGATGAATTCAGTATCAAAGAGTCTGCTTAGTGGTATTGCTTTTGCATCTAGTGCTTTTCAAGTCTGGAATGATTTAAAAAAGAGATTTAACATGCTAGATGGATCTAGAACCTATAGTCTACATAAAGACATTGCCTCATTATATCAGGGTACTGATTCTGTGTCTGTGTACTACACAAAACTCAAAACACTATGGGATGAGTTTGAAGTTTTAGTTCCTGCTCCATGCTGTAACTGTGACAAGTCTAAAGGATTTGTTGCTCATTTGAATAGGCAGAGATTATATCAATTTTTTATGGGGTTAAATGAGTCTTATCATCAGGCAAGGAGCCAAATATTGATGATGAATCCCTTACCAACTACTAACCATGCATATGCTATGATAGTGGGGGATGAGTGCCAAAATGTTGTGGTTTCAGTCACTAACAGCATGGGATTAAACTCAGTTGGAGGAGACTATGTAGCTATGTTTTCTAAAACTGGTACTTCTTCAGGACCAAGTCAAAGATTAAAAAAGAATTCCATTTTGATATGTGATTTCTGTCATTGTAAGGGTCATAGTAAAGAATTTTGTTATAAGATAGTGGGATATCCACTAGACTTCAAGTCTAAAAGGAAGGTACAGGGGACTTCCTCAGACTCACACCATCAGCTAGCTCACTTCTCATATGGTATGAATACTAATGTTTCTGTTCCGGGATGGGAAAGGAAATCTGATACTACTCAGGTTACTGATGAAGTGATAGACAATTCCAAAGGGCCCAAAGCAATGAGTCAAGCTGAGATGAAGGTCAAACAACTTCTTAAGGGCTGCACGTTTACAAAGGAACAATATGATCATATCCTCACAAGTTTCCAGACCAAGAATTACTCTACTTCTTCAGACTGTTATCCTGCACATGCTGCTCACACTGCATGTAAAACTTTCTTTGTTTCTGAAAATAGTAAAGTGTGGATTGTAGATACTGGTGCAACAAACCACATGGTGTCTCAGTTAGATATGTTTATCAAAGGGCTTGTGATCAAGTTAGAGGTTCCTAAGAGTGTGTATTTGCCTAATGGAAACACTACACAGGTGACTCATGTTGGTTCTTGTGCTCTATTAGATAGAAGTATCATTTCCAATGTCTTCTATCTACCTGATGTCAGTGAGCAAACTAACAAAGGAACTTGGGTGCTCAGTCACTTTTTTTCCTAATTGTTGTGTTTTCCAGGAACTTTACAGTGGAAAGGTGAAGGAGATTGGTGAAGAAGAAGGATGTATGTATACTCAAAAACTTTTTGGTGGAAAAGAGGGATGTTTGTACACTGATAAGAAGGATACTGCACTGTCAGTTGCTCAAATTGCCTCAGAGATGGAGCTGTGGCATCAAAGACTAGGACATGTGTCCTCAGGAGTTCTTGCTAGGATGTTTGATATGAATAATCAAAGTATATGTAGAGTATCGAAGTGTCTAGTCTGTCCTTATGCTAAACAGACAAGACTTACTTTTCCTTCTAGTAACATAAAAAGTTCAAACATCTTTGATTTGATTCATGTTGACCTCTGGGGTCCTTATAGCAGAACTACTTTTGATGGAAATAAATACTTTCTTACAATAGTTGATGACTTCTCAAGGATGACCTGGATTTTTCTGCTAAAGCATAAATATGATGTGAGCCTGTCTATACAACTGTTACTAAGATTTGTTAAGACTCAGTTTGCTAAAACCATCAAAGTGATAAGGACTGATAATGGTACTAAGTTTGTGAATTCTGTGTGTGAGACTATGTTTAAGGAGATGGGAGTTATCCATCAGAGATCTTGTCCCTACACTCCTCAGCAGAATGGAGTGGTTGAAAGAAAGCACAGACACCTACCTGAGGTTACAAGGGCCTTAATATTTCAAGCAAAAATTCCTTTAAAGTACTGGGGACATTGTGTGCTAGCTGCATCACATATTATTAATAGATTACCTAGTAGTGTGCTTAACTTTCAAACTCCCTATGAGAAGCTATATGGTAGGAAACCATCATTATCACACTTCAGAACTATTGGTTGCTTATGTTTTGCAAAGGTTCTTCATGTACATGATAAGCTGATGCCCAGGTCTAAAACTACAGTTCATATGGGATATTCAGAAATACATAAGGGGTACATTCTATTTGACATTACTACTAGATCATTCTTTGTCAGTAGAGATGTCATATTTAGGGAAGATGTGTTTCCTTTTTCATAGACAGACATCACTGATAGCCAACCAGTATTTTTCGATAATCTACATTCTTCAGATTTCATCATTCAAGACCCTTCTCATCAGGCTCCTATTATGACTAATTGTAATGAAGATACAACTCTATCAGCTCCTCCTTGTTCAGACCCTGATTTAGAGGTACCTGATCCCTTGACCACTTCTCAGGCTACTGACATCATTGAGGAAACAGTCCATGAGGTTCCTGTGCAGGTTGTCCCAGCTGATACTAGAAGGTCCTCAAGAACTACATACAAACCTCTATGGCTGTAGGATTTTGTCTTTCTCAACATAAATAAGGATGTGAAGTATCCCTTATGCAACTACGTGTGCTATAGTCATCTCTCCCCTGCCTATCAATATTATATAACAGCTCCCTCATCTCTGAGAGAACCTTATACCTACTCAGATGCAGTTAAGGATCCTAGATGGGTTGATGCTATGCAAACTGAGATTCAAGCCTTAGAAGACAACCACACTTGGGAAATCATAGATTTACCCCAAGGAAAGAAGCCTATAGGCTGCAGGTGGATGTATAAGATCAAGTACAAATCTACAGGGGAAGTTGAGAGGTTTAAAGCTAGGTTGGTATAGTCAACAAGAGGGTATTGATTACAAGGAAACTTTCTCACCAGTTGTTAAGATGGTGACTGTGAGATCCATTGTTTCTCTTGCCTCTTCAAGACACTGGCATATTCATTAGATGGATGTTTTTAATGCTTTCTTGCAGGGTGACCTAGAGGATGAAATATATATGCAGCTTCCTCAAGGATTTGTCAGTCAAGGGGAAAAGGCGTGTAGACTGACAAAGTCACTGTATGGGCTCAAGCAAGATCCAAGGCAGTGGAATCACAAGCTGACTGAAGCTCTTGTTGCCCTTAAGTTCAAACAAAGCCAATATGATTAATCATTGTTCATCAACAAGTCAGAAGCTGGGATTTGTATTGTGCTAGTCTATGTGGATGATATGTTAATTACTGGCAGCAGTCTTGAATTAATAGAAGACACTAAACAGGTACTACAAAAGGCTTTCACGATAAAGGACCTAGGTGAACTAAAGTATTTCCTAGGCATTGAGTTTAGTAGATTAACAGATGGTATACTGATGCATCAAAGGAAGTATGCTCTGGAGCTTATAACTGAGGTTGGTATGACAGCAGCCAAGCCTGCAAGAACTCCTATTGATGTCAATGTTAAGTTAACATCAAGATAGTATGATGAGCAGGTAAAACTGAGAGATAATTCTGAGGATCCATTGGCAGATCAGACAATGTACCAAAAACTAATTGGGAATCTGTTGTATCTTAACATGACAAGGCCAGACATATCCTTTAGCACACAAACTTTGAGTCAATTTCTACAGCAACCAAAGAAGTCACTTATGGATGCTGCATTGAAAGTGGTGAGATACTTAAAAAAGGAACCTGGCAAAGGTCTATTGCTGGCTAGTTCCTCAGATGAACTAGTCACTACATTTTGTGATGCTGATTGGGCTTCATGTCCACTTACTAGAAGATCAGTTACAGGGTACATGGTCAAGATAGGCAAGTCATTAGTGTCATGGAAGGCAAAGAAGCAGATCACAGTGTCCAAAAGCTTAGTTGAAGCTGAATACATGAGCCTAGCATCTGCAGTCTCAGAGTTGGTGTGGTTACTTGGAATGTTGAAAGAGGTAGGAGCTGATATTAAACTACCAATGCAAGTATATAGTGACAGTAAAGCTGCCATACAAATTGCTGCAAATCCAGTGTATCATGAGAGGACAAAGCACATAGAAATAGACTGCCATTTCATAAGTGAGAGGTTATAACAAGACTTGATCAAAATAGACTATCTACCTACACAAGAGCAACCAGCAGACATTTTGACAAAAAGGTTGTCCAGGATACAACATAAACATCTAGTATCCAAGCTAGGTGTGTTGAATATCTTCATACCTCCTAGCTTAAAGGGGAGTGTTGAAATATGAGCTGATGATGAAGCAAGAAGAGTACAAGTTAAAGCTGTTAGGATTAATAAAGGGCAGATTAGTCTTTCCCAATTAGTTAGTTATAACTAACTCTTTGTTAGTAGGTTCTAGAATTTAGTTACTCAATGTAATAGGAATGAGCTATAAATACTAGTCTGACATTGATGTATTACTTGGTCTTTGAACTCAAACAATGAGAGTTTCTCTTCTTCTATGTTAGCTCCTTGTTAATGGAGTTTTTCTGTTAATTCTGCTTGTTTTCACTTACGTTCAAAATATACTCATGAAGCAATTACTTATAGAGAGAGCCCCTTAGCGTTGGCACGAAATGTTAGTTTGACACTAAACTTTGCTTCTGACCAATGATTGAGCTTCAATCTCCTTCTCGATCAACTTATCAAAAATACTTATTTTATAGAAATATTTTTCTAATATACTGTATAATGATATTACAAATAAAAATATCTAAATACAATTAAAATGACGAGATTGATACATTTTGAGTAGATGAAGTTTCAATCGAAATAAACGTGCATACGCCTCAAGAATTACGAGGCTCAAATTTTCAAATACGTAAAAAGATTTAAATTATACTCCCCCGTTTGAAATGAATTTTCGTATTTTGTATCTCGAGAATCAACTTGACTAATTTCAAACCTAAATTACATCATATTAACCCAACATTTTAGAATTAAATTTTAGATATTCAAATGTAATACAATATCATTATAGATTGTAATTTCTTCTCATATTAATTTTATGAAAAAATATATTTTGAAATGGTCAAATTCACTTAGTTAGATTTCAATTAACGAAATATGGCATAATTTGGGACAGAGACAGTCCATACCTATAACGCAATAAATAAGTGCAACTTACTGCCTTTTTTTTTTAATTGCATTTACCAAATTAAAATAATTATTCTGATTGTTCACCTTAGAAAATGGCTTGGGAGTTGGGATATTTAGAAGTAAGATTAAGAGCATGTTTAGTGGAATAAAACACTATAATTTAAGAGTGTATATATATATATGGTTTGACATATATATTAAGTGTAGTAGTCTAGACTTCATATGGTTTGACATAATAAAGTTGTTCAATACATAATCCTTTTTTAGTTTTAGATTTTCAAGTTCATACATTAGCTAGTTTATTTATAAAACTAAAATCGAATATGCATCTTTTGATATTATTATACGTTGATGATATGATAATAACTTTATTTTGAGATGATAAACTTGGTCCAAATTGAATGTTTCTTTATTTGGAAGTGGAAAAATCAGATCAAGACAATTTTATTTTTCAAAAAAGTTACGCATAGAATTTTAGAGCGTTTCGACATTGAGGAGTCAAAAGAAAAGACTACTTCAAGTTACCATTAATTTACAAAAACGTCCACAACCTACCACACTCTATTCTTCCAATTAGTTAATTCAACACTTAATTAATTAATTATCAGGCATTAGAATACTACTAAGTACTAATGATCTTTACTTAACCCACTTTTAAACAACATTGAGAGACACATTTTACCATATTGACAAACTTAGAACACATAAAAACAATAGTACCACTACCAAGTTTGGTTAACTTGGTTATAAAAAATAATCTCATATAGCTAATACAATATTTGATTAGTTGTATAAGAAAGAAAAAATCTATGCATAATTACTACATCGTATTTGGTTGATGATATTAAATAATATCATATTAGATTAAAATGTGATACATGTTAATAATTTTATGTCAGATAAAATGTAAAGAATACGAGTGATAATGATAGGTCAGAACTCCTTAAAGACAAATATATATGTCTTTAAGGTAATTTATACATACCATTAGTTGTATTAGTATTACATTGGTAAGTATTCCTACATTTTTATAAACTATATTATAGTTAACCCGTTGATTATTAATTGTGCACAATGTGTGCATAAATAATTTTGTTTGTTGTTCTTTTAATACTTTAGTTTGATATGTTTTATTTGAGCTAATGATCTATCGAAAACAGTCTTATCTTCACAAAGTAGGAATAAGGCTACGTACACATCACCCTCCGTAGATCCATCTTGTGAAATTACAGTACAGTGCATTGTTGTTGTTGTAAATAAATAATAATATCTACATTTATAATTCCCCCAACCAAATCACATCTTTAAAAAAAGGGAAAAGAAAAAAGTAAGTATATATTGGTCTAGAACCCTCTACTTTTTAATTATTTATTTAGTAAATTTCAATTAAAAAGAAGAAGAATAAGTACAGATACTACGTACCCTATTAAGTCAAAGATGCAAAAACACAAGGTACCTAGTCGTTGCCAACCACTTTAAACAACATAACAAAATAGTACTATAATGTATAGACACATATGTCGTAACTAACATCCTACATGACAATTTGTATCTTACGTAATGTCATATATGTATTATGTCATGTAGGACTCATGTATATATTTGTTCATTTTATACAAGTTTAACTGTCTATTTGTGCACATTCCAAGTTGAATGACATAAATGTGAAATAAGGTCAAGTTTAAAAGACACATTTATGCATTATGCCTTCTAGAAAAAAGAAGAAGAAATATAAGTATATTTTAATAAACTTGAAATCTTGCCTCAAACTCTTTAAATTTTAGAATTAAGGAGCCTTTTAAATGAAAAACAAATTATACATCTATTTTGCAAATTAAGTTTTCAAAGTATCCTTTTTGCCTAATCATATCCAAATACTATGTACCATATTAAGTCAAAGATGCAAAATATAAGCTACCTAGTTTGTTGCCAACCACTTTAAACAACATAACAAAATAATATATATTAAACCAATAAGCATAAAGGTGAGTAGCCAAACAAATCAAGAATTGTAACAATGGATTTGAACATGAAGCTAGAGAGAAAATCCTCAATAAGAAAGTTAGGAAGAAGCAAAAGCACACTATTAGCATCAGAGTTAATTAATATTCCTTGTGGAGATACTGATTATTATGAGAGAATTTCACAATCTATGAGACATGTTGAAATTATTGATGATGATGAGGCCATCCCAATAATAAGACATAAGTGGAAGAAGAAGAAAAATAAAGCATGGGTATTTCTCATGAAGGTGTTTTCTTTCAAGAAAATGAGAACAAGTGAAGAATGTCATGTTGTTGGGGAAAAGTCTATGGAAGTGGTGGATAAGATCATGAACAAGAAGAAGACGCAATCTTCCTCATGGTGAGATTAATAATCTTCTATCTTAGCACTCTTTTTTTTCACCCCTCCCTAGGAGCTCACACCAACTTTATGGTCGGAGGTGGATGGTGCTTGATTATCATTTGGCACTACTAGAAACAAAGGTTTTTTCCTGTGAATCAATAGAAAAATTGTGCTATAAAACATGATTTTTACATTCCATTAACCATACTTTCTTTTCTAACTGAAAAAGGCACGGTGAAAATCAGATTCTCATTAAAATACTGAGAATATCCATTAACCATATTTTCTTTTCTCACTAATTCAATTAAAATATCCGCTGGAATAGTCATTGAACATTTTTCACAGTGAGAAATTTCGATGGGAAAATAGTGATCTTTTAGTCATGTGAGCAACCTCCTCTTTGTCTTATTTTAATACCTTTTGGTTACAATCAGTTTCCCAATTTATATGGCACTTTCCGTTTCTAGAGAATTAAAACTTATAGTATATTTCTATAATTTTTGAATATCTAAATTTTGATTTAAAAAAATTATTGAATTGATCTAATCCTTAACTTTAAAGATTAGTCAAATTGATGCTCTATAAAAAGAGTAATAAACGAAAATGCACATCAAATTGATCAAATAAAATAATTGTACATTGAGTTGAAATTATGGTTTAGAACATATTTACAAAAAATTCAGCAATTTTAACATATAGATCATCAATAAATATTGAAACTTTATGTGTAGGGAAAGAGATGGTGAGATCACACAAAAGCCAGATGAAGTGTTGGTTGTGGAAAAGAAGAAAATAAGGCAGCCTACGTTTCTTCCTGATCCTTACAGACGATGGCCTGTTCAAGGATGGAGATATTGAAGATTAATTTTGATCTAAATCGACTATTCATCGTTCAAGAATTCTTGTTTAGATAGTTCGTATTCATAATGTTTTTGAATTTATTTTAATTTAGGTACTCCATTATTTCCTCTCTTTTTCATTAATGTTGTTTGGTCATCTCTTTTAATTTGTTTGAAATAAATATCTATCTTACAATATCTAATATAATCATCTAAATATAACACCCCTTAATAAAGCTTTTTCGATAAAGTATATATTTGTTGCAAATCACCTTAGAATATACATATTTAATGTATTTGTTAAGACAATTTCAATATTTAATGTATTTGTTAAGAAAATTTCAATATTTAGACCAAAACTAATAAATTCAATTGAACCCGAAGCATACATATCATCCCCTATTTTTGGGTCACAAATTAATAAAAAGATAATTTATGTGATTAATAACATAAAATAAGTACTTTTGATTAAAACCGTATTTACTTTGAAAATTAGTCAATTTAACACATAGGTTTCATCTCTCATTAGTTTTCCCAATCCCTACAAATTTTTTTAAAAATAATAAATATATAGTACTATAAATTATAGTAATATATAATACACTTATAAAATCAAAGTTGTGCAAGAGCTTGCAAAGCCAACACAAGAGAAAAAGAAACATGTTCACCCTCAAAAATACGCACTTGATAATACCTTATTCACAAATGATCTAACTTTATGAAGTATCGTGCTCCACTTAACTGATCGAAAAAGTCTGCAATAAGAGGCATAAGGTATTTGTTCTTGATAATCACTTTGTTCAGCATTCTATAATCGATACAAAACGTCAAAATATATATAACAATCTTTTTTTTTTCTTTTTTTCCGGTTAATTCGTGCATAATATTACAATTATCATATGCACATTAAAACTAATTAAATTAGTAGTAATTATATTTCATTAACTTCCTATGTAAATGTGTATATATATATAGGAACTTAACCATTCCATACTTGAGTCTCCTTTTTCTCAATAAAACAATGTTACTTTCAAACTCTTTAAAAATGTCACCTACATATACTGCGATAACATTTTTGCAGAGTCCGAACAACACCCCGATTCTTCCACCTTAAATCAAATTGATCATTTTGCTTGCTTGTGTGCTCCAGAATGATTATAATCACTGCTGAATTCACTGCTAGTATCAGAAGGATGGAGTCCATAATCACTTGTGTTACCATATTCACTACTATTCATATCTTGACTTGTCATCACCATTTGCCTAAATTTCACCATGTCAGCATTGTATGCACATGTGTCGTAGAGATCAGAGGTGGGCCCACTTGCACCGCCAAAATTAGCCGTGTTGTTCTTGCCAGCTTTTTCATTTAAGTCCTCCAAAGATGAATCGCCATCCAAGGCACGTAAAATCTGAATTATCATAATAATATGTATAAGCGCAAAATGTAACACTATAATATAACTAATTTCATGTATGGTCACTTAAACTTTACTCTCTATAACAATATAGTCATTAACTATATATCTTTTGTTTGTTACTAGCTCACTGAACAATAAAGTCATGATACTATTTTTCGTTACAGTAAAGTAATTGAATTATATATGTGTGTATTACTCGAAAAATACAAATGACGAGAAGGTCAAATTTTAGAAAATACAAATAATAAGTTTGGGGGGGGAGGCCAAAAGACATTGGGGCAAGAAATTTGACTTTCCAAAAATTCACATATAGTTTAGTTATTTTAATGTAACAAAAATGAATACTAATATGATTTTGTTGATAGTGGGGTACTTAAATTCAGTTACTTTAATGCGACGAACAAAATATTGTTGTAATATATAGAGTTTCGAGGACTTGCCTGGCTCATTTTAGGACGTCTTCTAGCAGAATGGCGAACGCTAGCAGCAGCACAAGCTACCATCCTTTGTAGCTCATCGGGATCATAGTTTCCTTCTAGTCGCGGGTCTACCAACTCATCGTAATTATTCTCTTCTAGTGCTTTCGTAAGGAAAGGTCTAGCCTGTTCATGAAGGACATGATACAAAATAATCCGTTACAATTTGAATAAAAGAATAAAATTTCATAAAAGGACATTTTTTGTAATAGAAATATAACTACCAAACCCTCATGTATAATAGAAAAGATGAATGTATATGTAGTGACAGAGTTGGAGTTCAAGTTACGAAGAAATTCATTTAATATATAATAATTATTAATATTATTTAGTATCACTAAACTATCTTTTTTAGAATTCGGAACGTATAAACTATAGATTCGGAATTCTAAGAATATATTAAAATGAAGAAAAAATTAAATTAATTACCCAATCTACTAGACTGTCATCCATGAGTTTATTGGTAGTATCCAAAGGTCTTCTTCCAGTTATAAGTTCCAATAACATAACTCCAAATGAAAATACATCTGACTTTTCTGATAATTTTCCACTTGATGCATATTCTGGAGCTAAGTACCTGTAATGTAACAAAATTTATTAGTAACTTTTATTGGGTTTTTATTATGAAAGGATTATGAAATAGATAAAATTACGTCTATTGTTCGTTTTGTCTTATATTAGTTGTTATTTTTCTGATCACAATTGTATCTAATATATCAACCTTGTATAAAGTGTATAAAAGATGTTTATACACAAATATAAGTTAAATTACATGTTTACATACAAAGTATGAATTACGCGGCGTAAATATTATCGGAAAATATAATTTTCTTACCCAAAAGTTCCCATAACACGAGTGGAGACATGAGTATTATTGTCTTCGGTAAGTTTAGCTAATCCAAAATCAGCCACCTAATAAACAAAAAAAAAAAAACATTATTGTAAATCTTTTTTTTTTTTAATTGGCATAATCAAAAAAAAATATACTTATACAAATGAAAGTTATAAAATGTCTCATTTTTACCATGGCTTCATAATTGTTATCAAGTAAAATGTTTGCACCCTTGATGTCACGATGGATAATTCGAGGATGACCTGCATATAAATAGTTTTGTAATTTTAACGTTATAAGAAATGAAATTTCAATTATTTAACGTGATGAAAGATAATTTTGTGATATTATTGTTATTATAGTGGATAAAATTTAGTTATTTTTCGTGAAATTAACTCGAGAGGGTAGAAAGGGAATTTTCATACAATCTTCATGGAGGTAAGCCAATCCCTTGGCTGATCCCAAAGCAATTTTAAGCCTAAGGCCCCAGTCCATAACAGGTCGACCTTTACCTGCAACCACACCACACAATTAATTTCAATTTTCACACTTAAATTGCTCAAAAATGTATTTCAACAATTAAATTTTTTTTTATATTAATTAGAAATTTTTTGAAATTTTGATATCAGAAAGTGTTATTTCACACCATTAACCAACATCGACTTATTCTCTCAGCAATCACTAATTAAATAACTTTGAGTGGATAAATAGTCAATACACTCGTTCTATTTCATTTCATATAACAGTATTTGACAGATAACAAAATCTTTTAAAAAAAAGAAGAAGACAAAGAAAAGAGACTTTAGCATGTCATTAAAACAAAAACAAAAAAAAGTTTCTAAATAAAACAAAAAATGTGTCACATCTACATATATATTCAACTATAGGTGTGAAAATTGTGTCTAGTACCTAGAAATAGCCACAAAAATATTAGTCCTCATAAATTATCTTCAAAATAAAATATTGTAGCTAAATAAATATACGTACCATGAAGGTGATACTCCAAAGTTCCATTTGAAACAAATTCATATACCAACATACGTTGTCCATCAGTAATGCAATATCCCACAAGTGAAACAAGATGTCTATGATGAACTCTACTAATAATTTCTACTTCAGCTTGAAACTCTCTCTCTCCTTGTCCGCTCCCGGACTTCAAACTCTTAACCGCGACTACACTTCCATCTGTCAAAACACCTTTATGCACGAATCCGAACCCTCCTTGACCCAACACATTTGCTTCCGAAAATCCACCCGTGGCGGTTGCCAAGTCAGCATAAGTGAATTGAATTTTTGATAGTCCACCATAATTAGGAGATGGTATTGTAGCTGGCCCTCCTCCAGGTACATGGCTTGAATAACCTGAGCTAAATTCACTGCTCGTATTCGCGGCTGGAGGAGGGGGTGGCGGGGTCCACCCGAGACCCGCTTCTTGAGGAGTTCCCATTACACCTGGTGGTGGAGCTAATGTAACAATGTGATCCGTATGAGGACTAGAATAATTGCCCGTATTGTAGTAAGGATCACCACCTACACTAATTCCCAATGATACTTAGTTGTATTGTACGATATATTTTACTTATATACATTGACGATATAAAACATCTTATTTAATTTCTATAGGTGTTACATACAACAAGACAACATCAATAAACCCTAATTTATAAAAAGATCTGACTTCATAGTTGAATAATTAAGGAAAATACAATGTAATACTCTTACAATAACGTTTAATTTCAAAGACGAATTCAAGATTTAATCTTGAAGGATATGTATATCTATGTCTAAATGAAAAGTTATTGATTCAGTTGAACTTGTGCCTAGCTAGCTATATAATCATTATGTGAAAATGGGAAATTGAGATAATAATTAGCATACCTTTTGGTGGATGTGCAGGATCGACATAGTATGGTTGTTTCTTCTTCTTTCTATTACATAATAGGCAGACAATGACAACGGCCAAAATTAATAGACCTGTCACAGATACTGCAGCTACTATTGCAACAGTTGAGGAAGATGATTGTTCATGTGGTGGCGAGTTATTGCTTCCTAAGGAACTAGGTGATTTATTCGATGATGCATCTCGTGAAGGTGGAGAAGTAGGTAACGCCTTTTCAGATGGAAATAGAGATGATTCTGGAGAAATGGGAGTGGGTGGAGAGAATGTAGATGATGGAGGAGAATTAGGTTCGTTAAAGGAGGTATTTTTGGAAGGAGAGGGTTTGGTGTTCGTGGTTGGTGGTGGGGATGATGATGAAGAGTTTGAGGAGGGTGGTGGTGATTGTGTATTAGGGTTGTCATTGTCATCAGAAGGAAAAGAATCAGATGATTTCGGCGATGGAGGAGAAAAAATTGTAGATGATGGAGGAGAGGGAGAAGATTCTGTAGGAGGTGGTGATGCAGGAGGAGGAGATG
This sequence comes from Solanum stenotomum, assembly GCF_019186545.1. NCBI lineage: Eukaryota > Viridiplantae > Streptophyta > Magnoliopsida > Solanales > Solanaceae > Solanum > Solanum stenotomum. The sequence continues at coordinate 61,560,723 of NC_064284.1, read as the reverse complement.
ATTCGGATTTTGGTGGGGGTGATTGATTAGGGGATGGAGGAGGAGGAGATGAATCAGATTTCGGTGGTGGTGATGATTCAGGGGGTGGTGGTGAAGGAGAGTCAAATTTCGATGGTGGAGGTGAAGGTGAAGAAGAGTCAGATTTTGGTGGTGGAGGTGAAGAAGAGTCAGATTTTGGCGGTGGTGGAGAAGATTCAGGAGGAGAAGGAGGGGGAGAAGAGTCAGGAGGGGGCGAAGAAGAAGAAGGTGGAGTAGAAGATGAAGAATTTGAAGGAGAAGGAGAAGAAGGAGAATCTTCCATGTTTACCAAACGCTGACCTTCCGGACAAGATTGTGTGTGAAATCTACACGCAACTGCTGCCGGAAAATCACTTAATTGTTTGTCTCAACAATTCCTCAATTCCCCTAATACATTGCCATGCAAAGAAGAAAAAAAATTACCTTGCACACATCAACATGAAAGAAAAAATGTGACACAAATTATTCGCATGTAAAAGGTATTAACGAATTGAATTAAGTCAAGATCCTTCAAACATTACAATGCATATATACAATATGCATTAAGATTCATTGAAGGTTTGCCATATTCATTCGTTTTGAATTATATTGAAGTTCGTTAATGGAGTTTTTGTAGTAAAGAAATTAAAAAGGTAATAAAAATAGAAAACATGTACCTGAATGAATACCGAAAATGAAGGGTTCTCAAAGGGAGAGAGAAATTTTATTGGGACTAACAATGTGATTTTCCCTTCTTAGGGAGAAAGTCCCTTTCTCTCTTTCCTCTCACTCAAATTTTTGTGCTTTTAAACACCTCAAATTTGGAGGAGACCCAATTCTCTAATGACCTAACAATTGTCAATAGTTTTCTAGTTCGGCTAAGGGTATCATGTTTACTTGTAACTCTAGTTTATCCCTACTCCTGGTTGAAATCGACGTATATGAATCCAAAAAAAATAAACAACAAGTAAGAATTAGTATTAGTCTAACAAATAAAAATGACAAAAAGAATTTGTGTATTATATACATACGACATGATTAATATAATCTTTGTATAACTAATATATATAATATATGATTATGTATTAATCTTCTACTATTCGTATGAGGCAAGTAGAATTTAATATTGGATTCTGAATGATATATATATATATATATATATAGAGAGAGAGAGAGAGAAATATAAGTTTATATTATTGTATTATAATTATAAGGTATGTTCTATATCCTTAAAAACCTATGTCTTGCTAAATATAATTTCGATTGTTAAGTTATTTGAAGAGAAAAAAAAAAGAATGAACAGAACCCTGTCCCTTTGATTTTTTGCCTAGACAAATCAAGACCACATAACATTGGATAACAATTCAATGGCCTATACCAAAGTACCAAAACACAAACTCTAATTGGAACCAGTTTAATAGCTTATAATAATATCTACTTTACCAACAAACAAAAAAAGAGAAAAAGCACAAACTCAAAAGTAAAGTAAAAATGTTAAAAAGTACAACTCTTGTTCTATTTTTATTGTAAATTATAGCAACATGTAAAATTTCTCTAATACAAGTACACCATTAAAAAAAAAAAGTACCAAGTAAAAATTAATCTCCATTACAGACAACTAACTCAACATTCAATAGTTTTGATAGATGAACGACAACAGATGATATTGTATCAATAAAAAAGTACATATACAAATAACTTAATTTTGCGGAGAGAGAGATATATGTCCTTGATCTGAATCCCCAATACTTTCAAGGTGGAGTGTAAATTTATGAAAACTACAATAAACCATAGATACAAACTCATAATTTCTAAAAACACAATGACTGCATCGCTACAAACCTTAAAAATTAAACTCATATCTCGACGCGCCTGAGACTAATAAAATGTTAGCCAAAGCATTGATCGGTAGGGAGTGGGCCAGGAATGGAACCTTGTTCCAAGAATTGCAACCCAAAGACAACCAAAATGGCCAACAAGGACAAGTAAGACAACCCTTCAACAGCACCCAACAACCCAAAGGGTCCATTAGGCAAACCCGACCCGGTTTTGGACTTGGTATACAATGACCAACCCACAATACCCACCACAACTAAGTAACTTACACCTTCAATTGCTCCAATTGAACCAGCAGGTCCTGGTGGAAGCCCACATCCTGTTGTTTTTAGAGTGTAAAGTGACCATCCAATTACTGGTGTGGATATTAGTCCACCAGCTATGGCGATTTTTTCGATTGGGGTTGTTTGGTTAGACTTAGACATACATTGGATTTTGAGATGTGTTGATTTGGGATTGTAGGGCTGTTGTTTTTGTGATGGAAGAACACATTTCGGAGATGATGGAGATACAAAGAGCAACATTTTGAGTTCCTGATAAGAAAACGCAATCTAGTATTTGTATCGGACGTTGCAATATCCTCATTTTTTGCCTACTCATTTGTTTTTTTTTTTTTTTTTTGTGTGTTACTATTTTTTAAAAAAATAAAAATTAGGGATTTCATGATAATTACAAGTGCAAAACATCAAACGCTTACCACCAAATAATTGTACTTATATTTTAATTACATGATTTTCAAAAATTAAAATACTATGTTTTAATTAAAGTCGTGATTTTCAAAAATTAAAATACTACTCCCTCCATCCCATTTTATATGTCATCTCTTTCTATAAATAGTTGGTTCATAATACTTGTCATTTCATAAAATCAATGCATAAATTACCATATTGTTCCTTTTTTACCCTTGTAAATATACATTTGATCAACTTAAAAAAATTAAGTAAATGTTTCATGTTCATTAGCCAAATTAATTAATTCATATTCATTGATTGAAAACTTGAGTTCCAAAAAAATTATATAAGAATAAAATTATATCATTTCTTAATGCTACAAAATAAAAAAGGGACGGAGGAAGTATGTTTAAATTAAAGTCTGGAAATAATTGGTGCGGGGGGGGGGGGGGATACTAAAAGAGAGACGGAGAGAATATGAAATTTGCATTCATTTGAATTGAATAAATTAATACAAATCCAAGCGCACACGCTATACATGTCTTTGTAATTTTGCTTTAAAAATTGTACATAAACAAAGTGGAATCAATCCCATTAGAACGATCAACCAGCAATGCCATTGCGACTTCGTGAAGCTCACGCGCATTGGGTCACAAATTGGACCATTTATCAACCTTTCCTTGTAGCCCATTCTTCTCTTCCATCATTTTGGGCTTCCAAGCCCATACCCGACAACACAAACACTTCATGGCACCAATCCAAGTTGGTTAAAAACAGCATTTTTTTTTGCACAAAATAAGCAAGGAATTTTTTTCCTTTTTTGTTGGATTGGGACAGACAATTACTTTCTCTTTCTTTTTTTCTTTATATTAAATAGAAATATATTCTGTGCGTGCCAGTGGGCATGTCATCGCTCGTTCGCTCACACAGACACAATTAGCTGACTGACATCTGGCACCACCTGCAAGTTGCAAAAAATATTAGCTCGCTCTAATGTAAAGTAGGCTCATCATCATCTCAAGTCATAAAACGGTCACACTTAACAGAGACAACTATCCACAAAGCGGTTTTACAAAGCCAATTTAAAACTACTATCCCCCATAATAAAAGGCAGCAAAGCATTCCTTTTTAATTTAAGAAGAAAATAAAGAGTTTCTATCACCTACTACTATAGCAGAACTAGCCAAAGATTTTCCTTTCAAACTAGGATTCCCTCTTCATCAATAACTGTCATTAAGCAACGGCTACTGCACCCAAACCAAGAGCGCCAATATTTACTAACCACCTTTTGAACATTTTCTATATCATCCATCATCATCATCATCCTACACCTGAATTTCCCACCAAATCATCTTGTTACTATCCAACAAAGACATGCTCAAAAGTTAACTAACACCCATCAGCACTTTCAGATATTCTTGCTAACGGTGCTTGGATGACTTTGAATACTCTTCTTCTTCGTCGTCTTTGTCGTCCCCGCCATCATCATCCTCGTCACCTCTCTTCCTCTTCTGAGAGGAGGATGGTGGCTGCTCCTGAACTTCACCATCATCATCCTCTTCATCATCAACATCTTCCTCCAAATCCGCATCTTCATCCCCAATTACTGCCTCCACATCACTGCCTTCAGTATCATCTACTACAACCTGACCAACTGGTTGAACAAGGTAGCCATTCCCATTATCTTCTTCCTGCCATTTATAACAAAATCAGTAAACCTCCCTATTTACGATCATACCAAAAATAAAAGTAACTGCAAAATCCACAACACAACTTTTGACACACAACAAGATAATAATGATCACCCCAACTATGCCATAAAAAAAATACAGTTTTTTCCAAGAGGTGAATACAGAGTCAAACAAATACAAACTACAGCACCATAGAAAAACATCTAGGGAAGTAGAAGATCATTCATACATAACGACGACACTTGCGCCAAGGAATCACACAGAGAAGATCATAGCAGAAGCAAGAAGACAAAAATAACCAATACATGCAGAAAAAACAGAACAAAGGAACACAAGCAGTGGATTCAACAAGTCGAATTACCCATAGACTTCAGCAATGCAATTTGACAGATCCTTCCAGAAAAGAAACACAGTTTACAAATAGCAAAGAAGTGGAAAACAAGAAATTGAATTTTAACTTGGGATAATCACTTGATAAAAAAGGATGGCAAATACACATCACTTAAAGGTAAGATTCCCTATACGTTGGCAATTGACAGTCACCTTCTTGAAGAATGGGATAATGATGGCAAAAAAGAGAGAAATCAAAGAAAACAGTGTCAAAGCTTAATTTTTAGGACATCAACTTACAACCAACAAAAAGATAAAAGGACTAAAAACACCATAACCCTATCCTCTTTTCTTTAAATAAAGGAACTGGTACCGTATGCCAATAGGGGAAGACCAAAAAACAGATTCAGGGGAGTTGTTTCAAGCGAAGCTCAATGAGAATCAAGAGATAGTGCATAAAACAGCAAGCCATTCAGGTAGAAGGGGGGAAATAATAGCACAACAGCAACACCAAAGACATGGAAAATCACCTAAATTTTTTTCACTTTGAACCTCTTAACATTTGCTCCTCTAGTATAATAGCAAGCACAAAAATTGAAAAAGAACCCTCAAAACTCTCACCTAACAAATCACAATTTACTATTTGGGTAAGAAAACAAAATACAGTTACAATCTCGGCCAAAATCAGAGTTCCCGGTGGATATTAGACTGGCCACGCAGAATATAATCATATAACTAACGGAAGAGCATGTAGATAAAGCTGCAAGTATCATATAAATTATAAAACCGACACCATTCAACAATCTTCTTGCAAGTTTATTCATCTGTTAAAATCAATTAGCTAGTGACTCTAGTCAGTTTTCTAAACAAAATTATAGTTCAGGTGGACTAGGAATGATTAATCCTAGATGGGTACCTGCATCAGATATTTTGTAGAATACACAGCTTCAACCAGAATAATATATACTACACACCACCATAATCTAATAAATCAGCTTGGTTTTGAAGGTAACAGAATCAATCTGTACACCAAACTTCCAGGTTCAGAGTAACCTGAGGGCAGATCCCACCAACAAGTCAGCCAAAATTACTGGTATTTCCAAAAGCAATCAGTGTAACAAATTGATTAATCACTATGGAGTTCCAATACAATATGAACTCTAACAATTCTTTAGCAGTAGTAAGCAAATCAATCATGCATTTTAATAAAACTAATAACAAGAGAAACAACAAAGCTTAACACAAAATAACCAATTCACCCATCAGAAAAAGGAGTGCAGAATAAGTTATGCAACAAGCAAAAGACATTGAACAAAACAAGTTATGGCATGTGATACATTAAAATGAAACAAGAAATAACCAACTAAAAGAAGAGAAATTTTCACCTCATCTTCAGCATCCTCATCATCTTCAAAATCTCCATCCTCCTCAACACCTAGCTCTTCCTCCCCTGTCTCCCCATCATCATCCTCATCTGCATCATCTTCCCCATGTTCATGCCCATCAATCTCTCCTTCTGCACTATTCAACCTCCCAGTACTTTCGGGTTCAGCAAAATCCCCATCATCGTTATCAACTTCCTCTTCATCCTCATCCTCATCATCGTCGTCATCATCGTCCTCCACACCATCTTCATCCTCATCACTGTCTTCTATCTCATGAACCTCCACAACATCATCTTCATCTCCCTCTTCATCTATCTCCTCCACAAAGTCCTCATCTTCATCATCCTCATCCTCATCATCCTCCTCTCCATCAGAAGCTGCCTCTACTCTAAAACCATTTGAGTGACTGGAACCATCCCCTTTTGACCCATTAGTCACTCTAGTTATCTCTGTCTCCTCCTCATCAGCATCACTCTCTTCTTCATCCACATCTACGACTCCTTCACTCTCAACCCTATGTCCATTCGTCATTCTGAACGGACGATCCTCTCCATCAACTTCCCCGCTCCCTGGATCATCCTCTTCATCCTCCTCTTCATCTTCCTCCTCATCATCCGATTCAGGCCTCTCATTACCCTCTGCATCCATCTTATCCAAATACTTCAACGACCTAATCAAACCAAAAACCCTAGATCGATAATCCTTAACCCTCGTCACGGGACATTCATAGAGATCAAGCGAGACAAGCCTGAGTTCAGCGAAAGGCCGAAGATCATCGATATCCTGAATCCGGTTATTAGACAAATCAAGGTCCCTAAGAGAATTTAAACCAGCCTCTACAAGGAACTCAAGCCCTCCAGCAATTCTATTGTCCGATAAATTCAACTTCTGTAGATTCTGAAGCCTAGGAAACTGTTCAAGCGATGTAACACCGGTGTTTGCAATCGAAAGGTGCTCTAGATTCTGAAACCTTTCGAAAATAGACGGAGGAGCCAACTTACCATGAATACACTTCACCGCTCCGTCCAACGTTAGGGTTCTCACAGAACCAAAGTTTCTCTCGCCGTCTAACGCCGTCTCCACCGCTCTTTCCCAAATCTCGTCCATCAATCAGAACCACAACTCATATAAATACAAATTTTCAGAAAAACTACAGGACCACCAAAAACTATATCCCAGAGCCAAAACGTCGAAACTAAACAGCGTTAAAAGTTCAAAATACCTCAAACTTTCCCGGTATCTTCTTCGTCGGCGCCGGAAAATGCATATAAAACCTAATTTTTTTTCTCTCTCTCTAGTTTCTCTCTCTAACAAGTTTACAAACTATCGCTTGATATTGGGGGAGGCGAGTCGAGGAAACTCGAGGTCGAGTCAGGGTTGGGAGAAAAAGAGTAATTAGGGTTGAGTTAACTAACCAGAGTCATGGTTAATATGTGTTTGTTGAGAGGGTAATTTACCACCGCTGATTTTGAGAAACACGGATCGATGACGTGGATAAAAAATGAACGGCCGAGATTGCAGTACCGTGTGTTTCTTTATCAAAATGCTGAAGACTCGTTTTTTATTTTGTTATTGATAAGAACGGACACGTCACTATTGACGCTTGTATATCGGGGATGTATAAAAAATACCCTTATGTTTCTCTAATATCACGGAAATACCACTGGCCTTTGCACAAAAAGTTTTTTTTTTCTTTTTCTTGTTTCTTTCACATAGAAAAAGAACTCTTTCTTTTAATTTTTTTTTGCCTATATAAGTGAAAAAATTATTGCATACCTTTTATAACTGATGAATGATGATACTATAATTGTTATTTGTGCATGTCCATAACTACAGTAAAATTTACAATAATTATTTTCCATCTATGTAAGATAATACTTTCAGATAGGAAAATAGTAAGATATTGATAATAAATTAGAATTAAAATAACAAATAAATTATTAAAAATACTATATCATGGCAAGTCACTATTTTAAAAGAGATTTCAATTGAATAGAAATGCGGAAATAAAGAGAGCAAAAGTATGACTGTTCAATAAAAAATATAAATAAAGCAAGATTTCGATTAGGCACGTATCGAAGGAGCAAATTAAAGGAGGAGGTAGCAGCAACTTTAGCAGGAATGCGATGAAAGAAAGAGAGTAGAAGTATGACTTTTTCAGGAAAAATATGAATAAAATAAGATTTTGATCAGACACGTACCAAAGGAGCAAAAGAGGAGGTAGCAACAATATTAGCAAGAGCAGCAGGAAGCAAACAAAAGCGTGTTCTAGAATCAGGATTATAAATTTCACTCAAAACACGTGCGCTTATCACTTCAAACACGTGCACTTATAGCTGAAAGTTTTAAAAATTGTATAAATACCTAGAAAAATAAAAAGAGAAAGAAAACATTGAAAAAGAAGAGAGCAATTAGAAAACGTTGTTGAAGAAGAGGAAGAAGAGAGGAATTTCTTTATATTGACAAGAGAAATCTCAACAAGTATATATAGATAGATGATAATGTTTGAACAGTAAATGTCTTTTAATTCAGGAGAATATATATTGACTAACGTTAATTTAAGGAAACAAACCTAATTAATTCGGAAGAATAAATCTTGACTAAATTTAATTTCAAAGGAATGAACCTTGACTAACTTTAATTTTCAGAAAATAAACTTGGTTAATTCAAGAAAATAAATTTTTGACTTTACACTACCACTCATAAATAAAAATACCAGCAATCTCCCGTAAATTCAAAAAAAAATATAATTAAAATGTCACGATCCAACCCATCACCTACAATACAAGAACTCTTTCACCCAACTAAAATTAGGCAATGTGGAAAATAAACAAATTACTACAAAAAATCTTTTTAATACCTTTGAAAATTCATAAAAACATCAAACCTCACAGTGAGTACATATTTGTTCTCTTTGATTACCACAAGTCCCAGAAATGGCTAAAACCTAAAAGTAAAAGATTTTTGACTAGTTTAGATCAAGTCAACTTTAGTTGAAAAAAAAATTCCTTGTATGAATTTAACCATAATAAGAAAATCTTCTCCATGTAACTTTTAATATGTATTATAGTTAATATTTAATATCATTAAAATAATGATATAATAATTGTAGAAAAATGTGAAAAGATGATTTTGTCTAAAGCGAGTCTTGAGCAAAAGTTTAAATAAATATTTTATAGGACCTTCGTGTTTTCAATATAGTACTAGTTAAGTGTACGTGCTTTGCACATGTGTATCACGTTATTTAATAATAAATACACACACGCACGCACGCACGAAAAGACCAAAAGAGGAGGTAGCAACAACATTAGCAGGAAGCGAACAAAAGTGTGTTCTAGAATCAAGATTATAAACTCATTTCAAACACGTGCACTAATAGCTGAAAGTTTTAAAATTGTATAGATACCTAGAAAAATAAAAAGAAAAGAAAACTTTGAAAAAGAAGAGAGCAATTAGAAAACGTAGTTGAAGAAGAGGAAGAAGAGAGGAATTTCTCTATATTGACAAGAGAAATCTCAACACGTATATATAGATAGATGATAAAGTTTGAATAGTAAATGCCTTTTAATTCAGGAGAATATATATTGACCAACGTTAATTTCAGGGATCAAATCTAATTAATTCGGAAGAATAAATTTTGACTAAGTTTAATTTTAAAGAAATAGACCTTAACTAACTTTAATTTTCTGAAAATGAACTTGGTTAATTCGAGGAAATAAATTTTGACTTTACACTACCACTCATAAATAAAAATACCAACAATCTCCTGTAAATTCAAAGACATTGTAATTAAAATATCACGTTCCAACCCATCACCTACTTAAACACCTAGATACGAGAACCCTTTCACCCAATTAAAATTAGGCCAAGTGAAAAATAAACAAATTACGACAAAGAAAAATCTCTTTGATACCTATAAAAATTCAAAAAAACATCAAACCTCACAATGAGTACACATTTTTTCTCTTTGATAACCACAAGTCCCGAAAATGGCTATAACCTAGAAATGAAAGATTTTTGACTAATTTTTTTTAGATCAAGTCAAATTTTAGTTGGAAAAAAAATTTGTGGTATGAATTTAACAACCATAATAAGAATATCTTCTCCATATAATTTTTAATATATTAATTATAGTTAATATTTAATATCATTAAAATAATGATATAATAATTGTAGGAGAATGGGGAAAGACGATTTTATCTAAAGCGGAGTCTTTTAACGAAGAGCAAAAGTTTAAACAATATTTCTAAGGACAATAATACATCTTGAAAGCTCTTATTATCCCAGCATCACAAGGTTGAAATTAGTAAGATATAATGATTTTAATGTATTCATTGTACTTTATGTATAATTTTTTTAAAATGAGAAATCAATAAATATGATACATAAATTAGTAAGATACAATTATTTTGATATAACCTTCATTAAATCTCAAACCGTTCTTTAAATTAATAAATATTAATTTATCGATTAAATAATATCTCTATAAAATAATAACATTTCATGATCCTACCTATATTAATTTATAGATGTTTTACTGTATACATAAAATATGATTTATGTATAATATATTATTAAGTTAAAAAACTTTTCAAAATAACATAAACTTTTTTAAGAATATAATTTTTACCCAATTAAATATGGTTTAATGAAGGTATCTATAGGGTTAAGTCAAAAGTGTTCTAAGCTCGCATGAATGCTAATACGTTTAATAGGGTTAAAGTATATACAAGCAATAACTCTTGAAAGATAGTGATCTAACAATTTCCTATACAGTCTATTCCATACGAGAAATGGAAATGAGGGAACTATTCCCAAACGGGTCAAAATAGGACCTTAGACTGTGGATTGTATGTTCATTGGATATGCTACAAATAAATAGTAAAGCATGTCGATTTATGATTCATAAGTCTGAACCGTCGGATAGTCAAGTGAAGGGTCTAAACAACCTTGGAAAGAACCAAAGGAGAATGTACTTGATAAAGAGATTCAGAGGCGTAGTAAATGTCAATGGACAAATTACTTCCTTCGAGTTTGATTTTGTAAAATTTCTTCTTGAAAATGAATCTCATGTATTTGAAGAAGCTATGTCCTCTGTGGACTCATTCTTTTTGAAAAAAGATTGTCAATAATAAGATAGATTAAATCTTGAGCAACCATACTTGAGAGTTGGTTGATCTTCCTCCAGGAAATAAACCTTTGGGTTCAAAGAGGATCTACAAAAGGAAAAGAAAGTGTCACGACCCAAGCCTAGGGCCTAGACGTGACCGGCGAATGGGGAACCCGAAGGAACCCCAAACAAGCCTCATAGCGTATCATTACACGTCCTTGGTCGCGGAAGCAATTAAAATGACCATAAGCAATAAGCATAATCAAAGGGGGAAATCGGGACTAAGGGAGCAAGAGAAAAAAAGAAGAAATGGTACATAAATACCACAGATGAGTCAAGCTCAAGCATAATACACAACTTGTCCAACACCACCTCTAAACATAGGTACTTTAGCGGGGGCCAAGACAAACAACTGGGCTCACCCTCATAGTCAAAACATAACTAAAAGGAAAAGTCTTATACATAGCAAAAGATCATAAGCAACGTCCCCGGAATGGAGGACTCACCAATAACCTTGATAGAAAATCGTATTAGCCACGCGGAGGACGAGGGTCAAGCGGTGCTCCGGTCCCTACATGGTGACATCATGTAGGCATAGAGTATGCGTTAGTACGTTTGAATGTACTAAGTATATGGGATGCAATGCAATGCAACAAGGGATGGACATCATAGGCAAAATGCATAATCGTACCCGATAGATAGCATATTAATGAGATGATATGTATAATGATGCTTATATAAAAATCATATTTAGTAGGGCATAGTATATGTGTAGTGAGTGACCATCAATATAGTATTTCCAAGGCCTACCACCCCCTTGGAGAGGCGAAAGAGGTACAAACCCCTCAATGTGGTTACCCGGGCCTACCACCCCCCGAGCTAGGGACCAAGGTACAAACCCCTCGATATGGTTATACGGGCCTACTACCCCCCGTACTAGGCAACCAAGGTACAAACCCCTCGATACGGTTATACGGGCCTACTACCCCCCGTACTAGGCAACCAAGGTACCAACCCCTTGATACGGTTACCCGGGCCTACAACCCCCCGAGCTAGGCTTGGTCGACTCACACACTATATAGAGAAAATCATATACATGTATCCATTTCATCATCATTTCAATACTTATATAATCATCCGACTCATAGGACGTACATTGGACCTTCCATTTCATAAGAATTCTATAAATGGCATTTTATCAAACATATGGTGGGCTACTTGTTCATGTAAATAAAATCATGTGTTTCAAGAGTACTAAGTCCAACCAATTTCAAAATCCATATAAAACAGCCCACCAACAACATACATATATATATACATATATAACAACCTTCATAATTTGATCATGGAGGCATGAAAACCATAAACATCATATAATCATTCCATTTCATGATAATATACAAAAATAGACCATAATAGGATGTGTAGTAATAATTCCATAATTCAAGAGTTCATAAATGATCATAAGGACCCATAAACTTGAAGTAAAATAGAGGATAAATGGTTGGACTTGTGGAAAGGAAGGTTTCCACAATCAACCCACATACCTCAACTTTGGAGAATTCTTGATGAAGATTGGAATGGAGAATTGCTTGAGATTGAATCTTGAATCCGGAATTAAAGCTTGGGATCCTTGAATTTGGTTGATGATCTTGGTGGAATTTTTGGAGAGGGTTTAGAGAGAGTTTTTGGATGTTTTGAAGTTAAATGACTAAGTATGGATATGTCCCCTTTTTATAAAAACGTCCCAACACTTAGAAAAAAATTGAGGCGGGTGAACAGTGTTTTCGGCTACTGGAATTTGCATTTTCTGCCGGACAGGTTTTACGAAAATGGTCATAACTCCTTCATCCTAACTCGGAATGAGGTGAAACAAATTGCGTTGGAAAGCTAACTCACAGAGCTTTAATTTTGATAGTTTGAGCTCCTTCCAGTTCCTTGTGTGCTGAGAGATATGCCCCTTTAAAGTTGACCCTCAAAATCGCATTTTTTGCGATTTTCGAATTTTGATACGGTTGTTCTAAAATTCGGGTTAGACTCATTTCCCACTCAATTTGACCCCCTGAATAAGAATATGAAGTCGAATTTCCGAAATGATGCACGGATTTTGAGATATATGGAAATTACAATTTTAGGTGTTTTCGAAGCACATTTTCGGGCATTTTTGGGGTCGTTTCAATATCTCCCCCTTGGGAACATTCGTCCCCGAATGTCAAAGAAACGTACATGAGAAACACAAACATGGCAAATTCAGCCCACATAGGGATGCAACAATGCACTTACACCTCATTTCAAAAACTTCAACATAGTTGTAAAACCACAATGAACTTGTTAACTTAAACATGAATGTATGCAATGACATGGTGGCTGAACTTAAGACCTGAGATTTTATAAAGGGTTTAGATCAATACCTTAAGCTTGAGTGGAGTGGAAAAGATAAGGATATCGCCTTTGCATGTCCGCTTCGGCCTCCCAAGTAGCACTTTCAACTTGTTGATTTCTCCAAAGGACCTTAACGGAAGCCACATCTTTGTTTCTCAACCTCTTCACTTGTCTATCTAAAATCTGGACCGGAACCTCTTCATAGGTCAAATTATCTTCAACAACACCCACAACATCAAGAGGCACAATGGCATTCGGATCACCCACACACTTCCTCAACATAGACACATGAAATACCGGATGAACCAAATCCATTTCGCTAGGCAATTCCAACTCATAAGCTACCTTGCCAATTCTCCTCATCACCTTATAAGGACCCACGTATCTTGGGCTCAACTTGCCCTTCTTACCAAAACGAACCACACCCTTCATGGGTGACACCTTCAAATAGACCCAATCACCAACTTGGAATTCAAGAGCCCTTCTCCTCACATCGGCATAGGACTTTTGGCGACTTTGGGCCGTCTTCAACCTTTCTCTAATCATCCTAACCTTCTCAAGAGCCTCCATAACTAGATCTGGTCCTAACAAGGCCACCTCACCAACCTCAAACCACCCAACCGGTGATCTACAACGCCTCCCATAGAGAGCCTCAAAAGGAGCCATACCGATGCTAGAATGATAGCTATTGTTATAGGCAAACTCAATCAATGGAAGATGATCATCCCAACTACCCTTAAGCTCCAATACACAAGCCCTAAGCATATCCTCAAGTGTTTGGATAGTCCTTTCGGCTTGTCCATCCGTTTGCGGGTGAAAGGCCGTAGTAAGCTTAACTCTCGTACCTAGACCCCTTTGAAAGGACTTCCAAAAGTGTGAAGTAAATTGAGTACCACGGTCCGATATGATGGATAGAGGAATCCCATGCAACCTTACCAAGTCATGAATATATAACCTTGCATAATCTTCCGCCCCATATGTTGTCTTTACCGGTAGAAAATGAGCCGATTTTGTCATCCTATCAACCACCACCCAAATAGAATCAAAACCTTTTCTAGTCTTGGGTAAACCAACTACAAAATCCATATTAATTTCTTCCCACTTCCAAGTAGGAATCTCTATGTCTTGGGTTAGACCACCCGGCCTTTGATGTTCGGCCTTGACTTGTTGACAACTATGACAACCGGAGACGAATTTGGCAATGTCCTTCTTCATGCCTCCCCACCAATACACATCCCTCAAATCTCTATACATTTTGGTGGAACCGGGGTGAATGGAGTAGGAAGAATTATGAGCCTCCTCAAGAATTTTCTCCCTCAAACCATCAACACAAGGCACACACAACCTACCTTGGTACCTAAGGGCACCATCTCCCCCTTGGGAGAAAACTTCCACCTTGCCCTCTTTCACCAAGGCCTTCAATTCTAACAAGGAAGAGTCAAGATCTTGTTTTGCTATCACCTCATCAACCAAGGAAGACCTAGCACCATCAACAACGACCACACCACCATTACCAACCTCTTCCAACCTAACCCCCAACCTAGCCAACCGATGCACCTCCCTAGCCATTTCCCTATCACCAATATCAACATGAGCTAGGCTACCCATAGACACCCTACTCAAAGCATCCGCCACCACATTAGCTTTACCGGGATGATAATGCACACTCATATCATAATCTTTAAGAAATTCTAGCCACCTTCTTTGTCTCAAGTTGAGGTCTTTTTGGGTGAAGACATATTGGAGGCTCTTATGATCGGTGAACACATCAACATGTACCCCATACAAGTAATGACGCCAAATCTTTAAAGCAAACACCACCGCGGCTAATTCAAGGTCATGCGTAGGATAGTTCTTTTCATGCACTTTGAGTTGTCTAGACGCATAGGCTATCACCTTACCATTTTGCATTAGGACACAACCCAAGCCAACTCTAGAAGCATCACAATACACAACGAATCCCTCAAGCCCATCCGGTAGTGACAATATAGGAGCGGACACAAGTTTATCTTTCAAGGTTTGAAAACTCCTTTCACACTCGTCGGTCCACTCAAACTTAGCCTTCTTTTGTGTCAACTTAGTCATGGAAGAAGCAATAGAAGAAAACCCATTCACAAATCTCCGATAGTAACCCGCTAAGCCCAAGAAGCTCCTAATATCCGACGGGGTCAATGGCCTAGGCCAATTTCTAATCACATCGGTCTTCTTAGGATCTACCTTAATACCATCCCCCGACACCACATGACCTAGGAAGGCAACCTCCCTCAACCAAAATTCACACTTTTCATACTTGGCATACAACTTCTCCTCTCTCAATCTTTGCAACACAACCCTCAAGTGACCCATATGTTCTTCCTCGCTATGCGAATAGATTAAAATATCATCAATGAAGACCACAACAAAGGAATCAAGGTGGGGTTTAAAGATCCTATTCATTAGGTCCATGAAGATAGCCGGTGCATTGGTCAACCCAAAGGACATGACCACAAATTCATAATGCCCATACCTAGTCCGGAAGGCTGTCTTGGGAATGTCACACTCCCTCACCTTCACTTGATGATACCCGGACCGAAGATCAATCTTAGAGAAGTGGCTAGCCCCTTGCAATTGGTCGAACAAGTCATCAATCCTAGGAAGAGGATATTTATTCTTGATGGTGACCCTATTGAGTTGCCGGTAATCAATACACATCCTAAGGGACCCATCTTTCTTCTTCACAAACAACACCGGTGCACCCCATGGTGATTGGCTAGGCCTAATAAAACCCTTCTCCAACAAGTCCCTCAATTGTTCCTTCAACTCCTTTAACTCCGCCGGGGCCATACGATAAGGGGGGATAGAAATGGGTTGAGTATCGGGGAGGAGGTCTATGCCAAAATCTATTTCCCTTTCGGGAGGAACACCGGGAAGGTCATTAGGAAAGACATCAAGGAATTCATTTACGATCGGAACCGACTCTATAGGAAGGGTTTTGGACTCCACATCCCTAACCCTCACAAGGTGATAGAGACACCCCTTAGAGATCAACTTACGGGCTTTAATGCAAGAGATGAACCTACCCTTGACTACCACACTTTGGCTCTCCCACTCAAGAATGGGTTCACTTGGGAATTGGAACTTGACCCTACGGGTTCTACAATCAATGGAAGCATAGTATGCATGCAACCAATCCATCCCAAGAACAACATCAAAATCGACCATGTTCAACTCAACAAGATCACAAGGCAATATTTTATGCAAGATGCAAATAGGACAATTTCTATAGACCTTCCTAGCAACCATATATGCACCAATAGGAGTAGACACCTTATATGACTCATGCAACAAGTCGGGCTCAACATGAAACTTTTTGGCAACAAAGGGGGTGACAAAAGAAAGAGAGGCACCCGGATCAATTAATGCATATACATCAAAGTCAAAGATTTTCAACATACCGGTAACGACGTCGGGGACTTCATCGACCCCTTGCCTCCCATGCAAAGCATAAAATCGATTGTGCCTTGGGGCACCATCTTGTCGGCCCCCTCTCCCCAAAGGAACCGCATTGGCACCTTGTGGACGGACCTCCTTACCCTTGTTGCGATTTCGAGGACAATCCATTGCCTTGTGCCCCATTTCCCCACAACTATAGCAAGCACCGGTATTTCTCAAGCACGGGCCACCATGGCCCTTACCACACTTCGGACATACATCAATAGGACCCATACCCCTAACACCTTGGGCCCTTGGAACATCATTGGCAAACCCCTTATGGAGCGCATGAGAAGACCCTTGACCTTGATGAAACCGGCCTCCCGTTCTACTTTGGAACTTGCCCTCAAAACGGGCCCTCTTGGCCTCATGACCCCTCCTCTTCCTCAACTTCTCCTCCTCCATTTGTTCGGCATAGACCATCAAGCGGGACAAGTCCATGTCACTAATCAACATTGCGGACCGGCATTCTTCACTCACTAGGTCGGACACACCCATCACGAATTTGTTCATTCTAGACCGTGAGTCGGCAACCAAGTGTGGAGCATACCTTGAAAGTTGGTTAAACTTGAGGGCATACTCCCTCACACTCATAGACCCTTGTTTTAAATTCATGAACTCCACCAATTTGGCTTCCCTAAGCTCAAGAGGAAAGAATCGATTAAGGAAAGCCGTTTTGAACTCTTCCCAATGCACCACATAGTTTACCCCCTTCTCTTCCTTCCATTGGTTGTACCATATTTGGGCCACCCCTTTTAGTTGGTAGGCCGCCAACTCCGCCTTATCTTCTGACTTCACGCCCATGATAGCTAATATCTTGAGGACTTCATCAATGAACTCTTGAGGGTCTTCATTTAACTTAGACCCATAGAATTCCGGGGGATTCATCCGCACGAAGTCTCTCACCCGAGATGCCGGGGTAGGAGCCTGAGGGGTTTGGGCCCCGTGGTTGGCTTGATTAGCCATAGCTTGTGCAAATAAAGTAAGGGCATCCCGAAGATCCCCATTGGTCGGTTGTTCCTCGGGTGCGCGGGCTCGTCTTCCTCTTGTATTAGGCATGATCTAGCATAGCAAAGAACAACCGTTAGGAAAAAAAGAACTTAATTCAACTCTACCGCACGACTTAGAACATGAAGAAGGGAAACATTTCCTAAAACGTCTCATAGCCTCCTACTCATAATTGTGGTGCACAACACAACCATGAATCGGACTCTAATCAACGCGGTGTGTTGGACTCCGAGGATCTATCAACCTAGTGCTCTGATACCAAGTTTGTCACGACCCAAGCCTAGGGCCTAGACGTGACCGGCGAATGGGGAACCCGAAGGAACCCCAAACAAGCCTCATAGCGTATCTTACACATCATTGGTCGCGGAAGCAATTAAAATGACCATAAGCGATAAGCATAATCAAGGGGGAAATCGGGACTAAGGGAGCAAAAAAAAAAAAAGAAGAAATGATACATAAATACCATAGATGAATCAAGCTCAAACATAATACACAACTTGTCCAACACCACCTCTAAACATAGGTACTTTAGCGGGGGCCAAGACAAACAACTGGGCTCACCCTCATAGTCAAAACATAACTAAAAGGAAAAGTCTTATACATAGCAAAAGATCATAAGCAACGTCCCCGGAATGGAGGACTCACCAATAACCTTGATAGAAAATCGTATTAGCCACGCGGAGGACGAGGGTCAAGCGGTGCTCCGGTCCCTACATGGTGACATCATGTAGGCATAGAGTATGCGTTAGTACGTTTGAATGTACTAAGTATATGGGATGCAATGCAATGCAACAAGGGATGGACATCATAGGCAAAATGCATAATCGTACCCGATAGATAGCATATTAATGAGATGATATGTATAATGATGCTTATATAAAAATCATATTTAGTAGGGCATAGTATATGTGTAGTGAGTGACCATCAATATAGTATTTCCAAGGCCTACCACCCCCTTGGAGAGGCGAAAGAGGTACAAACCCCTCAATGTGGTTACCCGGGCCTACCACCCCCCGAGCTAGGGACCAAGGTACAAACCCCTCGATATGGTTATACGGGCCTACTACCCCCCGTACTAGGCAACCAAGGTACAAACCCCTCGATACGGTTATACGGGCCTACTACCCCCCGTACTAGGCAACCAAGGTACCAACCCCTTGATACGGTTACCCGGGCCTACAACCCCCCGAGCTAGGCTTGGTCGACTCACACACTATATAGAGAAAATCATATACATGTATCCATTTCATCATCATTTCAATACTTATATAATCATCCGACTCATAGGACGTACATTGGACCTTCCATTTCATAAGAATTCTATAAATGGCATTTTATCAAACATATGGTGGGCTACTTGTTCATGTAAATAAAATCATGTGTTTCAAGAGTACTAAGTCCAACCAATTTCAAAATCCATATAAAACAGCCCACCAACAACATACATATATATATACATATATAACAACCTTCATAATTTGATCATGGAGGCATGAAAACCATAAACATCATATAATCATTCCATTTCATGATAATATACAAAAATAGACCATAATAGGATGTGTAGTAATAATTCCATAATTCAAGAGTTCATAAATGATCATAAGGACCCATAAACTTGAAGTAAAATAGAGGATAAATGGTTGGACTTGTGGAAAGGAAGGTTTCCACAATCAACCCACATACCTCAACTTTGGAGAATTCTTGATGAAGATTGGAATGGAGAATTGCTTGAGATTGAATCTTGAATCCGGAATTAAAGCTTGGGATCCTTGAATTTGGTTGATGATCTTGGTGGAATTTTTGGAGAGGGTTTAGAGAGAGTTTTTGGATGTTTTGAAGTTAAATGACTAAGTATGGATATGTCCCCTTTTTATAAAAAAACGTCCCAACACTTAAAAAAAAAATTGAGGCGGGTGAACAGTGTTTTCGGCTACTGGAATTTGCATTTTCTGCCGGACAGGTTTTACGAAAATGGTCATAACTCCTTCATCCTAACTCGGAATGAGGTGAAACAAATTGCGTTGGAAAGCTAACTCACAGAGCTTTAATTTTGATAGTTTGAGCTCCTTCCAGTTCCTTGTGTGCTGAGAGATATACCCCTTTAAAGTTGACCCTCAAAATCGCATTTTTTGCGATTTTCGAATTTTGATACGGTTGTTCTAAAATTCGGGTTAGACTCATTTCCCACTCAATTTGACCCCCTGAATAAGAATATGAAGTCGAATTTCCGAAATGATGCACGGATTTTGAGATATATGGAAATTACAATTTTAGGTGTTTTCGAAGCACATTTTCGGGCATTTTTGGGTTCGTTTCAGAAAGTTGATGAAACAAAGCAAGACTTGTTGTCATAGGCTTTAAACAATAAGAAAGCCTTGATTATTTTGACACATAATAGTCACTAACTAGGATTACATCCATTCAAATGTTAATTGTGCTAGTTGCAGTATATGACTTTCAAATTTGTCAAAATGGATGTGAAAATATTTTTTTTTTAGATGGAGAATTGGAGGCAGAAATTTACATGGAACAACCTGAAGGCTTTATGGTTCCTGGTAAAGGAAAGAAAGTCTGTAAACTTGTTAAGTCACTTTGTGAACTAAAAACAAACGCCCAAATAATGACATGCGAAGTTTGACCAAACTATGTTGGCAAATGAATTCAAGATTAATAAATATGATAGATTTTTACATTAAAGACTCTTCAAATCACAAGGTGATTGTTTATTTTTAAGTTGATAACATGTTGATCATCAAAAGAGACATTTCTGACATAAATGCTACTAAGCCTATGCTAGAAAGTAACTTTGATATGAAAGACATTGAAGTTACTAATGTGATTGAAAAGTTACGTGAAGTATTTGAATTTGAATATTGTCAAGACTCCAATAAATGTGAGTTTTGTACTTCAAAAGAATGAAGGCAAAAGTGACTCACAATTGAATTATGCTAGAGTATTGAGAAGTATGATGTATATCATGAAGTGTACGTGATCAGATATAACATGTACTATTAGCAAACTGATTCAGTTCATGAGTAATCTTAATCAAACTTATTGGATGACAATGAAAAGATTTTTAGAGTATTTAAAACATACTTTAAAACTATGTTTTGCATTATAACTAATATTCAACAGTATTGGAAGAATATAGTGATGCAAATTGAATCACCAGGTCAAATGAAGTAAAATTCACGAGTGTATATGTATTTACTCTTGGTGGAGGAGTAGTCTCTTGAAAATCTTCCAAACAGAAATGTATCGATCACTCTACTATGAAATATGAGTTTATCACTCTAGATAAGGTCGATGAAGAAGTTGAATGACTTCGAAATTTCTTGAAATTTTTTTGGCCTAAACCTTTAGCTTCTAGTATGCATACATTGGTGAGAGTCAATTTGCAATAGGTAGAGCATGGAGCCTGATGTATAACGAAAAGTCTCGTCATATATGACGTAGACATAATATCGTTAGAGAACTACTCTCTAGTAGAATTATCATAATTGACTATGTAAAGTCAAAGGATAATGTGTCGGATCCACTTACAAAAGGCCTAACTAGAGATGGAGTTAATAGATTATCAAAGGGAATGAGACTATGACCGATGACAAGTCATTGTGGCGGTAACTCTACCTAGAATACTAGAGATCCCAAGATCTAGGTTCAAGGATATCAAACAAAGTTACTAATGACAGTTCAACATTGTCAAAATATTTTTTATGGTTCATTCTCATGATAAGACAATGTTCACTAACAAGGATAAAGGCATTAAGACTTTTTAATGGTTTCTAACTTTGATACAGGGTATATCAAATGGTGTATCTATGGGATAACATATTTAGAAATCACATATGTAAGTGTGAAATGTAAGACGCTTCAAGGAGAATCCGATAAGGCCAGTTCTCTACACACTTATAAACCAAGACGTGTTCATGACTGAAACAAACAAAACAATGAAAATCAAAAAATAGGTCAAGGGTTAATTGTGTGACTTATGTTTTCTAGGTATACACCAAAGCTCGACGGTTCAAATATATCAAATCTACCGTTAATTGAGTATATACGATATATGTTCACTATGAAAAGTTCAAAGGGAAACCCCCTTATTCAGATGCAATCAATCCTTACTTATGAATCACACAATTTTTCATGCATATGTTTTAACAATAGTCATTCTCTATTCATGTGGGGATTGTTGAGTTTTAAAGGTGTGGACATGAAATGAAAAGTTGTGACTCTCCTGAAGGGTTGACTTTGCCGAAGGGTTGTTACCTTTATGATATGTTGTGTTTTTTCTAAAGGGTTGTGATCATTTGAAATGTTGTGTCTTTTCCAAAGTGTTGTGACCTTTTTGAAATGTTGTCTTTTTTTTTCCTGAAGAGTTGTGACTTTACCCTTTGTTGGCTATAAATAAAGAGACTTTCTCTCATTTTTCTGCATTGAATTCTTCCCTTCTTCTGCATACATTTCTTACGAAACAAAATAAATCGATCGTGTGTGTGTGATTCATGGTTGTCATTTCTAGTTTGTTGAAATTATCGAAGTTTGAGGTACCTCTACTTCTTTAATGGTTAATCCGTTTTATTCTGGGAGGAATTAATCTTCAACTTCGGGTACTTAAGGAGATTAAATTTCTTAAGGACACACAGTGGGTTATGTGGACTCGGATAGTTCTTTGTTTTTTCTTTTCATCTTTTATTATTTCTGGTTTGCTAATCTGAATACAGAAGATAACAAGTTAAAATTTAAATTGTGGTTATAAAAGTTAAATATCAATATGTTAAAATTCTTGAGATTAAGACGATCAAATTGGGCGGGTCAAGACCCAGTACGTTTTTAGCCCATCTGAGCCTAAAGTAACCTTGGTGAGTCAGGACCCAACCCAATTGCTATTTCAATCTATCTTAATATAGTTAATTCCAACCCAACCGCCCATTTGACACCCCTACTAATCAATATTTACATATTTGGTGGTTTAACCCTTTAATTAAATACTAGATTAGCATAGCCCGTGCCAAGCACGGGCCCAATGCTAGACTAATAAATTGTCGTTCTAGTTAAGCTGAAGAAATTATTGTAAGGTTGTTCATGAATAATTGGAAATTGAAACTCAGACAAAAATGAATGAAGCAAAGAGTTTGGGGATTGTTACGGATTTTGTTCTAAAATTACACTACACCAATTGGTGCAAACAGAAGAGGTGCTGATCAAAACACTTCTTTTGAGTAAGGATGATCATCATTTATGCATATGCTATATAAATAAATAAATACCCTCAACATTTCAGCCAACAATAATATCATAGCAAAATCAAAAGAGGAGAACAAATTTGGATGTGAACAGGGAGAAATTTCTAATCCCTTTTCACCGACTTTGAGAATGAGTACTGTTGAGTACCACTTCCCTATTAGGTATAGATGTATATATAGAGTACTCATGTTCTATATAGAGAAGAAGAAGTATAGGTGGTTTAGAATATTATGATTACATGTGTTTTATGAAAAGAATAAATTAGTACAATTTAACTTGCTTCGACTTTTGAATTGAATCTCACACCTATGTAAAGCAAAGTTCATGTTGCACTGTAACAACCTTCACCTAGCTTGAACAGTCATAAGATTATTTTGTTGTCCAACAATTTATACAACTTTACATTTTATTACCTTGACAAAAGGTTCAGCAGTATGAAATCCAACTGCTAGTATAATTGGGATTTTGGGAATAATAAAATTTGGACTGAAGAAAAGAGTTCACATAAACTTTGTTAATGCGGCTAACACAAAGAAAACAGCTCCATTACATAGACAAACTTCAACGCCTGCGTCCGCAAAAGTTTTTGATTCAAGCTCATCTGTCCTAAAATTTACTGTAATTCAACTTCAATATTTCTCTTTCCATCCCTGTCCGATTGTGTGTAAGCACAATGAATCATGATGGACAAACATGAGTTCTTCCACATGCACCTTTTTATCGTTCTTTTGAGTGGTAATTATTTCTATTACTTGAAATTGTGAACAATATGAAACTTAATGTTTCCAAGCAAAGATATATTGAAGGAAAATAACTAATTACTGCTCAACACAATTATTGTTAAGTAGTCAAATAATGATAGAATCTCCAAGTGCAATAGAAGAAAATAAAAAAAAAAAGCCAGCATGGGTAATACAAGTATGTACATTTTCAAAATTCTCATGTCACTATATGAAGCTCAAAAGAACCGCACGTTATCGACATATATATCTTTCATGATAACAAAGATAAAGGAAAATGCTTTGAGATAATTTGGACTTCCACTATATGAAGTTCAAAAGAACAATACATTATTGACATATATATCTTTCATGATAACAAAGATAAAGGAGAATGATTGCAGATTTTTTGGACTTACTTCTTCTTGTCCCATCTCAGAGAGAGTTATAAAACATTGACTACTTCACTTTTAAGAGAAAGGTTTTCAACAAAAGAATGGTTTAAGTAACCTCATTTCAGTTTGTTACAAACTTATCCGAGCAATTAGTCTTAAAATGACTTCACCCCAAGTGTAGTCCAGTGGCTACTACTCACGTGCGCTTCACTTCTCTTTTTCATCAAAAGCAATATCTTCATTTCTAATGTTTTATCTTTACCATTCTTATAGTCATATAATTCTACTTGATTCACATACCAAAAAGAAAAAGTAGATCTCACATCGACGACACATATTATCAATGGATATATGATAGCATGCTACTTCAAACATATATATGGTTCTAAAATCCGCATGTCCTTCTCAAGTGTTACTTTATTTTTTTCATTAAGAGGAGGGCGAGCAACCTAAAATCTTCTAGTACATAATATTTCAACTTATTCTTTAGTTGGTCTTGTAATAAGCTTTCACACAAGTCCTAAGTTTTATGCCTTTCTTACTTTCTAAAAATTGGGAGGCAAAGCTAAAGTTAAAAAAACATATTATTACATAAAAATGATTATTGTTTTATAAAGAGTACATAAAAATAACTAATACACAGAATTTCAGTTTTACTCTCCTGCAAATCCCAAGAAAGCATAGTAGGCAATCAAGTATATCATTCCACGGATCGAAGGAAAAAAGTCATCAGTTTTTAAAGTTAAAACACAATAGAAAAAAATGCTAACTAGAAGACGAATTGCACGTCACATTTATTGTGGATTTGTAGGAAATTCATAGAAAGATCGAAAAGATTCAGATAATTTGTGCACATACAAAAATAAAAATACTCAAATTCAAAATGGATATGAGCCTAAAAGGCACATAAGATAAAAATCATGCAGAAACCAAATAGATGACAACTCTTATATAGATTAGTTAGCACCAATCAAACCAAAATTCTATGTTCAATTAAACGACATATTACTTACTAATATTGTCTAGTAATGTTAAATAATATACCTCTCAAATTGGTGAATAATATGCAAGGTGTAGAACTATTGTGTAAAAGAAAAAAAAATAGAAACGTGTTTAGTTACTTTAGGCATATCAAACACCTTTGCTACATCAATATAAATAGTTTTTTAGTAGCATATGCTCCCACACACCAGGAAAATAATTCATAAGAGGCATTTCAACAAACAATCAAATTCATGCAAGGAATTAACAAAGAAGCATGATGAAAGGAAAAACAAATATATGTATCATCCATTATAAAAATATTAAATGACACACTTCACTGAAAAGAAAAAAAGAAGAACTTATGAGGCCCTTGCAATGCGAGGGCTAGCACTCAATGGTTCGCAGTGAATTACAACATAAATTTAGTGCATTCAACTTTCAGGAACTTTCAAACAAAATATGACCGAGAATTAGCTAAACACTCACATGCAGTAACTTTGAATAGCCATTTCACAATTCGAGTCTATTGAGAACTCTTAGAGAAGTGTCAGTTAGAAATGCCAAATTTTAGCAGTAAAGAAGCAGTATGCAGAGCAATGCAAGAAAACACAAAGAATTTGAGTATGGAGAAGTGAAAGTGGAAAAAAAATGTTCATACAATCTAAGTTGTTCGACTCTTCACTTTTGGTACCGTACCCGTGTCGACACAATAAGGGTGTGGGTGTGGGATCCGTGTCTGATTTGGTCAATCGATTTTGGGTACTTTGACCAAAATCGATGGGGAAAGTATGGACAGTTTTTATGATTTCTGTATTCAATTTAAAAGCTAAGGTGAAATTGAAGAAAAGGGAATACCTTTTTATATCAAAATTTCTATGTCACTCCTTTTCCTTGAATTTCCTTCTAAGACTCTTCTCAAGTTCTCTACTTAATATCTCATAATTTGGGTTTATAACTCTATTTTTAGATAGTTTATAATTATTATTAGGCGTACATGAATCCATATCCACGAATCTTAAAAATTAGATCATGAAGAATCTGACCTCTGAATTTGCACCCGTATCGGACACCCGCACTCGAGTCCGAGCAACTTTGCATACTATGATACAAAAACAAATGTTGAATCCAACTCACTGAGCTTGGATTGAGCTTCTCTAATGGTGAACACACGATGCCATTGATGATCAACACAAAAGGAAAGAAGAGGATCTGCTTTTGTATTTCATAAACTGAGCTGATCAAATTACAATTAAACAATACAAACTATCTATTTATACAAATAAAGAGAAATTTCTAGAATAACTAACTACTGCTACAACTGGCACTAATAACAAACTATCTAACTAATTCTAATTCATAACTAAAATGTGTATAACTAACTTTGAGCAACTGAAGTTCTCAATAACCCCCCTCAAGTTGAAGGTGATGCAACCACTGCTAACTTGGATAATACATTTGAGTACTTAACTCTAGTGAGTGCTTTAGTGAGGATATCAACTAACTGTTGAGTGGTACCAACATGCTGTAGAGTGATGAGTCCTTCTTGAAGTTTGGTCCGGACAAAGTGACAATCTATCTCGATGTGTTTGGTGCATTCATGAAAAACAAGATTTCTTGCAATGTGTAATGCAGATTGACTATCACAAAATACATGAAATGGACTAGTGCTAGGAACAGTTAGTTCAACAAACAACCTTTGTAACCATACCAACTCACCAATTACCTTTCTAAGCGACATGTACTCTGCCTCAGCTGAAAATAGGGAAATAGTCTCATGTTTCTTGGATTCCCAGCTCACAGGGCTATCACCAAGTAGAACCACATATCCAGTAACAAACTTCCTAGAATCAGGGCAGGATGCCTAATTTGAATCGCAAAATGCTCTCACTGTGTAATCAGTTGTATTAGACATAAAAATACCCAAGGTGGGATCTTGCTTCAGATATCTCAACATGTGAAAGGCTGCCTGCAGGTGAGGCTCTCTAGGTGCATGCCAGTATCTAACCCTTATGGTATATCCATGTAAACTTCCTCTGGTAAGTCCCCATGAAGGAAATCATTATTGACATCTAGCTGGAAAATGTCCCAATGCTTTTTGGTTGCAGTGGAGAAATATTAATTACAAAAGACTGACTAGAATGTGTCAAATCCTCAGGGGCAATGTGACTGATGTGTGCAAAAAAAGTACAAAGGGAGAGTGAAATGGATTTGGGGGCAAGATAAATGTAATATTTTAGGTAAGTTGGTGTCTTGTGAACTCTGGTGGACTTCCTAGGAACAGGTGCAACTTCAGCAGA
Organism: Solanum stenotomum; assembly: GCF_019186545.1. Taxonomy (NCBI): domain Eukaryota; kingdom Viridiplantae; phylum Streptophyta; class Magnoliopsida; order Solanales; family Solanaceae; genus Solanum; species Solanum stenotomum. The sequence continues at coordinate 61,533,197 of NC_064284.1, read as the reverse complement.
ATTGGAAGAAGGATGTGTTAGACTAGTGATTCAACAGAACTAGATGTTATAGGTGATGTTGGTTGGTGAGCCCTTTGATCACATTGTTCAAGATTAGTATGACGTGATACAGGATCACACTGTGCAGGATTAGGATGAGGTGAAACAGGATCATGATATAATGAAGAAAAAGAAGGAACATCAGAATGGAAAAATGGAGATGTAGGAAAAACAGAAGTATCTTATGTCAAAGAAAAAAGAAATATTGTCTCATGAAACACCACATCCCTGGACACATCAATCTTTCTAATAGCTAGAGTTAGTACTCTGTACCCCTTTGTGTTAGGAGGATATCCTATGAAGACATGAGGACTAGTCTTAGATTCAAATTTGGTTCTTTGTATTATAGGTTTAGTAGGATACCATAGGAGACCAAAGTTTCTCATATGGGAATATGACGGTTTTAGTTGGTGTAATACTTCAACAGGACATTTATTATTCAAGGTATGTGAAGGTAGTCTGTTGATGATATAGGTGGCTGTTAGAATGCATTCACCCCAATACTTTATTGGCAATTTAGATTGAAAGATGAGTGCTCTGGCCGTTTCAAGGAGATATTTGTGTTTTCTTTCCACTACACCATTTTGTTGTGGTATGTGTGGGCAAGTTTTCTGGTGTATGATACCTTTGGATTGAAAAAAAAAATTGGCTTTAGTGTTTGAGAATTCTAATCAATTGTTTGATCTGATTATTTTTATTGAGGTTTGAAACTGGTTTTCAACCATAGAGATAAAATACTTGACTACAAGTAAGGCATTACTTTTACTGCTTAAGAGATGAGTCCATGTAGCCTTACTGTAATCATCTACTAAAGTGATGAAGTAGTTGAAGTTATTGTATGTCTTGGTGTGGTAGGGTCCCCATAGATTAGCGTGTAACAAATCAAAGCATTTGGCAGACTGTGTGGTTTTGGTGGGAAAGGGTAGCCTGGATTGCCTAGCCATGTGACAGATTGGACAAAAGAAAGGTTATTTGGTTGAGAACTTTACTGGTATTGAAGTTAACCCTCTCATCTTTACAAAGGGGACATGACCAAGTCTACAATGCCATAACAGGTCTGCAGCATTTGCATGAGATATAAGGGAAGTATGAGTGAAACATGAATCACTATTTTTATTAGCAACAATTGTATTTCTTACAACAGGATGAGTAAAACAAGAATCACTACCTTCAGCAGTAACAACAAAGTTTTCTATATCAAAACTAGGGGAACATGAATGGGAACTACGTGGATATTGTTTACATGGATATTGTGCTTTGTTTACATTGAGCACATGAGATGAAAGACAAGGAAAAGTGTGGTTCTTCTGTAGGCACTTTGAGCAGAGAAAGTATAGTCCATCATGTATCTTACCAATCTCCAGAGGCCTCTTCAGTAAAGGGCCCTACAGTAGAAAATTAGATTGTACTTGAAGGTAGGTATTAAAAGAACATTAGACAATGTGATCTCAGGGATTAGCCTCACTTCTCCAACTTGTGTTACCTTGACTCTATAACCATTAGGTAATCTAACAAGCATTGGATATAGTATGGTGATGATCTTAGTTAAATTGGTTTTATCAAAGGTTATGTGATGAGTACCCCCTGAGTCTAGGATCCAGGAATCAATTTTTGCTTTGAAACATCCACATGAAAGCTTATCAAAATCAACAGAGGAATTGCAAGCAATTATACCTGCAAAGTTGACAGATCCATTGTTGAACTGTGGCTCAGTAAATGCAGATCCATCCCCATGTTTCCTCCTTGAAACTGCTGCAACATTCTAACTAAATGGTGATATTGTTCCTGAGACAAGGCACTTGCAGGACCACTCTGAGTGCTAGATTCACCCTTTTCTAGCAGATCTCCATAAATATTTGTTGCAGTACCCTTACCTTTATGCCCTTTATACTGAGAATTGGAGGAATTAAAGTTTTGGTTCTGGTTGTACTGATTTCTTGGTGGATAGTTATTGTAAGGATGGTTATTAGGTCCTAAATTAACATTTGGCTTGCTAGGATACCCATAGATTTTGTAGCACTTGTCCTTTGTATGTCCAACTCTCTTACAATGATCACAGTATTAGTTTGGAAACTTTTTACACTTGAAGGACCCCAGAACTTCGTGAAGAACTAGAACTGACATTTAGGGAAGAGGAAGATTCTACAGAAGAGTGGTTGTTTGGCTTAAATTCTCTTTATTTTTATTCCTGGACCAAAAGAGCAAAAGCCTGTCCCATAAAGGGTAATGGATTCATCATCAACATGCTTCCTGGATGATGGTTAAACCTCATTGAGATCCATGAGGAATTGAATGAGTTGTCTGTCCTGCTCAGCCTTATGCATTGTGTCTTTAGCACCACATGTGCAAGTGCAACTACAAATACTTTTAGCACTTAGTGTGGTGAGTTCTTCCCAAAGCTTCTTCATTCTTATGTAGTAGGAGGTGATGTCCGGAGTGCCTTGATTGAGGTCGTTAATTCCCTTTTGAATCTAATACAACTTAGCCAGGGCCGACTCAACAACATTAGGGGCCTAAAGCGAAACTTAAGAGAGGGGCCCTAATATTTTTTCATCATATGTATTTTTATTTAAAATCTACTTTTCTAGCTATTTTAGATACGAAGTCATTAAGTACTGTTATAATCAATTTGATTTAATAATTTCTTTTCAAATGATAATATAGCTAACTCATTCAATCTCTCTTTAGACATTATTGATCTTAAAGAAGATTTAATAAATTTTAATTTTGAAAAAACTTCTTTCGGCTGAGGCAACGGTTACCAGATTTGTTAACATTATTCTATAAGCAATATGTGTATTTGGAAAGGAATCAAGTTTTTTTATTTGATTGAGTATTTTCATTAGATCACTATCTTCTACTTGTATTATTTCTCTTAACACTTTAATTCAAAAAATAAATCTAAATCATCAATACCACAATAAATATTACGTGTTAAAGAAAGTTCAAGGTTAAGACAATATTTTTTAAAATTCTCATCATCTAGTGATCTCAATATTTTACTACTAAATAAAAAATAAAAAATATTTTCATATGCTTCAATTGGTTCAAATCTTTTTTGAAGTGAAAAAATAGTTTGATCTACTCTACATATATAAAGTAATCAAGTCTAAAAGATTCTTCAAGGAACTTTTGTGATTTTGTTAGCCATATTTTCATTAAATTGTTTCTTACGAAATTTAGGTTTATATTCATCTCATATGCAATTTCCTTAGTAGAAATCATAACATTCATAATACATATAATTATTATTCTTAGAAAAATAACATATATAAGTAATTATATTTTTAAAAATGGGGCCCCAAGCGATAGCTTTAGTGGCCTAGGGGTTAAGACGGCCCTGAGCTTAGCCCCATTGGTTTGATCATATCGATCTTGTAACTCACTCCATAGCTCCAATGAATCAAACACGTACTCTACACTGTTTGCAATATCCTTGCTTAGGGAATTCAGTATCCAGGAGGTAACCATGGCATGACATCTCTGCCATTGACGATAATCAGGAGACTGTGGGCTTGGTTTCATACACTCTCTATTAATAAACCCTAATTTGTTCTTCAATGAGAGTGAACGCAGCACACTCCTCTTTCATGATCGTAAACCAACACCATCGAATGGTACATGGACAAACACTGAACCTGAGCTGTCAGAGGGGTGGATGTATAATGGGCTTCCAATATCGAAAGTGATGGGAGTTGGAACAGATGATGAAGACCCAGCAACTTGATCCACAACTTCAACCATAGTGAGAATCGAAACAATTGTTGAATTGAAAATGGAATTGGAGATGAACCGGACGAGTGAAGATGAAAATGAGTAGATATGAAACTGAGCAGAGAAAATAAAACCTCTATAGCGCTGATTAGTGAGCTTGGATTGAGCTTCTCTACTGGTGAACACACAATGCCATTGATGATCAACACAAAAGGAAAGAAGAGGAACTGCTTTTGTATTTTATAAACTGAGCTGATCAAATTACAATGAAACAATACAAGCTATCTATTTATACAAATAAAGAGAAAGTTCTAGAATAACTAACTACTGCTACAACTGGCACTAATAACAAACTATCTAACTAACTCTAATTCATAACTGAAATGTGTATAATTAACTTTGAGCAACTGAAGTTCTCAATAGACCGAGTGTAAACAAACTAGGAGAATCTCGTAGATATTATTCTCTCTTCCTTCATCCGAATTGGAAGCTTTCTCCATTATTCATGTTTTGCAAAAATCAGAGTTTATTAAAACTTTATGTTAGAAGCATAGCAATTTATTCTACAATCGTAAGTAGACTGACCTTTTACAACTCTTTTGATGACATGTATGGTTCAATTTTTCCTAAAGATTCTGATACAACACTTGTTGCTTCCTTATCTACGCTACTGGTGCCCCCAGATTCTTGAATTTTTTTATGTTCATAACTTAAAATCATGTCTTCTTTTATCTTTTCCCCATCATCACGTCAAAAAAAGTATGTGTTTTATTTTGCAGGTGCAAATTAAACCTAGAGATAACACTGAAAAATAGATACCAAGTGATGAAATGCAATGCTTGTAGGTAAATAGGATTTATGCGTATTGATGAATAAAATATAATCTGCAGTGGTAAATTTGTATATGCACAATCATAACCAGTGAGTCGAGCATAAACACAAAACAAATGCTCATATAATCTCTGTCTTAAGAGTGCACATACACACCCCTATATGTATGGCACTAGGAGAGGAGCTGCAACCTAATTAAAAGCTATATAAAATCTACAATAGATATTCAATATGGGTCTAATTGCATCTTTTTGACACCCTTCCTATAAAATCTATTACTTCATCAAAAGAAACATTGCAATAGATGTTTGATATTAGTCGTACCTAATTAATGTACAGCCGTAAAGTCTATATCTTCCTTTTCTTATAGCTTATTTTCTTACTTTTTCTTTTTTAATCAGGACTAATATTTGTACTGTGCTCCAGATTCTTGAAGAGAGATCCAAATGATAGATAAGAAACTCATCTAACATTTTTACTCTCTTCTCCTTTGTTTTCCAGACATGTAATACTGTCCACCAATTAGATTTGGCAGACACCTGACTATATGTCAGAAATTCCTCTGTAGTCTTCTATTGGTGCTAGTAATGGTAGAAAATACTGTTTTGAAAAGTGAAAAGCACAAACTATGACAACAACCATGGGACTTGGAAGCAAGAAATGAAGCTTGCACTGCTTTGAAGTGAAGAACACTATTTACAGAAAATTAAAAGCTACCAACATATATGAATTTAGTATATAAAATTGCAATAAGAATAACTAATTCAAACATCCATTGTACAATAATAGCAATTTCCACAGGGTACTTGCTACCTCCCACCACTACGGGTCACATCCAGCCTCCTCTCCACCTTTTTCACCACTCCATTCCATATCTCAAGTGCTTTGTATTTGCATCTAAAAGGAGACCCAAATAAGTAGAGGGTCTGAAGTCTCTAAGATGTAATCATCCCTTTCTTTTTGGTATAAGAGCTATGAATGAAGCATTGTTGGATTTGATCATGTGGCAATGTCGATGGAACTTGGAAGTGGTTGAGAACTCCCATATATATTACTTGCATGGGATGCACTTGTTGGAAAAGAGTAGTCAAATATCAAATAGGTGTGTACCTATGTATTTAAGCCTTTAATCATTTGTACTGTTTGACCATCATTTAGAAATGTGCTTAACCGCGTATTCTCTTTTGGGGGGACTTTAACTCTTCTTAAGTACTGCTTTTCCATCCAGAAAAACTCACTCACTCACTCACTGAATAACTACTTCGTAGATTCGTCACCTTTTCAAAGAGTAACCCGAGTTAACAAAGTCTCATTTATTGTAAATCCATCTCTAAAGATGAACTCTCACCCTTTCTAGTTCATGAGTACCAATAGCTCTAACTCTAAGCCTTTAAGCCTCTAAGAGACAAAGATCAGAAAAGATAGACCGTTCAGAGATATTAAACAAATAAAACAATGTAAAAATATCAAATATTTATTGCATCACCTTTTGACAGTATACACATGTGATGCTTAGCTTGGTTTAACGTAACTTTAAGGAAACTCCAAGAGCAACATTAGGAAACACAACAAGCTAAATTTCAGTTTACTAACATACCTGAGAATGTTGAGCACCAACTCCATCTGTGGCACCATTAGGACCCCTGAAGACGATGGGGACTGAGATCTGACCGGCATACATATAATTTGATTTTGCAGCATAATTGATAATATGGTCAATTGCCTGCATGAATTCCAAAATATTATACCTTCAATCAACATTCATAGGTATAAACCATAATCAAGAAAAACCTTTGAGAATTTCGCTCACAAAGCCTTTCAGTATTCTCATTGAATTCTTCTTAAGATAATTTAACACCTAAGAAATTGAGACAAAATAGTAATGAGTACACGTATCTGCAAAATCAATTAAAGGAAGAACAAACTCACAAGATTTCTGGTGAGCTTTACTTCATTTTCGTTCTTTCATGTAAGACCCATTTCATAGTGACGGATTCCTGTTAATTTTTCCCACTTTCCAAACCAAAAACACATAAAAAGTGAAAGATGAGTTTGAATTTGATAAATAAGAAATCAATATCTCAGGAAAAAAAAGAAGATTAAACCCAGAAACTGAAAGGAAAACTCTAGAAATTTAAATTAGAATGAAAATTACCTCTGATTTCGATAGTCAAATGTGAAATTTCATCACCAAAATTGATGCACCAGCTCGGGACTCGAATCACTCTTAATTTGCCATCAATTTCTAAAAGCCATCTTCTTCGCCAACAGTGAGTATCGGAGAATGAAAAATAGAAAAGTAGAACATGATGGAAAAGATGAAAACTTGACGTAAGAACCAAAGCAAAATAATGAAAAACCAGAGGAGGCAGGAGGACGTGTGTAGTACACGTGTTTATTTACCAGTGAATAGGGCACAATGGTGTGGTACAATTTTTAATGATATAGGTACAAATTTGTGGTGTTGTGTTGGTACTCCAACTTGTTGGCTTATATATAATGGTAATAAATATATGAGTGGTTGATCACATGTTAATAAAAAAAAATATGCATTAGTACATGTTTCAATTCAACTCCCAAAATATTGAGGCGGAAAACGATAACTAACCTCAATGGCAAAGACATTTAGATAAGTGCATGTTCATATCTCGAATGTGCAAAATATTACTTCTAATTTTATTTTTTTCATACATTTATAATAGGCATTTATTGAACATGATAGTGAAATTTGAAAAATATGATTACAATAGATCGATTTGACTCTCGTCCTCCTCTTTCTCTTCTTCTTTCTTCTCTTCCTTTCCTCGTCTTCTTCTTTCTCCTCTTTCTCCTCCTCCCCCTATTAATTTTTTGATTACTTTATTAAATATAATCAAATTTAAACTTTTGAAATTGTACATATATATTGATATCACTTAAGTATTTATGTCATTTGATTAATTTTTGGCAATTAATTTTCCAAATTCATGGAAGAATCACACTTTCGTTAAAATGTGCCATTTGTTACGTAAAATATTAATAAATTTTAATATAACACAATATTTATTTGAAATGATTACATGAGCGTCATTTCTCTTGATTATTAATTTATGACTTTGCAGGAAGTAAATATATAATTAAGGCATAATACATAAATATGATGCTTAACTTAGTTTCAACGGACTACTATGATCTTTAGTTTTGAATCTGTACAAGTAGACATTTAAACTTGTATAAAATTGAGTAGATAGACACATTCGCCGTACATGACAAATTTGTGTCCTACGTGACATCCTATGTGTGTTATGACACGTAGAACACATGTGTCTACTTATTTAATTTTATACAAATTTAAGTGTTTAATTGTACACAACCAAAATTGAAGGATATAAATAACAGTTAAAGCCTAGTTAAATAGCATATTTATATCTTATGCTTGAAATTAAAATAGAATTGTGCCACCACCATAAATAGCTTAACAACATTTGGCTTCTTATTTAGGAAAAACCACTAATATAGATTAATTTTAGGACTTCTCCGTTCAAACTCCAGTAAAAAAAGTTTGAAGTTTTTTTTTTTTTGGTTAAACTAAGGGTATTTTAATCAAAAATTTATTTTCACATAAAAAATAGTTAAACATTGAATTATTTTGAAATGCTTGATTAGCGATCCAAGAAATGAATACTTATTTTGCCTCTATTTATGTGACATAAGTAAAATTTCATAATTTTTAAAAATTTGATCACAAATTCAAACATAAATTTTTTAATTTTTCTGAAATAAAAAATATATTTAAAAATCACGTAAAAAATACTATAAATTACAATGCTCCTTCAATTCATTTTTATATGTCCACTTTGAGTTTTTTACACCCATTATAAAAATAATGAACATAAGCATTTTATCATCATACAATAAAATCTCACTAAATTAATACTCGGTTAATTAATAACCTCTCTAAAATAATATTTTCCTTCGGTCCCGACTTGCGCCAATGGAAAAAATCACCTATTTCGATAAAATAATATATTTTCAGAAGACCCATATATAGATATATGGTCCCATTAATATTATAAATTAATAATTCTTTAAAAGTACAAATATATCTAAAATAATTTAGTGAAATATGATTCTATTGTGTTCTGTTTTTTGTTAAAATTTAACTTTAGTTGAAGCTCATCTCTAACTTTTCTTATTGCATCAAAAAATTTCGGTGTTGCCTTTTTGAACTGCACCATAAAATCGTGAAGAGTTCTAAATGCGATAAGTGCTTCCTTACGCGTAATTGGTTCCAAAGGTATTGTATCATCTTCAACTTTATCATCAACATTATTTTTTTCAATTATATCCACAATTTCTTCTAAGCTCTAAACCTTTGAACATGTATCATTTTTACCCATCTAACGAGTTATAAATATCCATTTTATTACGGTAACCAAGATCACTAATCATGATTCATAAATGACGTTTTCACAAGTGGGTTTATTTAAATTCTCTGAGATTTCATCCCTCGAAACATTCTTTAAATTAATAAATATTAATTTATCGATAAAATAATATCTTTATAAAATAATAATATTTCATGATTCCACCTATATTAATTTAGTGAAATTTTATTGTACTCATATTAATTGATTTATAGTCTTATGTTTTAAAAAATAATTAGACATACAAGTACTAATTAATATTAAAACTTGATAATTTTATTTCAATATGTTAAAATTTTAAAGTGACAAGTAAATGAAAATTTACTTTTACTATAGTGAATAGAAAATAATTAATAACTTAAAATATTTTAGTAACGTATAAAATTCATATAAATTGAGACGGACGAGATTATTTGTCATGTTTCTCTCTATCTCCACGTAACAAACTCAACGTGCTTGGCTCGCAAATTCACGATCGCTTTCCTTTCCCGTAACTCAGATTCTCTCAATTTCTTTCTCTCTTCACATCGACTCAATTGTTCATTAAAATCTCAGTTTTCAAATAACAATCAAAATCTACAAATGAAGGACGATGAATCGATACCGGTATCTACACCGACGACGGCGTATTCATCGTTGAATACAAATTCAATACATTCGAAATCATTATATGATGCTACATTGTTCGGAAGAGGTCGGTACAAGTTTTGGGCATTGGCTGCTATTCTTTTGTTAGCATTTTGGTCAATGTTTACAGGTACTGTTTCACTCCGATGGTCTGCCGGAAACCTTAATAGTCTCTCCGATCTCTTCGATATTCCGAAATCAGATGATCTCGACGTCCTCGTATGTTTACTATGCTTATCCTTTTTTTTTTGTTTTGTAAATAAGTTGGATCCAGTATTGGTTAATTTTACTCCATTTTTCTTTAAATGTTTTTTGCATTTCGGTATTTCTAGATTCAAATTAGTTTTGTTCGAATTACCTCTGAAAATTAGTTAAGTTGACTATTAATAAGCTGGTAAAGTTGCTGATCAGGAGGTTACGAGTTCGAATTGTGAAAATAACCTCTTGCAGAAATGTAGAGTGAGATGGAGTCTTGTTCGATTTAGCTCCAAAAATTAGTTAATTTGTTTGTTAACAAGCTGGGAAAGTTGTTGTCATGTGATAAGGAGATTACAAGTTCAAATTGTGAAAATAACCTCTTGCAGAAATGCACGGTAAAAGATGGTGTACAATAGATCATTGTGGTCTAGTCCTTCCAGCTTAGTGCATCGGTTTTTTTTTTTTTTGACCATCAATAAGCTAAAAGTGTGTTGAATAAATTTGGATGGGGAGGGTTACATTGTGAGGGTGTTGATTGATTCTTTGAGAAAATCATAGTACTCTTTTTGCAGGAAATGGAAGACAGGGAGAAGTTGGTGAATCATATGTGGGATGTGTATACTAATAGTCCTCGGATCAGGCTGCTTAAGTTTTGGCAGGAGGCGTTTGAGGCGGCCTATGAGGAGTTAAACAGTGACGTTGCTGAAGTTCGAGAGGCTGCTATATCCGAGATATCTAAGATGTCTATCCGATTTGTTCATATTGATCTGCCACCTTTGCGTTCAATGGTTAGCTCTCTCTCTGTGTTTCAGTCCAGTTATATGGGTGCATATAGTTCACAGAAAGTTGATTCCTTAATTATGATTTCTGAGCATGCTACTTTTTTTTTTTGATGAAGTATTCTGAGCATGCTACTTTGAATAGTTAAAAACCTGAGAGCTGTTGTTGTATGCGGATATAACAAGTTTCTACAAGAATCAGTTTGTGAAAGATAACATCGATAACAATTAGATTTTGTAGGATCGTGAGTGCATAGAAGATTGAGCATTAGGTGCAAATACAAGTATCCAATGTAATATAGGTAACAATTTTCAAGGCTTAATTAGTAGATAGTTCAGGTTGCTGCATCTGCACTATTCTACCTTGTCTTGTGGGGCTGTTGGTGGAACTTGATCCATCATTGGATTATTACTATTAATTTGAACATTGATCTCAATTTGCCTCACAAATTAAACCTTGTCTTGAGCGTATAGACTTGTTATTTTCTTTATGAAGTAATGATGAACTTGTTATTTTATTTGTCCATCTACTTGGGATGCCTTCTTGTAAGGAAGAAAAGTGAATTTCCGAATTGTAAAGATTTTCCTCTAATCTAAATTTTATAATTTGGTGACTTTTCATGGCGATTAATCAAATTAATTTTTTTAATTGTTAAAATTAAATAATGTTACAATGAGTTAGTATTATATTTTGTTTGGGGTTAGTATGCTATTTAGAAGATTCAAATCTGCTATAAAGATAACATATAAATTCAAATTTGTAGATAATATTGTCTCTCTCTGAGTCTCTCTTAATTCAGCTTTCAAGATGACAAATTTTGCCACATAGAGAAAGATGTATATTTTTCAGGACATACCATAGGTGAAAGTCGATCAAAGTGAGAAGGTTCTTACATATCAATGACAATGCATAGGAACAGTATACATCTTGATAGATCACTTTTCCCTTAGAAGTTGATTATTTTGAAGGAATAGGAATGAAAGGAAAGGAATGGAAAGGAAAGATATTGTACCTTTACCAATTGACATACTCTCTTACTTTGTTTCCTTCTCATTCATATCTTTACTATCATATCTAGTTGACCCCTTCGTAACTCATTCAGCCCCGGTTATCTTCTAAACTTCCAAAAGACAGAGCTGCTATGCTTTCTCATACGTCTGCTTGACAGAAGTGACTAAAAGTTTGTTGTCATCCTCTAAAGAAACTTATCCTGATGCAGATATCGGGTGTGTCCATGTGGGTGCTATGGTGGTCATAAACCCCATCCCTTTAAATTTTCTTACAGTCTTGATAGGCGCGTAACACATTATCTATCACAAATTTGAGATAGAGATTCGCGCCCGTTCTCCCTTTGTTGGCACAAGACTAGAATAATACTATGCTTCAATCCAAAACAAGTTGGGGTCGGTTATATGAATCCTCATTGCACACGTCGCTCCATTTCGTATTTGGCACTAGAATCAGAAAACTTTTCCTCCATCCCCACCATTTGTCATCATGCACCCCTTATTTTAGCAATTAAGGCTCCAATATTGATGCCTTGATTGTTGCCGCTCTCACAAATCATCAGTACTTGGCATGAACAATTTCAATCAACTTTTAATAATGAACTGGCATCCACATAAGTACTTACCATCTAAACATTTTACCGGCAAATGCCACAATACAAAGGCACAGCTAGATCAACTGCTTTCAAGTTCCCAAGTTAAAGGCTGAGTGGTTGATATGTAGAATAACTACATGTATCTTAGGTTCAAATCTCATTATAATACTCACTTACTCAGTGAGTCCATCTGCTCTAGTCTTTGCGGACAAGATTATCCCACCGCTACTTATGAATTATAGCAGACTGTCCAATGGATTAGTCGAGATGTGCCCAAGGTTTGGTCCGGACAGCTCTATATTTAACAAAAAAATCAATTGCTTAGTCCTTTTCCATTTATACTTGAGAAATTGGCTTCTATGTTGCATGTTTACCCCTATATCCAAATTCTATTGGGGGATAAGAGAGTTGTCTGGATTAGCAAATCAGGACCTTGGATATGTTGTAAACATGATAATGGACTGAATACCAATTCTCTCTCTTCTCCCATTTCTTATGTGGATAAGATTGTGAAGCTGATTGTTCTCTCTCTTAACTTCTGTTCATGTTTGTTTACATTCTCCATCAATTTTCTTTTTGTAATTTTTTTTCATTTACTTGAGATTTTTGAAATCTTTCATCTACTATAGACTTTCTTAGGTCCAGTGTTTGGTTCTTGAACAGTAATTCAAAGTTTGTCGAGTGAAATGCAGTCATTCTATTGTTGCAACCATCTGGCTGTCTGCTCTGCTTCTGCATGTCTACACATTCTTCAAGATTTTTTCCCGTAACTCTTTTTTTTCCATATTTCTAAAATCCTTGGATGATAGAACAATTTTTTCTTCTTCTAGCTAGCTGTAACCTTTTATGGTCTGTTCTGGAATTCGTATACTTCTTGATTTTGTTTTACCTCATGATCTGTCATTTTTGCATTTTTTAAACTGAAAACTATCCTCTAGCTGTTCCTTGCAAAACCCGTGAGATCTTTAGTTGCATGCTTATCACTTCTATATTTCAGTCTTCCTTTCATTAGAGAGCTTGCAAACTCATCTGTTCTTGACGTGCGAATCTCAAACGAGTTAAATAAGTACAACATCAGCCACTATACTTCTGCAGAATCTTTCCTAGAGTTGCTATACTGGGCTTCTACCAAGTTAATTATTCAAGATCTAAACGCAAGCAAATCATCTGTTTAGAGGAGTTGTTATGAACTTTTAAGGGAAAAATACATCGTTTCCACACTTGTGATCTTTTTTTTTGGATAACCGTGTTGTCAGGGCGAGCTTACGCGCACCTCGACTAATTCCACCGGATACCTGCCACATGTGTGATCTTTTAGGGATGATAGAGAACGATACTGCTTTCAGGGAGAAAAGAGAATTTTAAATTAGGAATTCAGTAATGTAAAGGTGTATGTATCTAAAAGAGGACTGATCTGCACAACACTAGAGCGGGGTTTACTCTGTGTGCACCTGAAGGGTATCGGCTGTGAGTTCCGTTGTCATCATCCTAAAAAAAAAAAAAGGGAGACAAAGGATCTCCACAACTCCATCTCCATTCTCCTATTCCTCTATAGTGAACTTGTGCCATCCCTAACCCTATTTACATATTTAAGTGCAGGATAGTTACAGGGAGAACTCTTTTGTTAATGCATTTGTTGAATGTGGTAAGAGATCTGGAAAAGGTTACATGATCCTTTCGTCAATCTAACTGTCAACTTTATTCAAATAATCCTTGTTTGATCTTCATGTGGGTCACTTTGGATTTGTACTACAATGTGCCTATTTAGGTTTGACAGATAAACTAACTGCTGCTTGCTGTTACTTTTAATTTCTTTTTAGGGAAAATGCATAAATACCCCCAACCTATGCCCGAAATCCTAGAGACACACTTATACTATACTAAGGTCCTATTATCCCCAAACTTATTTTATAAATAATTTTCTACCCCTTTTTGGCCTACGTGGCACTTCAACCAGATAGCTTGAAAAAATTGTCAACACGCGCCGAGCTCAGAAGATAGTGCCACGTAGACCGAAAAGGGTAGAAAATTACTTACAAAATAAGTTTGGGGATAATAGGACCTTAGTATAGTATAAGTGTGTCTCTGAGATTTCGGGCATAGGTTGGAGGGGTACTTATGCATTTTCCCTTCTTTTTATAGGTAAGATTTTGTAAGCTGCTCGTAGTTCTCTCCATAGTACGTTCCACCTGCCCTCTTTCACACTTATAATTGCACTTTGCAATTGCTCCCTGAACATTCTTGTTAATTTTGCGATTGCTTCTTGAACATTTCCAGTCATTTTAATTGGCATGCATGATTGATCTTTCCATGAACCGTTTCAGGCAGTAAGAAAATTTAGTCAAAAACAAGCTGAGAGCAAAGAGAGGACCGCAACAGGAAGTAAGTTATGACTAGAAGAACATCAAGGGTCCAAATTTGCACGGTTGCCACTTATTTATACAAGACAAATGAAAACGGACACAAACCTGCTCCCTGGTATTTGACTAAAGGGGTATCTGGGTAAAGATTACGTGCATTTTTGCAATAGGGATAAACATTTCTAATGTTTTGTTACCTGTACCTCTTTTTTTCCTTTCGATTTCCATCTCTCCAGACTCCATTGAAAAATCATATGAGTGCAGAGTTCAAGAAAATCATTACTTAATTGCTTCATGCTAAGAGATCGGAAATTACACTAGAAGACCCTTACTGATTTTCTTGTATTACAGTTGAGATACCAATTATACAAAGTTGCACGGGAATAGAAAGATTATATTTTATGAGTTCTCATGTGGTAAACTTGTTTTTGGTAGTCTCTCAAGTGATTACATGCAGCATGCGGCCCTGTTTGCATAAAAAATTGCAACTCTACTCACTTCGAAACAACTTCAGGCACTGCGTATCTGAAATTAGGCTTGTTGGACAAAATGTCTGCAAGTTTTATATGACATGAGATCTGCATATATGGTGGTCTTTTGATTTCTAACTATGATATGACCTAGAGCTTGCTAGAAGAATATTTCTATCTTTTCAGGATTTTAGAATAGATTTGGTGCTTGCTTGAATGTTACTAGAGGTGATTAGTATTTTCATCCCCAATTGTTGCTAGTATCAATTTCAATTCCTTGAAAGTTATTATTATTTGGATGGATGGGGAAAAAAAAAATTTACATATCATGTTTGTCTCCGCTGAAAATTAAGCATTAGATCTCATGATGCTCAATCTGCTTCATTGACTACTTAGTCACACATCCTCGATTGCAGATTGAGGCATATGTTTCCTAGAAGCTTCCTCATATTTAAATGACTTGAAATTTTACATAAACATCTCAATTGAACACATATATTTAGTTGAAGAAGTCTAAGTGAAAAATCGTACCTAATATGATTATGTTTTTTTTTTCCATTGGATTCCATACTATCTTTTCTTACTTGAATTGACTTTTCATTGGGCCTATCTTGCATAAAGTTTTCATCACAATTATGACGATGCTTTGCTATTTTTCCATCTCAAATGGTTATAGAAGGCATATATATATATAAGGACAAATTACTTAACTACACTCATTTACTTACCTTAATCTTTATTTATCCCTACTTATTTCAAAAATTTCAAAAATCCCTTATTTTACCTATGTATCCCGCATGTATCCTGTGCACTACGCTATGTATCTCGCTATGTGGAATGTATCAAACGCTATGTATCCTGTGCACAACGCTATGTATCCCGCATGTATCCCGTGCACAATGCTATGTATCCCGCTATGTGGAATGTATCAAACCTAATATATCCCGTGCACAACGCTATGTATCCCGATATGTGGAATGTATCAAACCTAATGTATCCGGTGCACAACGCTATGTATCCCACAAACATCATTTTTAAGGGATTTTTGGTAAATAGAAAACTAGAAGGAATAGGATGTTATTTAGTACTTATAATATGTGGTCCCTATAATTTATACGGTATATAATGATACAAATGGCTTCATGATGAAAACAAATGATTGCTTTTCTCTCTCCCATATGCCTTAATCAACAATATGTACCTAATTAATTATTGTTATCCTTGGAGATCAGTTTTTTCCCCTTGTTTAAAATAAATACTCTCTTTGTTAAGGGGGTAAGTGATGATTAAGTATCCGTAAAAAGTTACCTGCATGATAAATTGTCTACGTCAAATTATATTATGATGGAGAATTTCCTTAAATTGTTATTTCCTTTGTTTATTTTTACTTATCACGTTTTTCTTCTCTAGAGTCAAACTATAAATATTTCAAGACATAATTTTTCATCATATTAATATGAGGAAAATTACAATGTTATCATATACTCCCTCCGTCCCTATTTACTTGTCCATATTTCCTTTTTTGGTTGTCCCTATTTAGTTGTCCATTTTGACAAATCAAGAAAAGACAATAAATTTTTTCCTATTATACCCTTATTTATACTTCTTGAAAATTGTAAAAGTGTATGTTGTTTCCCTCCAATTTATTTCACTTGAATTCAAAGAAGTGGTTGTAATTTTGAAGTGACAAGTTGTCATAAGGGTAAAATTGTAACTTCACTGTGCTAATCATTGTTGCCTTAATCTGTGTGTCATTTCTAAAGTGGACAACTAAAAAGGGACGGAGGGAGTATGATTTTTCATATAGTCAAATTCAACCCCAAAGTAAAGTCAAATTTTTGACTCCAAAATGTATAACAACTGACAAGTAAAAGAAGAAAGTATATGATTACTCTTTTTTATATTTTAATCGATCTCCTTAATGAAAATCCTACCTCGGCTCCGCCCCAACACCAACCTCCAATTTCCCTATTCATGAACACTAATTAGTTTACACTTTTTTTGTCAATAAAGGCAATTGGAGAGTCCTCTCCACTCCATAGAGAGAGATCATCATTCATCACAAATTAGAAAAAGAATGTCAAAACTTTTGAAGTTTAGAATATCTAAAGCTATCTCTAGCTCTTTCCATTCATGTCGTTCCAAGGACCCTTGTACACTTCCTCAACATCCTGTCCCTTCATTCTTACAAAATACACAATTCTTCACCATTGATCATCTTCTGTTCGAAAAAATGATTCATCAAGATAACGAGTCACAACTGATATCGACACATCATGATCATTTCCCCATAATCACCTCACCCTCCTTCAAACACCACGTGTCGGTGACGCCGATAACCGCCGCCGGCCAATGTAGCTCAAGGAATGGAGAAGCATTCAGTACTACGTCCGATGACAGCCACACTAGGTCTTGTTGATTACTCCTTTTGTTTCTGTTTATGTCACACATTTATTATTTGAAAAGTGAACTTCTTTGACGTACCATATTTCTTTTATGAGTTACTTTTAATATTTTAAATTATTAATTATTTTGATTTATAATATTTTTTATATATTCAAGCATTATCTTAAAGATTTTACTATTGAATTTGCGCACACAAAAATTAGAAAGTATTTTGAGTACTCTCCTTGAGTGGTGCCAAACAAAGTGGAACAAAGAGAGTAGTGGAGTTATACTTATAATAATTTTTATTCAAATTTTTTAATTAAAGAATAACATAAAATTCTAATGACATGAGTTAAATCATAAGGTTTAAAATTTTATACTACAGTTTAATTTATAAACTTTCGCTATAAAAATTGAGATAGAGAATAATATTATAGTGAGACGGTTGTTACGAAAACTTTTTTCTTTAAAGACATTACATATTAAAAAGTACTTGATATTTTTGAATTTTACTTAAGTTTAAACAAAACTTTTAAGAATATGATTATTCTAAACAAATGTAGTCTCAAAGTCTTTCTTTCTTATATTCTGATTATTTCATTTTTCTAGTAGGTCACCTTCACATGAATTCAAGTGGAAAAATGAAGAAGACAAGTGGCAACATTTTGTCAAGACGACCTCCGACGATGATACAAAACAACAACCTCGTAGGAAAATCTCTTACCCCTTTATCTATGACGATTCAGACAATGACGAGGTTTTAGCAGAGATAAACAAGCGCCAAAATAGTAGAAAGAAAAAAATTAGTACTAGTAAAAC
This sequence comes from Solanum stenotomum, assembly GCF_019186545.1. Taxonomy (NCBI): domain Eukaryota; kingdom Viridiplantae; phylum Streptophyta; class Magnoliopsida; order Solanales; family Solanaceae; genus Solanum; species Solanum stenotomum. Next base: position 61,514,962 of record NC_064284.1, on the reverse strand, counting down.
AAAATTCCTTATGATGATGAACACTACGTCCCCATCATCATCAGTGAATGAAAATGAGATTAATTTTACTAGTAGAAAAGCTAATTGGGATTATTATGAGAATATTGATATTACTAATGAAGATGAAGAAGACGAGACTGAGACGTTCATATCTTCTTCTTGTAAAAGCCACGTGGAGTTTTCAGATGATTCATCTTCGAATTTTAGCCAAGAGTTTGATACAATTTACAAAAATACCACTAGAAGGTGTCAAAAAAAGATTGGCTATAGCAAGAGAAGAGATGTCAAAAACACAAGATCTAACGTTTCAAGGGGCATGAACAATATTGGTACGTTCCTAGTGTTGAATATATCGTGTGATTGATTTATCGATCTAAAAGTTTAAACAATTATATGATGGAGTATATCTTTAGAGTCTGTTTGATTATAAATGGATTAGGTTGAATTATATTACCATTTCATTTAAGAACTTAAATAGATAGAGGAATTATATTAAGTGTTAGTGCGCCTCCTCCTCAAGCGAGTAAGTTATGAACCTAAAACCTTTTATATACCTACTTAAGTACGTACTTTATTAAAATGTCTATTCATCTCATTTAAAAGCTTAAATTGACGTAAAGTATTACGTCTTAACTAATTTTTCAGGTAAACGGTTATCAATTTCAACGTCAACGACATCATCGGACGGTGAGTTACCTCCAAGGTTATCGGTGTTCAAGAAGTTGATACCATGTAATGTGGAAGGGAAAGTAAATGAGAGTTTTGCCATAGTGAAGAAATCAGAGGACCCGTATGAAGATTTCAAAAGTTCGATGATGGAAATGATTTTAGAGAAAAAAATGTTTGAGAAAAATGATTTGGAGCAACTTTTGCAATGTTTTTTGTCATTAAATGCTAAGAATTGTCATGGGGTGATTGTTGAGGCTTTTTCTGAGATTTGGAAGACATTGTTTTCACCTAATCATAATTAATGTTAGTTGTTAGGATAATTCCAAGAAATTAATTAGTACTCTGTTCGTTTATTTTTACTTGTCATGTCTTTTCGAGAGTCAATTTGTATGATTTTGGACTAGTATTTTAAAATATATTGTTTCATCATATATATTAATATGAGAATGATTGCAACTTATACTTCCTCCATCCCAGTTGATATTTATTATGGAAATTTCACACAAATTTCATAGTGTAAAAACTAATTACATCATATCCCTATTATTTTCCAAATTACAAAAAAATAGTGAAATTCGGATACATCCTGATACATAACGTCCCGGTTTCGGATACATCACTCTACGTCCCGATACATCGCTTCTCGGTTTCGAATACATCACTCAACATTCCGATACATCACGTCTCGGTTTCGGATACATCACTCAACGTCCCGATACATCGCGTCAAAAGTGATGTATCCGACTAATACATACATTACTCAACGTCCCAAAACATCGCGCAAAGTGACGTATCCAACCAATACATCGCGTAAAGTGATGTATTCGAGAATAGGAGAGAATAGAGATCTTTGTAATTTTTTCAAATGATAGAAAGTTTCAGAAAATATAGTTTCAAATGATGCTAAACTTTCCATATGTCATGTTTAAGACTACAAGATTTAAGAATATTTTGTATATAAAATACAGTTATAATTTATTATGCCATGTAAGATAGGAGTGTCTATTTATTTAATTTTGTACAAATTTAAGTGTTTACTTGTAGGTGGCTTATTGGATGGATTGAGCTGGCGGATAATTATGCTTAACGACATGATTCATCACGTATCAATTTTTAAATATAATAATCTACTAGACAATCAATAAGCTATCAGTTGGTTCGATATAGAATACTCCCTCCATTTCAAAAAGAATGTCTAGTTTGACTTGGAACAGAGTTTAAGAAAAGAAAGAAGACTTTTAAATCTTGTGGTTTAAAATTAAATTATGTCAAATGTATCAAAATGCCCTTTAATCTTGTGGCCTTAAACATGCCATGTGGAAAGTTTAAGTTAAAGTTTTGCCAAAAAAGAAAAGGAGTCATTCTTTTTGAAATAGACTAAAAAGGAAATGAGGTAATTCTTTTTGAAACGGAGGGAGTAGTATTTAACAGATGGTCATCGAGCAGTGTATTGACTCAATCATTTCATGCTCTCTTCCTTCATTTTCACTCACCAATATATTGATCTTCAATTAAACAAAACAATTTTCTTTAGCTCTACTTAAGCCGGAATTATGTAATTGTAAATCATATTGTGAAATATATAAAAAAGTCTAAATTTTGAGGATGCATGCACATAAGCATTCATTTAACAAATATACTTAAAGTACAAAAATATATGATAGTTTTTAATAGGTACGGTTTATCCAATAAGAAAACTAAGGAATTTGTCCCCGCATCGATAAACCATTAACTATAAACTTTAATTTGTTCAATGATTATTAATCCGATAATCCAATACCAATAAGTCAACATTGTAATTGGCTTATCGATTACAGTAAAATTCTGAACAACCCTATTTGTTTGTGCACAATCAAATATTAGAGGACAAAATTTCAAAAGTCAAGTTAAAAGGAACATTTATATATTATCCTTTCAAATGATGATAATGCTAACAAAAGGATGATTATGATTGCAGAATGTATCATGAAAACTGTAATTTCTTATTCAAAACAACGTGGAGTTATCTTAACTCTTAAGCAAGAAGGTAAAGATTAATTAACTAAGATAAAGTGGTATTTTACTAGCTAGTTGTCTTAATTATATCTATAGATCGTGTCAACAAGGAATTAAAAGTAAAACTAAGGGTAGTTAGAAAGGATAAGAATGAAATGAGAAAGAGAGAGGAAGGGATGATGTATTGGTATACTTTATTTTTTAAAGTCTAAGTACTATATGATAGAGATTATTTTAAGCTATAATTCATCTAAAAACTAATTATAATACTATGATGAAGGGATGATGTATTGGTATACTTTATTTTTTAAAGTCTAACACTATTATATGATAGAGATCATTTTAAGCTATAATTCATCTAAAAACTAATTATACTATGATGAGTTAAATAATGATGAGAATATTGGAAATTCTAACACCAATAATATATTCTTTGTTGAGCTATATATGTGGAACTACTATTGAATTCGGAGTTTTAATGATGAATAAATATAACAAATATAGATAAGAATTAAAATTTTAACATATCTCAAATAAAAATTTAGTGTTTATAATTGACAAATAACTACGAAAGAATCATATTATTAGCATGTGTACTGAAGAAATTAGGTTGCAAAAATTTTATGCACGAAGTAGCTAGAAGAACCAGGTCCTTCAAATATAACTGAAAATAACTGTTAATTAACGGGTAAAAAATAATTTCCAGTGAAACAAAGATTTCAAATAAGAGTTCTGGAATTAGGAGAAAATATGTGGAGGTCGAAACAAATAAAGGATACCAATTTCAAATTGAATTGTAACATTTTACTTGACTAAATGTTTTGTAATAGATGTTTGTTCCTCAAGTTGTAAAATTTCTTATGTTGATTACATTTTACACTTTAGTTCTTATTAGATGACTGAAGAACCTGATTCTCTAGTGCATCGGTTGACAACTTAAATTAACATATATATATAATTTACCTCTAAAATATTGATATTTTTTCATATTCAAAACCAATTTAATTCTACATTTCCTATTTATTCTTAATTAAATATTTATAAACCCTCGAAGTGCTTGCCCATTTGACTAGGGATGACAATGGGGCGGTGCGGGCTGAGCTTAACCCGTAAAACTTTAATCTGCACAATATTTCTTTTTCATTTACAACCCCCCAACATAAATCCGCTCCGCATAATTTTTTTAATGTCTTCTTTTTCTAGTTAAGTTTGATACTAAAAATAAAATTCATAAAAATAAATTTATTTTTTCATTAAGTTGTATTAATTTAATAGGATAGTGACTTAAAATTTTATTTTGTAGAGGTCAATTGAGAAACATGTAAGAAATTAAATTGTTTTTTATTGAACCATTTTCATTTACTATCTTGAATATTTAGTAGCTTTAAAAAATTATCTTAATAAATAATGTTTTATCACTCTTATAACATGTAAAAAATTAAAACTAAGTTTAAGCACACATAAAATCACATATACCCGCAACCTGCCCCGTCTTATACTAATTAAGAAAAACCCACTTCAACATGTCCTGCATAACCTTAAACCCCCCGCCCCATTGCCATCCTTACACTTTGACATCTATAGGTTATAGTTCTAAGGCAGTTTAGTTTTCCTTTTGGACATACTTGTATACATTACATACGAATATATGTTTTACACATATAATTGTAACATTTTTTTAATTATAACTTCCAATGTCAAATAACTAGCGGCGGATTTAGGATCATGAATCATGATGTGCTACTTCTTAGGAATGTAGTAACTATCGCATAGATGTTATATTTATATTGAGAAATCTATTATATATATAAGAAATATTTATTGAGAACTCAACAACAAATTATCTCTTAGTTCAATAGCAGAAATGGAACTTGCTTAAGGTTGAGGGTTCGATTCCTCTTGAGCATTTAATACTCCTAATTAAGATTTTTAATTTAATTTGAAATAACTTAAAACCCATAAACTTCATATCCTAAATTCGCCTGAGCAAATAATCATCACATAAAATGAAACTATGGAACTTTGAAAAAGATGCGCATGGCATGGCTAGGATTCCCTTTCACATGCTTTGATAATTTGTTTATTGTTAATTTGGTTTAATTTATGCTAATTAATTGGTGTCATGTTTATCCCGACAACATAAGGCCCTGTTTCCCATCTTCAAACTTGGGATTTTAAATCCTAATTAACACCTAATAAAGATTGGATCAAAACACCTAGCTAATCAAATTATCCCACTAATTATGTTTTGTTTAATGTCAAATATATCTTTTATCACGTGGCACAGTCATAAGCACGTCCCTTTACATTTTTAATTTTTTTTATTGAAAGAAAGTTTTATACTTTAGGGGTTCTTTATTTAATTATGTGGATTAACTAGACCTTATAAATTAATTTTAGACAGCTTTATACTATCTATAATTTAGTCCATACATTTGTTTATTCAGTTATTTGTTCCTAGTGCCCATCTCTCATCTCTGTGGACAGCTACTGATTCAATAAAACACACATGACATTCCACTGATCATAGTATTTCCAAGACGAAGGGATGCTATGCCACAATCACTAGTCATTTGTTTGATTTCACATAGTTTTTTGGAACCTCGGAATTATCCGTAGCTGCTATAACCTCTATCATAGCCTATGTCATTTGAGTCATGAGCACTCTGTGCACATTGGGTAAATCTCACAGTGTGATAGCTTACAAACCACACAGAAGATGTAAACTGCACTAGGCAAGCCCTATGCGTTAGGCTCGACTCAAGAAGACATTGAGACGAATCGATCAATGAGCCATTCCGAAGGACATTTCACCTAGTTTAAAGGCATAATTATTACCATTAATTGGATATTTGGATGTTAAAGAATGCTAGAAGTAATTACTCCTTACTTTGATAGTACTTTTGGAATGTAAATTTAGCTTTTATATCACAACGGTGCTGAAGGAAATACCAAAACAATACTAAGAAACAAACTAATTAAGCTAAAGCCTAAAGCTTATAGGTAATTGGATTTCTAGCTATATATCCAATTAACCTAGACAAGTTTCACCAACCAAGATAAAAAAGCTACTTGTCCTTAAATTTTCAATCCCTTTTCCATTTCCCAAGTTAAACTAAAGTATATATATAGAATATTCCAAACAATTGACTATGGAATCTGACCAAAAGATAAGGATAAAGTCCGTGTATATTCTAATATCTTGCTCAAACTTCACCTATGGAATTACATCAAATATGTTATTGTTGTTGAATCTGAACAAGACATGTGATCATCAAGCTAGCTCTATAAATTATAAAGTCCCAACAAATACCGTTTTCTTCAAAGTATTCCTTTCTTCACTTTCTAGTTATATATTCACTTTAATTAGTAAGAAAAACCAATAACAAGAGAGTAGGAAAAAGGATTAAATATGACAGGCAACAAGGTTGATGATCAAGTGGAACTCATCTCTCACTTCTATCCTCAAATTTACTCCCAATTAGCACAACAACAAGGTTAGAATTACAACTTCAACTTTAATTTCTTGTAGTAGGATTAGTTGTAGTTATATTCACCATTCATTATACTTTCTTATTTTATTTATTCTTATCGTCCAAACTTTGATCAGAACATATTTACTCTTGAAGTACTTTAATTCTCCTATAGACACACCTTTATTAGTTAAACATGATTTTTATACTTTTGTCTCTTTAGAAGAGACGGTGAAACCGCGAAGGAGAAGGAAGAAGAACAAAGTTGAAGGAAGAAACAACACTAGTGAAGTTGTGATGAGGAAGAGGAAGTTGCTTAGTGAAGAACAAGTTAATCTTCTTGAACGAAGTTTTGGGGACCAACACAAACTAGAGACGGAGAGGAAGGCCAAGCTTGCTTCTGAGCTTGGCCTTGATACTCACCAAGTCGCGGTGTGGTTCCAAAACAGGAGGGCTAGATGGAAGAACAAGAAACTCGAGGAGGAATACTCCAAGTTAAAAACTCAACATGAGGATACCATCATTGAGAAATATCGACTTGAAGATGAGGTACATATGTGGTCACTTGATGTGACACTACTATCATAATTATTGCCTTATTGGTGGATCGAGTAAAAAAAAAAGTTCATTAATATTTTAATTTGTTAATAATTATTAGTATGACTTAAGAGTAAGTTGTATCATGTATGCCTTTTCTCTATATTAAATTCCTGAAAATTCTAGGTGTTCAGATTCATCGAGGATTTATTAGATTGACCCTCGTACTCAAAGTGTACATTTTCCTTTCAGGTGTTGAAGATGAAAGATCAATTGTGTGAAGCAAAAAAGAAGATAGAAAGGCTATTATTGGAACGTAAAATTGATATTTCAAGTAATAATAGCCCAACTTCATCAATATTCTCAATGGAACAATCACATTTTAGTCTTGGGGAGTTTGGAATGGAAGGGCAATTAATGGATGATAGTATGTTATTTGTTGCTGATTATCAAAGCAATTATGTGACTCTTTGGGATAATTAGCTAGAATGGGTTTAAATTTATTATAATCCTATATGTAAGATATTATGATCATCCTTGTTTAAGTTTTAAATGTAGAAATATGTACATTCTTTCTTTTGCAACTTGCTTTGTGGTAATTAACTACTCCCTTTATTTTATTTCATTTGACCTATACTAACTTGACACTCTTTTAAAAACTAAATTAACCTTATTAATTCTGCTTCGATAATGTCAGTTTGATCGCTAATATTTTATATAGTTATTTAATAATAAGAGTAGTATAAAAGAAAATAACAAATTTCTTTTGATTTGCTAAAATGAACCAGCACTTTCTTCTATTCATATTATTTGACTTATGTTAAGCTGACACACCCTTAATAAAACTTTAATTAGAGATGTATTTTACTCCAATAAACTAACATCATTAATGAAGTTTTGAAACTCTAAATTTAAATATTAATATCTTATATAATCATTTAATACTAACAGTAAAATAAGAAAAAGTAATAAAAGTTTCTTAATTTGCTAAAATGGACAAATAAAATAAAACATTTATTTTTATACAAAAACTAATTAGTAAAATGAAACGAAACGAGTAAAAACAATTTTTTTAATATAGAATGAGGGAGTTACGATTATTTATTTATTTATTTATTTTCTTTTGGATTAGTAGATCATTTGATTCATAGGATAAAATATTGAATTATCTAATTATTCGTGGTTTGTTGGATTTTGTAAGACTACTACATTCCACTCCTCATAGATAAAATATGGCTCAAATTAAGGCGACAATTATGGACCGTTCAATTCAAAGGTTTTGAAAAACTGAAGGAAGATAATTCGTAAAATTAAAATGTCAAATTGTGTGACTATATTCTCAACATGTTAAAAGTGTGTGACCATCTCATCTAAAAACTTAAGTGTTGTCTTGACATGTTTATGTTGCACTTAGTGGGATAGCTGTGTGATCCTTCCAGTACATGGTGGTTGTGTATTGATTTTGCACTTGCTCTTATTTTTGTTGAGTGCAGGGCATCTTCAAGCAACTATTGGTTGACCTCTCTTAGAAGATCACTGATCCTCGCTTCGAATTCAAGGGTGAGACAATTCTTCCGGGCTGCCATGGGATTCTCTTTCTTTAATGTCCACCATTTTTGGTCATAGACATTTGTTCTAGTTAGTTGATTATTTTATTAGTTTGGGGTTGTATCCCTTCTTGTTTAGACTTGGTTCATTGTTAGATGTTTTGGTACATTAGATCTTTTGTTGAAGTTTATGGGAACTTCAGTTATTAGCAATTATTTTCGTTTTCGTATACCTAAATTGTTACGACCCGAGAGTACCCCCTAGATGTAACATGGTGTACTTGACCTCGAAGGGGTCTCATACAAGCCTCTAGCATCATCATTACATAAGACATAGAAAATAATGCGGAAATTTAAAACTTTTACAATCGAAGTTCAACTTCACTTTTCATAAAAGAAGGCAGTAGGAAATCTAGACTTTGTCTCATACACCATCTAAAACATAGGAATACAAATTTTGGGACTTAGCCCTTTACATCAATAGAAGTCTCAACATGAGAAGTACAATAGAAACTAGAAATAGGAAATCCCATCCTCGAACTTGAGGACTCACCACAACTTGGAGATAAGCAATCCAAGTCTTCTTCAAAGGGAGAGTGAAAGTCACCTAGCCGGAGCCTACACTCATTAAGATGTAGAAGAAAGAAGTGGTTAGCACATGATATGTACTAAGTATGGAAACATGCATAAAATCCATAAATATGATAAAAAAAAAGACATTTATTTGAAAAGTATGCCTTTGTCATGTTTAGAAACCAACATGCATTTACAATGTATAATACAAGCCATAATCACTCTTACACTCATTACATGATAATATCGACACCTTAGCAATCTCTAAGGAACACTTGTGCAAGGTATGATTGGCATCCCATAATACCAACATGCATTTACAATGTATAATACAAGCCATAATCACTCTTACACTCATTACATGATAATATCGACACCTTAGCAATCTCTAAGGAACACTTGTGCAAGGTATGGTTGGCATCCCATAATATGAACCCTACTAAGTACCCCCTTGAAGCTATCTTGGTCATGCTTAGCATCTTTAGACCTCAATATAATCATTAGTCACCAATACAGCGATAGTCATGAACATTACTTTGAATACAAGGATAGTCATTCATAACAACCAACCATTCAAGACATATGTATGTGTTTGAATCTCATCACAATATAACGGAACTATCCTACAAAATCCTACTAAGTCTACTTGTGCAATGTGGAAGTGAAGTCCCATACCCCCACTCCTACTAAGTAAAATCACCAAGAATTCATAGTATAGTTCAAGTCTCATTCCTTATCTTTCATTTAGGGAAGAGTAGCCATAACCGACATAGACCATGTGAGCTACATGGAATCCGGTGTCGTGTAACCCCACACCGAAAGAAGGTGTCCTGCTTGCCTAAGGTAGGACTAAATATATTAGCGTCTACGTAGATCCACTAGCTAAGTCCTATGTTAGCACATAATTATGGGATAGGGAGATTGCTTCTAGAAACCCGCCCTATTGCATTGGCGGAGGGGATTCCATCTCATGAGTTCACTTTGGATGATCCTCCGTATTGCACTGGAGGAAGGGGCTCTATCTCATTGTCCATATCAACTCGATGCTAACTTCAAGAACACCTATCAAGAACTCATCAAGAACTCTAATCTTTCAACTTCAAGAATAAAATTTCGCTAAAAATAACATGATTGGCATGTGGGTGAACTAATCCAACACTATGGAAGCTTACATACCTCTTAGGGATTAAACCCATGGCGAAAATCCGCAACAAAACTCAAGACTCTCGACGAACGCTTTGATCATCTTCTTTTTTCTCTTCTTTTCTCTTCCTGAACTCTCAACTAAAATCCTAGGCATATTTTAGGATTATAAAACTGAACCCAATAGGATTAGACCGTTAAAACCTTACTTAAAATGAATGAAATCTGATTTGGTAAGGACAAGACCAAAATACCCTTCTAAAAATCCGGTTTTNCTCTTAGAAGATCACTGATCCTCGCTTCGAATTCAAGGGTGAGACAATTCTTCCGGGCTGCCATGGGATTCTCTTTCGTCAATGTCCACCATTTTCGGTCATAGACATTTGTTCTAGTTAGTTGATTATTTTATTAGTTTGGGGTTGTATCCCTTCTTGTTTAGACTTGGTTCATTGTTAGATGTTTTGGTACATTAGATCTTTTGTTGAAGTTTATGGGAACTTTAGTTATTAGATATTATTTTCGTTTTCGTATACCTAAATTGTCATGACCCGAGAGTACCCCCTAGATGTAACATGGTGTACTTGACCTCGAAGGGGTCTCATACAAGCCTCTAGCATCATCATTACATAAGACATAGAAAATAATGCGGAAATTTAAAACTTTTACAATCGAAGTTCAACTTCACTTTTCATAAAAGAAAGTAGTAGGAAATCTAGACTTTGTCTCATACACCATCTAAAACATAGGAATACAAATTTTGGGACTTAGCCCTTTACATCAATAGAAGTCTCAACATGAGAAGTACAATAGAAACTAGAAATAGGAAATCCCGTCCTCGAACTTGAGGACTCACCACAACTTGGAGATAAGTAATCCAAGTCTTCTTCAAAGGGAGAGTGAAAGTCACCTAGCCGGAACCTACACTCATTAAGATGTAGAAGAAAGAAGTGGTTAGCACATGATATGTACTAAGTATGGAAACATGCATAAAATCCATAAATATGATTTAAAAAAAAAAGGACATTTATTGGAAAAGTATGCCTTTGTCATGTTTAGAAATTAACATGCATTTACAATGTATAATACAAGCCATAATCACTCTTACACTCATTACATGATAATATCGACACCTTAGCAATCTCTAAGGAACACTCTTACACTCATTACATGATAATATCGACACCTTAGCAATCTCTAAGGAACACTTGTGCAAGGTATGGTTGGCATCCCATAATACCAACCCTACTAAGTACCCCCTTGAAGCTACCTTGGTCATGCTTAGTATCTTTAGACCTCAATATAATCATTAGTCACCAATACAGTGATAGTCATGAACATTACTTTGAATACAAGGATAGTCATTCATAACAACCAACCATTCAAGACATATGTATGCGTTTGAATCTCATCACAATATAAAGGAACTATCCTACCAAATCCTACTAAGTCTACTTGTGCAATGTGGAAGTGAAGTCCCATACCCCCACTCCTACTAAGTAAAATCACCAATAATTCATAATATAGTTCAAGTCTCATTCCTTTATCTTTCATTTAGGGAAGAGTAGCCATAACCGACATAGACCATGTGAGCTACATGGAATCCGGTGTCGTGTAACCCCTCACCGAAAGAAGGTGTCCTGCTTGCCTAAGGTAGGACTAACTGTATTAGCGTCTACGTGGATCCACTAGCTAAGTCCTATGTTAGCACATAGTTATGGGATAGGGAGATTGCTTCTAGAAACCTGCCCTATTGCATTGGTGGAGGGGCTTCCATCTCATGAGTTCACTTTGGATGATCCTCCGTATTGCACTGGAGGAAGGGGCTCTATCTCATTGTACATATCAACTCGATGCTAACTTCAAGAACACCTATCAAGAACTCATCAAGAACTCTAATCTTTCAACTTCAAGAATGAAATTTCGCTGAAAATAACATGATTGGCATGTGGGTGAACTAACCCAACACTATGGAAGCTTACATACCTCTTAGGGATTAAACCCATGGCGAAAATCCGCAACAAAACGCAAGATTCTTGACGAACGCTTTGATCATCTCCTTTTTTCTCTTCTTTTCTCTTCCTGAACTCTCAACTAAAACCCAAGGCTAATTTTAGGATTATAAAACTGAACCCAATAGGATTAGACCGTTAAAACCTCACTGAAAATGAATGAAATCTGATTTGGTAAGGACAAGACCAAAATACCCTTCTAAAAATCCGGTTTTGACTTTCCTTATCTAGACAACCCAACTTCGAATGCACATATCTCCCTCATAGAAAATCGAAACTGAGCAAACTCTATGCCGTTGGAAAGATAATTCAAAGATATTTCCTACGGTATCTGGTTGTATACCTAATTCATCCTGAGCTAGGAGTTATAGTTGTTTGAAGTCAACCCAAAACTCATACTTAGCGTAACTTGCAAAATTTTAGATTTATGCTTTTTCCAATTTAGTTCTTTTTGAAACTCAAGGTGATACATCTAGTGACCTGACTTTAATACTTAAGAAATTTTTAATTCCTTTGCAAAAAAACTTACTCATTACGAAGGATGGTTCAAGTCTTAGCTCAAAAAATTTCCGGGGTGTTACAGAAATATAGTCCTTTAATTTCTCAATCATATTTTGGCATTTTGACTTTAGATTTATAAGGGGCTTTCCACTTTTGGTATATAGTAATATGATTGTTATTGTCATTTTGTTTCCTTATGAGTGGATAAATTTTCTAGAGATTGTAAACCCAATGGGGGTGTAATGTTCTTCGGTCTTCGTGTGTTGCATTTTCCATAATTAAGATGCTAACCTTTTTCTTGTACTTCTTGATTGGTTGATAGTTGTAAACATTAGCTGGTGTCATAATATCTTAGCTTTTCTTGGGAAAATGGATTGGAATTCGATAAAAGAGAGTTTCATAAAATCAAGGTGCTCACCCTTTAATAGATTTGCTTAGGAATAAGTTGAAAAAACATGTCATAATTAGCTATTCTTATCTAATTACTCGTATTTTTGTAGGAACATCATATTGAGATAAATTCTTTAACTCTTGAAAAAGGTTAAGTGATACTTTAGGGGCTGAGTGAATATTTAGAAAGAAAATTATTTATAATTGCATTAAAACCGAAGAAAGGTTCACTAAAACCAGAGAAAGGTGCATTTTATTGTAGAGACATAATCATTGTGCTTTAATCATATACTTTACATCTCAAAGTTATTACCACAATCTTTAGTCTTTATACTATGTTATAGAAACTTTGTTGAAATACGTGGTAATTGATGGATTGAATCCACAAATATTGTAGTGTATTATAAACAATATTAGAGTTTATGCTTTCCTACGATATCTAATATAATGCAAATTATTCTTAATGAATCATATGATTATAACCAAAGTGATTTGGTTGGATTTGCTCCTTTATATTTGATTGTTTTTTTAATATTTTGATAATCATGTGGTGTCAAAGGTGCTCTTAACTCATATCACCAACTCTTTGGGGTATTTATATTGTATTTCTGCACTTGTGTTACTTAAAGGCACGTTTTAGGACTTATCACTGTTTGTGTTCACATTATGCATGTTAATAATGGAAATAAATTAAAATAGAGATAAGGTCCGTCTATCAGATTGGATGAGGTTCTAAAAGACGAAATCATATAAATGAAGATAATTAAATTTGAATTTAGAAGCAAAAATAATTCTTTGCCTACATGAATTAATAAACTTGTCACTTTATGAAAAGAACTAAATTTATGTAATTAAAAATAAATTCTAGAATACATACCATAAATAATGAAAAGTAAAATTAAGAGAATATATTCATAAAGTTCCTAAAAAAAAAAAATCTTCTCTAAAAGGACAAGAAACTAATTTTAGTTGCAGGATCATTGATGTCAGGACTCTAGTATGAAAATTATGAACTAAAATAATATGATAATTTTGATGATTTTCTATATTGAATATCGAGTTTTTGTATCGATCCAATAAAATTTTCGATATCACTTGCATTTTGAAATATTAAATCCTAATAATCATATAAAATGTTAGTTAAAATGTATTTAGCTACTTGTTTCACAAGTAATTTTAAATCATGAGACATTAATTTTGTTCCTATAATAATAAGAAAGGAAAAAGGACAAATGCTGATGTAAATGATATGCAGACACCCTCTGTCATACTTTTTGGACATTGGTGCACCTGCCGTCCAAAACTAGAGCATATATGCCCTTCACTCTAATGAAAGACTAAATAGGGACACGCAGCGCAATCTTATCCGACAATATCATATTTAATAAATGTCAGGTCGGTGGATAAGATTATGGCATGTGTATGTCCGTCAGTATAAAGGGTATATATACTCTAGGTTTTGGACCACAGGGGTACCAATGTCCCAAAAGTATGACGGATGATATCTGCATACCATTTACGATAGTTCGGAGGTATATTTATCCTCTTTTCCTAAAAAAAATATTAGGTGAATTTGGGAATGATAATATCATTGAGAGTTTTGCTAATGAAAAGGTTTAACATATAATTTAGAGATTCAAACTTGTCGATATAGTTTGACGTATCTCTTTTCATCTTAAAATTCATTAGTTTTATTCACTTTATAATACAAGAATATTTTTACACCAAAAGCAATTGAATGCACTTTTTCGGGTGAGTATAAGTTATTTTCCTTTACAACAATTTCAATTCATTTCTATTGTTTTAATATTCAAAATTTCGACCTTAAAAACTATTACAATTTTGAAGACATCACATGCAAATGTTAGTACTTACCACTAAATGTGGGATTTTATTATCAAGTACGCTTGAAGTTAAGATTTAGCAAGAAAAATAATAACCAAACAAGAAATAAATAATCAAAAAGATACTTCCTACATAAACTTAAAAGAGCATAATACAATACTGCCATATATATTATTATTGATATTAAAAACGTTTGTAATGTTATTCAAGACTCTACACAAAAAAAGAAGAATGATTCAATAATATCTCATTATTCAAAAATAAACATAATAAATAGGAATCAAGAGCTAGCTCTTAATATTCAAAGGAAATTAGTTGATACCAAACCATTACTTATTTATTTGTTATGTAGTTTCACACACAAGTTTGATATTCAATATCCCTCTTCTATGAATCAAAATAAGATAAAATAAAAGGAGTCAAAAAAGATCAATAGATAACAATTCATCTTGAAGAATCACTTGCATTTGAGAGCAGTTTTGATCTTATGAATTTTATGAGAGATGATGTCATTTGCATCTATGATTGACTTCTCTGGAAGATCTGTTGTGGGAAGATTGTTCACCAACATTTAAAACCTCACAGCCACCAGTCATCCACTATAAAATTCATAATTATTTCCACCATTGTTATTAACTGCAGAATAATTTTGAGATAAATTAGGCCCCCCCCCCCCCCCCTTTCAACACCATGTTCATTTTTGAAGAATCAACTATTGCATAGACTAAAAGAGAACCTGTTGCATCCGTGCAAGTGTCTTGAAAGATCAACATGCTATTTTGATTAGCAATGATGTCAACCCCCTACATTTTCAAATAAAATTTTTTTATTAATAAATCAACAATAAGATAAAAGAATAAACTCTGTCGTGTTTCTAAAATAAGCACCAATTGATCACTCACATCAGCACATAACAGATAGACGCTACTCTCAAGATTTTGACCCTTAGTAATATGGACAATATTTTGTATAAGACCACTATAGGATAAGATATCCCATTGGCTACTCATATTTTTATTAGTGAAGAATTCAAACAAACATTGTGGTTTTATTGGTAATTGAATCGTCTTTGTGGCACTTAAAATCACACCGATAGGTTCACCAGGGTCACTTATATTCTTCTTCATCATTAAATTTTCATCTTGTACATTTTCTATTTAAATTGTTTTCCACTGGCAAGAGGTTGCACAAATTCCCGCACAAAAATTGTGAGCCATTCGTTGAGACAATACTCCCATACCTATCTTACCCTTTGAATCAACTGCCCAAAATAAAAATTTATCAAAATTCATTTTTTCTAATTGGTATTCAAATGTGTAAGGACTTGCGCAATATTAAAATATTCATGATTACATGTGGAATCAACAAATGATGCCATCACTCTCAGGAACACAGATTTCCTTTGGAAAGAGGACATCCACCTTTGTGCACCAAATCCTAGACCATCTCTGATCAAAGGGCGATACAAATGATGAACAAACATTTCATTATATTCCATATGCTCGATCAAAATAATATGAAAATATTATATCAATATTAAGTCACTAAATAAAAAAATATTAACTTACATGAACTATTAATCATTGTTTGAGACAACTTAGAAAACTCAGCAACCAAATCATGGAGTCAATCACAAGGAATGTATCCTACCAAAAAATTCATGATGGTGTTACAAATAAATATGATAGCAGGGAGCGTGCACAATTTTTGTGTCAGACACAAGATCTAAAATTTAGAGGAACATTGTAGACAATTTTTTGCAAAATAAAGTAACATAATTGTGCATCTAAATGTATTAATTCAAACAAATCTGAAAGTAATGATATACCTTAATTCTTAGATTATAAATTTATAATTAAAAGATATAGAATATTCTCAATGATCTCATTTCTAATTAAAAGTTTACTAATTAGGAAAACACAAAATGTATTGCTATGAATTTGATGATGGTGTAATTTCAAGAATTACAAAAGCATCTTAAAACACAAAATACAAAAATAATGTTCATAATTAAGATACAACTTTCAGTGGACTCAACTGACTCTATATAAGAAATTGTCAAGCAAAAATAAAAACTAGAAGCAAATGTCAAGAGAATCAATTTTAGAAAATTCTCAAAATAGAATGATCAAGAAACCCAATCATTAAAAAAAAACTTGAAATTATGAAGACCTGCATGAGACGCAAATTAAAAATCAATTTAAGTTTAATTATCTTAGAGTAACCATTAGGCATATCTTGAATAATGCAACCAGAAGAGAGCCTTCCACATTTTTCAATTTTATATTGTTGCGAACCTTCTTTGATTGTGTCGATGGACACATCCTTAATAATCCAAGTACCTTCAGCATGTTTTTGACAAAAACATAAAAACTGTATTTCATGGACAGGATCCAGATTTGAATTAATTTGTAATTTAGTTTCAACCTGCAAATTAACACTTTCAAACTATTAGTGTAAAAAAATAATATAAAATTAGATATGTAATTTTCATCAAAATAATGAGTAAGAAATAATACAAAAGGTCATGACATTATAATTTTTCGTGTCAACTGTCGAGGAGATGTTAGGTGATTATACAAGAGAATATTTGTACACGTCATTTGAATTTTCTTTAGACCAAACTTATAGGCCAAAGAGAGTCTTGAAGCAAAAGCTAAAGTTCTATAGCTTTCTGTGTCAGAGATGAAAGACGAGATTTTATTTTTTTAAAGCTAAATTGTTGAAGCTAAATGAAGGAAGGATTACAATATTACATTTCCAAGCAATTACTTTTTCATGACCCGAGCCTACACCCTTGAGAACCTTCATCCTGGCTGACTACAAGCAGAAGACTAACTCAAGCTTACTATTCTTAAAACTGATTAAAATTAATTGAACTCAAAATACAAAGTTTTAACTCAAATGATTAACTCTGAATATAATATTATATTCAACTAGCCAAAAATAGGCAACTCAAGTCTTTAAAACATTTAACAAAATAAATGAAACACACTTCTCAAACTCTACTGTCTATCTATGAAGCCTTTAAATGACAAAGATGAAAATCAGGACAAGACCCACGACATCCTAACAAAACTGAAAGTAATTGGAATCCTTCGGAAGCAAGGAGGCTCACCATAGCAAAACTCGAATTGCAAGTGGTATCAACGAAGCTTCTCTTGATGACCCTGAATACATGTATTTGCATCATAAAAGATGCAGGCCAAATGGCATCAGTACATGAAATGTACTAGCATGTAAGGGGAATTCTAAACCATAAACATAAGCTTCAACTGATGGAAAAGAAACATACTTACCTCTTCTCAAACTCACTCAACTGAACTCAATCTCCCCTCAAGAATAGGATACTCAAATCAAGGAAACATAGTTCAATTCAACTCAGATAAATAGGCTCAACTCAACAATAAGATACTCAACTTTGGGAAACATAGTTCAACTCAACTCAACGAAATAGGGCTCAACTCATCAATGAGATACTCAACTCAAGATAAAGCACAATAAAAGATGAAATATATAAAAAGCTTTAAAAATAGAAGATAGCAGCTCAATGTATTGTAGAATACAATAATAACTCAGCTTGTTAATAAAATACAATATAACTGTGTGGGAGATTCTCTTACCGACAACCATCACTATGAGTTGTGTGATGATATAGTGTTTAGCCCACGCTGCCAGAACTGTCCTATACTTTTCCGGAGTATAGGACCTACTAACTAAGTGGATCCACTAGTTTATGCTTAAAAGTAATAATGAATCATTTAAAAAGTATAACCCTTTCTACCCACGTTGGCTACATGGTTTATAGGGGCTGTGAGTTGTTAGAACTCTCCCCCATATCGGTGCTCAATACTACTCCTAAAATATAACTTAGCACATATGATTAAAAACATTTCTCTTCCTCTTGTTTGAGATAATCACTCAAAAGATTTCTCTAAAAAGAGATAGTACTCAAAACTCCTTAAACTCTTTTGGAAATCTCAGTTTCCTCCTCTTTTAAATGTGAAAACATGTAACACCCCATAAACTAGTAGGCTAACTATAGCTTGTCGTAAGGGTTAGAGTCATAAATTTAGCTTTTAGTACTTAGAATTAAAGGTTTAGGGTCAAAACGTCAAGGTACGACTCCCCAAGGACCAACCAAGGGTCCTTGAGGAGGACAATATACATTTTGCCCTAAAATCTGCCTAAGACCTTTACCTACAGCAGAGCTCACCACGGGTTGTCATCATCACCACGACCCGTCAAACGGGTCGTGAAGGATTTCAGCCTGATAGTGCTTCATTATTTTGGGCATAAATTTTTACTCTGATATGGGATTTGGGCAAACTCAGTGACGTTGGAAAGAGGACTTAGAGACCTTTAATTTGATAGGTCATGGGCCACCCCTCTTCCCCTAAAAACAACCTCTTGTTCACGACCCCTCCCATGGCCCATGGTGGCCTTTGCGAACCGTCTAGTAGATCATGGAGAGGGTTCCTATTTTGGGCAGCCTTGTGAAGCTACTACCTTACCACCACGAGTGGTCCCACGATCTGTGGTGACCACCATGAGCCGTCTAGGCTCTTGTGGGAGGTAGGAAGCCTTCTTTAGCTACTGCCTAGACATCATGGGCACCACCACGAGCCGTGGTGCCCTTCATGACTTGTGTGCGCACTTGTGGAGGGTTTCAAGGCCCAATTCTCTAGCTCATGGTTTGCAATTAGCCCCTAGATTAATCTACTAGATTCTGAGGTGTTACAACAAGGATCAATGATGATGACTTCTCATATTCTAGGTCCGGTGGACATGGGCGTCCTCAATTCCAGCAAAAGTTTTCCAGTCAAGGTTATTCTAATGCACCGACTCCTAAGTTCAACAAAGATAGGGTGTCTAATCCTAAACCTATAAAAGGTGGTGGTAATTAGAGCTATCAAAATTGGTTTAGACCGTTAAGTCGACCTAACCTAACCCTTGAATTATGTAGGGTTGGGCCAAATTGTTTTAGCCCCTTTTTTTTGGATGACAAGGAAAACCCCAGCCGCTACCCTTTGGTGCGCACAGGGTAAAACTCCCGCTCTTATGCAATAGCTCGCAAACCACATAGGAGAGGTAAAATGCACTAGGCAAGCCAGGTGTGACGAGCTCGATCCAGAAGGCAAATCCCTTGGCCCATTTAGGAACGACGTTTTTTAACCCAACCTCATTTGACCCACTAGCCTCGTAGGCCCAACCCGCGAGCCTTAGAGGCCATCCCGTGGGCTATGAATGTTAAGAATATTTACTATATATATATATTATGTAATGTTTTATTTGTAAAAGATTCTGTCAATAAATATTTTTAAAAATATAAAATCAAGTCTAACTCTTTTGCACATCTTTTACATTTTAGGGCCATTAGCCCACTAAATTTTCTTATTGGCATATTATCCACTAGGATTTTAATTTTGATATTAATGGTGGAGATGATATTATAATAGTTACGTGATGAAGACTACTCCGAAAGATTGACGAAGATGGCGGACACGTAGAGGATTTTTGGTGATGGCAGCTAGAAGGACTGAAGAAGAGCAGAGGAGGATAATGAAGAAAGAAGAAGAAACAGAAAAAGAAAAAGAAAATGGAGTTAATAAAATAAGAAAAAAACAAAATGAAACTAAAGATTAAAAATTAAAATTAACACCTGACAGATAATAACTTGTGCGTGATTATTTACAACACTTTAAAATTGTTTAAGAGGGTATTAAGACCCGCAAAGTTGAAGTGTCTTTT
This sequence comes from Solanum stenotomum, assembly GCF_019186545.1. Taxonomy (NCBI): domain Eukaryota; kingdom Viridiplantae; phylum Streptophyta; class Magnoliopsida; order Solanales; family Solanaceae; genus Solanum; species Solanum stenotomum. The sequence goes on along the minus strand of NC_064284.1, from coordinate 61,494,529 downwards.
ACAAAACATGTCTTAATTTAATGGGATAATTATGTATTTTCTCAAACAACAATAACACTACTTGAGAGCCCTTTTTGTTAATTTTCTCAGTTTCTTTCTTTTTCCTTTTGTCTTTTTGAGTAATCTTTTGCTTTTGAGAGCTGAGAGGTTTTAACTTGGCTACCATTTTTTTTGGGTTGTGGGTTTATCCTCAAAAATATAGAGCTCTGAAATGGCGATGGGTGCCCTTCAGTCCGGCTGCTCAGTTCCCTTCGCACGGGCTTTACGGTCTCGCATTTTTACAACCATCTCCTGCACCGTCACAGTACCCTCACTCAAGAAGGCTTCTCAAATGGAGACGCACCTCCTCCTTGGCTTGTTTGAGGAATAACTTCAGCAACTTGCCCTCGACTTTGGTCAGGTTTGTTTAGCCCAGCAATTTATTGCCATTCATTAACAAGTAGTAATTAATTACTTTGTTTAATGTGCATAGAAAAGTTTTAGAGGTAAGCAACTATATCATCTCCTCTACAAGAGAAAGGTCAAGGAAATTCAGGAATTTAGCCAGCGTGAGTTTTTCTTTGTGTTGAAAATCTATCTATAGTTTTGTTTATTTTATGCCATAGTCTTTTTAATTTTTATGCTTGCTCTTTCATTTTGTAATTACTACTATTTTTTGATAGTGCCATTGGAATTTAGGAACGATTTACAGGAAGCAGGATGGAGGGTTGGGAGGTCCCCAATTCATAAAGCAGTCACTGCAGCTGATGGGACCACTAAGGTGAACATTGTTAAATGCTTATATTTTGGTTATGCTGTGTGCTAGTGTAGTAGTTTTGTCACCGTTTGCATTTAGAATTATGATGCTATAGATATCTTTGGGTAATAAACTTTCTTGCGTGCTAACTTTGGTTGACTGATCACAATGCATTTTGGCACGCGGTGTCTCCATTTTGTATATGTCTGGTTCCTCCGTAATACCATGGAGTACTGGCCTTTTGCAGTTTGAAAAGCCAAAAGCACAAAAAAGATAGAGCTAAGGGACTTCGAGTGAAAACCATGAATAAAAGTGCACTCGTCTTCGAAGTAAGGTGCACATTTTCCAAAAACACAAGAAGTTCCAAATATATGTTATAACATCAAGTTGCTACAAAGCTGCTAATTTCAGCATCCAATATACAATAATGACAATATTAATTCTAATGAAACAATTCTAATTTAGAATATAAATTCACTAAGACCAAAGAAAGATAACTTCAATCACAAAATTAATTAAAGAAAGATAGTTTCAATCACAATATTAATTCTTATATTTGGCTAGTCAACTATTAGAAAATCATGCTGCAGTGTTTGACCTATATTCAATCACTTTAGTTATTGAACTAAAGAGAGTAGAAGAAATAAGCAATAGAGAACTCTCCAAAGAGAAGTAGCAATAGTTTGTGTGTATGAAAAATTACAAGAACCAAAGTTGGAAGTTGTCTGAAGAATAAAACAAAAAGAAGAAAATCCAAAGAAAGCAGAGAAACAGTAGTAGAAGAAGAGGGGTTACAAAGAAGAAAAAGACGAGGGCAATGAAATGTTGATGCGTATATGAGGAGGATAACTAGTATCTACATGCCAAAGGGTCATATTTTTCCTCTTGTTTAGTTTTTCCATTTTTAAAATTCAAATTCTAAGAACTAATCATTTTTTGTTGAAGCAGTCTAAGCCTCATTTTTTGAAGTATGTTGTTCTCATAAGGAGTAGTTTCACCTATGAGAGCTCCTGCTTTGCATTGATGTGTCCCTTCAAGTGATGTAGTGATGATTTCTAATAACACTGGCTTTTCAACCTTCCTTTTGATCTTTCAGTGGAAGTTGATTTTTCTTGTCAATGGATTGCATAATATTGTGAATCTGTCCTGCCATGCACTATCCAATGTTAAGCCTGCTCTGCTCAAATACCCTACTAGCCCTAGAATAAATATACAAATTAGTGGCTTAACCTCATTGTAAATGGATGGAGAAGTATGAACCAAAAACTATAGTTAGTGTCGTATGACTTTTTCGATCAAGAGTAGAGTAGAAAGTGATTTTAGTATGTGTACTGTCTATATGGTGGGAGGAGTTGTTCATATCTTTAGAAGTTAGAACTGATATGTCTGTGTGCTGGCGTTTTGAAGACAACTATTTTATTGTGTAAAGTTAATTTTGATTTTTGCTGACTAGTTGAATGTTGACATGGTGGTTAATGGTTGTACCAAACACCCCATAGGGGATTCTTATTTTTGAATGACCGATAATATTCTTATTAGTACAATGGTTGCCTTCTGGAAAAGACATCATGAATTTTTGTTCTGGTGCTAAGGAGCTATTAGAACTAGAGTTTACCCCTCATGCTAAGGGGAGATGCGATATGAAATCATGATTTCAAATCAGATTGATTTGAAGTTCAAGTTTTGTTTGGACATACAATTTAGATTTCTTAAGTCGTATTTTTTCTTGTAAATATGAAACCGTATAAGTTGTGAAAAGTATAAAAAATTTTCCAATTCTTATACAATCTTATGAAACGAGCAAACCATAACTCATAAACAAGATACCACTATATCCTAAGGCGCGACATTGATAAATCGCATATCCTCACCTTTTATAAATAAATGTTTGTAATTACAATGGATCAGCTAAAGCAACGCTCCCAGGGTTCCCAAGCAAAATTTTCGAAGTCCCCTCAGGGCTTTTGAATTCCTCTCCAGTGGTCTTTCACCATTAGTGTTTGCGACTTTTCATATTCTCTCTCTCTTCTCCTCCATCTTTTTCTTTCTCCGAGATGGAAAGCATGAATGATTTGAATGGGTGGAGAGTACTAGATTCTCAATGAGAAGGATGATTTTGAGCAAAAATGCACTTATATGTCTAAGCAAGAGATTTTGTGAAGCTTTTGTCAACAAAGGGAAGAGCTTTAAATCATGGAGATGTAGAGATATTTCTACCTACATTTATTGCACACAAAAGTTAAATATATATGGTAGATTTATTTCACTCATTGCAGTCAAAGGCCGTTGCAGGTTAATTATTATTATTCCAAAAAACAAATTCAATGAAGAGTGGGGGAGACTTGCTAACAAAATAGAGTTGTTTATTAATGAAAAATCAAGTACAATAGGTGTAACTATCACACCAAGAGCCCAACTAAATAAACCCTTTATTAGAAACGGAAATAAACAAAGAGGCGATTGCAAAAAGTAAATGGATTCAGCGGATTGAAGAAAAGGAAAGCACACAGGAGGAAAATGCTCTATTACACAGATGCTTAGTGGAAAGATTCACTGGTGGTGAAGAGGCCCCTACCCGAAATGATGTGAGGAGATGGGCAGGCCAAACGTGGAAAGGAACCCCAATTTACAAGTTGTATGATATGAACGATTTTCTTTTCCTGTTCAAAGTCCAATCAAGAAGAGACGCAAAGCTTATCATCAAGGGTGATTGGAGAGACAAGGCCAAACCCTGAATCTTGAATGGTGGTCGCTGATGCATATCAACTGATATTTGGCAAGTCCAAATCTCTGACGGGGTGTTCTGAATTTGTTCGGAACCCCGTGCACGCAAACGAGATATGCAATCCTACCAAATTTGATATTTCGGACTCAATGGAGCAGTCGAAATTCCTATATGAGGTCATCTCAGCAAAAAGTGGGTCCCACCCCCAAACTTCGTTTTAAGTCATCATACACTGCTTATATCCTGGAGGTCATTACAACATACACAGAGGTGACGTGGAGGTCATTACAACATACACAGAAATGACCAATGACCTGGAGGTCATTACAACATACACTGCTTATGTGCTATATATTGCTTTCTCACCTCACTATAATTACCCAAAGCAAAATTAATCCTGATAAAGCAAAACTTAAGTCTTATCCTATGGAGAGAACTAAGCATGTGGGAACAGTACCACTTAGGGAACCTGAGAATGCCTGGTTTGACAGTGTGTTGCACAACAGATGTGTCTTTGTGTGAGCCTTCTTTCAAACAATACCATGAACCTCCTTTGATTGATGCACATCACTTTTGCCTTCTAACTTGTGGGCTTCTGACCAAGATCTGGTCCCTTGGTTCGGGTTACCCATTTTGTTCAAGGTGAGTCCAGCCAATTATATGACCAACACTGTTGAGTTGACTTGAATCTCTAACTTGTGGGCTTCTGACCAAGATCTGGTCCCTTGGCTCGGGTTACCCATTTTGTTCAAGGTGAGTCCAGCCAATTATATGACCAACACTGTTGAGTTGGCTTGAATCTACCTCGGAAATGGAGATATTAATGCATATGAAATCTGATAACCAAAGTATATATGTAATGTATGTTGGTGTTCTGAATATTCAAAAGCTTCTTTCCCTTCCTTCGTTTGAAGGAATGAAGATGTTAAAAATCACCAGCTAAATTTGTTATGGACATTACTGGCAAACCCTGTTTCTGTCTTTTGGGTGACATAACTCTGTTAACATGGAAGGATGTTGTGTTCACATCTAGCTAGTGAAGGAGAGCAGCTTGTACAACTCAGAAAATGGACTTACGTCACATGCTATATACAAGTTGTGGTTGTGCACTAAGACTGTTTCTATTTTATTTGTCTTGATATTCTTAGGCAAGGCTATCCTACGATTTTTTTATTTTAGTTATAGTTATGTTTTAGAAGGTTAAATTCTTTTGTGCAGTACACTTCTCTTTCTTGCCCATCTTTCCCCTCTTTCACTATCTTACGATTCCTGCAAATAAACTTCAGTTGCTAATAAAACTCGAAGATAACCGACTGGTCGAGACTGTTGGAATTCCAGTTAAAGACAATGATGGTTCATTTCGCTTGACAGCATGTGTTTCATCTCAGGTAATTCATTGTGGTCATGGATTAAACATATGCTCTCTGCACTAACTATTAAAAACCTATGTGGTTTTAATCATTATTCTGCCACCATGGTCATTCATTTTTGTGCTAATCAGGTGGGCTGCCCGTTGCGCTGTTCGTTCTGTGCGACTGGCAAGGGAGGATTCTCAAGGAACCTTAAGAGCCATGAAATCGTTGAGCAGGTTCTCTTTGCATCTCTATTGTGCTAATATTTTTGTCCCTAAGATAGCGACGTCTTCATACTTTCTTCTCTGTAGCTATAAACGTTACATTGTGGGATTTTCAATAGATTTTCTGTCCATCATTTTTGCTTTATCATTCAAAATAGAGATGTAGATGACCTATTCACAGACCATAGTTGCTAAAATGTAAAGCATCATATTTAACTCTTTAGCTTAATCAGTCATGGTTCTGATCTGTACACTTGATCACCCTCGAGAGGATTGTGTTGTTGGGCTTGTGTTGTTTTTTGTTTTGTGGTGGATGCCAAATTCAAGAACATGGTATGTCTTTGTGGCACAAACTTGTGGGGACCATTTTTATTTGTAATTACCTGGTGCAGGTCTTGGCAATAGAAGAGCTATTCAAGCAGAGAGTGACAAACGTTGTGTTTATGGGTATGGGTGAGCCAATGTTGAACATGAAAGAAGTCCTTGAAGCACACCGTTGCCTGAATAAGGTCTGGTAGCATCTGTGATATGACTTTCTTTGCTCATGTCAGTTCCTCCATCAAGTCTGACATGCTGAACTATTAGTATTTTCAATCCTTTTTCTGAAAGTATTTATTTTATATGTTTTTCTTTGGATAAAAGGCTCCATAAGTTTTGTTTCCTTCATGAACATTGATAGATTCTGAAACTATATGCTGTTTCAATTGCTTAAACATGCATGTCATTGCATTGCAAGCTGCTTCTTGAGTAGCTTTTGATCAATATTCACCTTTGAAATATTAGGGGACTTGGTACTTACACCCTTTCACAGAGTAAAAGTATCTTGTTAAAAAATGAAAAAGTCCAAGGCTTGGGCAATCCTCTTCCCTTCAAGCTATTTTTTGAGGTGTGTGTTAGGCCCAAGGCCAATTTCAACATGTTATGAGAGCAGGACCCATCTCACTTGATGTTGGGCCCCCAAATTAAACTTTTCCATGCACCAGATGTCCAGCCCTGAGTGTGAGTCTATGTTGCTCGGACTCTTCAAAAATGTCAATGGGTGCGTGTCGGATTCTCCAAAAGTAGTGTATTTTTGGAGAATCCGACACGGGTGCGAGTCTATGTTGCTCGGACTCTTCAAAAATGTCTGGGTGCGTGTCGGATTCTCCAAAAGTAGTGTATTTTTGGAGAATCCGACACGGGTGCAGCATCGAAAGTGAAGTGTCCGTGCAACTTAGGTGTGAGTTGGGTGTTAAAGAATGAAAAAGTCCACTCAGTGGTTAATGAGATGTGTGGTCTCCTTATAATACTTGGGGAATCCTCCTCCCTTCAAGCTAGCTTTTGAGGTGTGAGTCGGGCCCAATTTTAACCTATCTCAAATATGCAAGTCATTTGAGAGATCTATTGTTTGTGCTAGAGAAATGTTTCCCTTTAAATGTAAATTGAACTTGATGAAATAATATTAAGGCATTGGATAGTCTGCCAGGAGTTGATGCAAAAATGCTGGGATTGGAAATTACTAAAATTAATATTTTCCATATAATTGGCCTTTAAGTTCTGTATGAAAGCAGCATATCGCTACATGTTATTTCATAGCTAGAATTCTTAAAAGCTGTGTAGTATGAAATTTGAATTATTTGTTTTCTTATAAGGATATTCTGATTGGGCAAAGGATGATTACAATTTCAACCGTTGGAGTTCCAAACACCATAAAGAAGCTTGCATCTTACAAACTTCAGTCTACGCTGGCTCTCAGGTAGTAGTTTCTCTGTCTACTTCCTCAAACCCTCCTCCAGAAATGTATCAATAAAAAAAGGATAAATATAAAAAGGTATATAAACATATTTACTTTTGAATTTGGTTTGGCCACACTTATCTTGCGTATGATAGCTGAACAATACATGTTTGGTGGCAGATAATTCTGGCTTGTTCAATATTAACTTCTAGCTGTGTCCACGAGATTCAGACCATTTTTGCACTGCTATAATAGTGATGTGGGTGCTTATTTCCTTCATGAAATATTTATGTTGTATGGAATACTCTGAGCCCTCTCTATATGTGCATATAAAAAGATTATTGTGGGCCCTTACTTTACAGCATAGAGATTTTCTTGTGCCCCTTCTCATAATGTCCTTTTTTAACCCTCTCAGGAGCTCCCACCTTTTTGCTCGCTTGGTAGCTCAAACTCACAACCTTACGCTTGTGAGTGAGGGGTGCTTATCATCCGAGCAACTCCCTCTTCTCCATAATGTCCTCCTATCCTCCTGATGTGTGCCTCTTTATTTTTCTTTTGGGAATTGTTCTACATCACATGTGAACTAAATTTGAACCTACATTGGGAACACACGAATATGGTGTGCCATTGAATCTCTAGTGACGACTTTAGCTTAAGAACCATGACGCAAACACATTTTAGTAGCAAGACAGTTGATAACCCACTTAATTGCAGAGAAGTGTGGCCAATAAAATTTGACAAAATGTAACAAAGCAAGGTGTACTGAGATTGTGTCCTGCATCTTGTTTTCTTACAACTGATTACTAACACCAGATTTGGTAAATTTAGAGAGTGATTATGTCCAAATTCAAAGGTTTAGGCAAGGAATTTAAACTGGACATTTCAAATATTGGTGGAACTTGATGCTTTTATTCTTCTTTCTTCAATTTGGTAACAATTTCTGTTAATTTCAGTACTTAGGCAGTTGAAAACCATATTTACAAGAGGAAGATTAAAAAATTTACAAGACTGATACTACAAACCTTTACTGACACCAAAACATCTAGAATTGTTGCAGTATCATCAGCAAAAGCCTTTGTACACCAGAAACAAAATAACAATTTACAATGGAGCTTAACATTCTGTATATTCTACTCCTATTCCCAAAACATCTAACATTCCTTTCCTTCCAAATCGTCCACCAAATACATTTAATCATCCATCTATCCCTATCTCTTGCCCCAACTCTAGCTTTCTCCTACCTGAAAAGAGTGTCAACAATCTTTCTAGGCATTGTCCATGAAATGCCTTTGAGATTGATAAAAATAGTCTTCAACGACTGATTAGTGATAAGACAGTGTAGAAACTATTAGGATTTGTGAAAGAGAAGATTGTATTGAATGAATGAAAATCTGTTACAAGCTATTATATTTATACAGAAAGGAAGTAGTGAATATAATATTGACAATGACAATTCCAAACTAACTCACTGATGACTCATAGTCTGTTAATTTATTCTAACCAACTTCTAACTAACTAATAGTTGCACATTTAACTCGTTCCTCAACATCCTCCCTCAAGCTAGGAGTATGAAACACATTCTTCATTCCTAGCTTGGTAAGCAAATAAGTGTGTTGTACATGAGTGAGTCCTTTGGTGAACAAATTTGCAGGCTGTTCTGTTGTCTTCAGATACAGGGGTTGAACCATTCCTAGTTGAACCTTTTCCCTTATAAAATGAAAATCAATATCTATATGTCTAGTTCATTCATGAAAGACTGGGTTGGCAGCAACTGTCACTATATATAGGCACTGGCAGGTTTAGTTGTACCCCCAACTCCTTAAAGAGACCAATAAACCATATAATTTCTGCAACAGTTGAAGCCAAACTCCTATACTCAGATTCAGCTGAACTTCTTGAAATTGTATCCTGTTTCTTTGACTTCCATGAGATTAAGGAACCTCCATATGTAACCATGTAACCGGTGATTGATTTCCTGTTGTTCGGACATGCAGCCCAAGCTGCATCACAGTATGCAATTAACTGATCAGTTGTGTTGGCTGCCATAAGTATACCCAATCCTGGTGTCTGCTTGACATATCTTACCACCATTATTGTTGCTTCCATATGAGATGCTTTGGGACTGTGCATGAACTGACTCAGGAGCTGCACTGCAAAAGCTATGTCTGGTGTTGTTATTGTTAAGTAAAGCAGCCTTCCTACTAACTTCTGATACATACTAGGATTATCCAGCACCCTATCATCTCCAGATTCAGTAGGAAAATGTAAGTCAAATTCTGCAGTAGTGAGCTTTTGGTTCAGCTCAACAGGAGCTCCAACTGGCTTTGAATTTGACAAGCCTATGTCTGAGATTAACTCAAGACAATATTTCCTTTGATGCAAAAGTATCCCTGATTCATTTCTGGCAAATTCAATACCCAAAAAATTTCTCAAATCACCCAAGTCTTTAATCTTGAACCTGTCCTTGAGAATATCTTTTGTTTCTAATATCAATTTGTGATCATTCCCTGTAATAAGTAAATCATCAACATATATCAATACCATCACTAAACTCTCTCATTTGTGCTTGGTGAATAATGAATAGGCATAGTGACTCTGCTGAAAACCAGAATCAACTAGTGATGTGGTCAATTTAATGTTTCATTGCCTGCTAGCCTGTTTGAGCCCATAAAGTGATTTGATGAGCTTGCACACTTTCCCTTTCTCCCCTTGGTGAACAAATCCTGGTGGTAACTCCATGTATACTTCTTCATTCAAATCTCCTTGAAGAAATGCATTGAACACATCCATCTGATGTACTTGCCAATGTTGTGCAGCAGCTAGACTTATGACAACCCTGATAGTTCCCATTTTTACTACAGGTGAAAAAATCTCTTGATAGTCCAACCCTTCCTTTTGATTGTAACCCTTGGCTACCAACCTAGCTTTGAACCGATTGACCTCACCATCAGACTTATACTTTATTTTGTATACCCATTTGCATCCTATTGCCCTCTTATCCTTAGGCAGCTGAACAATCTCCCATGTATGATTATTTTTCAGTGCTTGTATCTCATCTTTCATGGCCAGAATCCACCTAGAATCTTGTAGAGCTTCCTGATATGAAAGTGGTTCTCTTTCCTGAGAGAACTTGGTCACATAGCTCCTATATGCTGGTGAGATGCTGTGATAATCTACTACATTAGCAATAGAATAAGAGCAATTGCCAGATGTAGTCTTCTGTTTTGTCAATATGTAGTCAGTGTGCCAAATGGGAGGCTTAGCATGCCTGTTAGATTTCCTAGTTACAACAGGTGAAGTAACATCATCAGGTTGTACTGATGAAACCTGATTCTGATCCTTAGAATGATCATGTGTATGTGCTTCTGTGTTGGGCTGCTCAGTGGCTGCACATGGGCTAAGATCTGCATGCTCATTAACTACAAGTGAACTAGGATCTGCATTCTCATCCTCCCTATTTGCATCACCATTTTGTACTACAGTCTTGAAAACAACACAAGGTGTAAGTTCATCCTTTGTATGTGAAGACATAATAGGTCCATAATCATCTGCTTCAACCAGCCCTGGTGCTTGAAATGGAAATTTATCTTCAAAGAAAAGAACATCTCTGCTGACAAAAACAAGTCTGGACTCAACATCTAATAACTTGTATCCTTTTTTACCAACAACATATCCTAATAAGCACTGTTTTCTGGCCTAAGGTGCAAATTTATCATCCCTTATGAGACTTGTAGCAAATGCCAAACAACCAATCACTCTCATGTAGACTAAAGAAGGTGGCTTGTGATACAATAGCTCATATGGAGACTTATTTCCAAGTACAGACAAAGGAACTCTGTTAATGATATAAGTGGCAGCTTCCACACAATCTCCCCAAAATCTATTAGGTAAACAACCTTGAAATTTAATAGCTATTGCAGTTTCCAACAAGTGTCTATGTTTTCTTTCCACCACTCCATTTTGTTGTGGAGTGTGTGGGAAGGACCTTTGATGAATAATACCATGCATTACAAACAAATCAGGACAAGTAGAATTCAAAAATTCACCTCCATTATCAGATCTAAAATTTTTGACACATTTCTCAAATTGGTTCTTTATCATCAACAAAAACTGTCTCAATACAACAATTACAACAGACTTTAATACCAGTAAGAAAGTCCATGTCCATCTAAATTTTGATTTTTTTCGGGTATTCGCATTGAAGCTCACATTGATGCATTCACTTTTTAAATCAGAAAATCAAGGAAGTGTTGACCACCTACTGAGTTTTTGGCCAAAAACATCTTTAAACTATATCCCCAACTTAAACTACATCCTCAAATTATTCTTCTTAATAGAAAACATTCCTCAATTATTTAGAATTTGATCAATTTTCACCCTTTTGTTAAAATTTATCAAAAATTAACAAATTCTTCACAAAAATATGTAAAGTTCACACTACTCTCAAAAAACCTCCCTAAATAAACCAATTTAGTTCATTATACATACATCTAAAATAAAATATTGTGAATTTTTTTAGCAACAACGTTTTGCATTGTCATCCTTTTAATTGACAATATTATTTTTATTTACTTTTCATTTAATTTGATATCAAAAAATTATCCGTTGAAATGTTTTCTTCTCACTGAATTTGCAAAAAATGGTGTCGATCAGAGACTTTTACTTCTAATAATGGAAAACGAAACTCGAGTACTAGAGATCAAAATTAGTTGAATCTTGATTACCTCAACTATCAGTTTGCCCCAAAAATTATTGATCTTACGACATTTTGACTTTATAAGGTGAAGATGGTGTAAAATTAAGCTCCAACTCCATTCAGTTGGTAAAGGAGAAGAGCAAATCATGTCTTCTCGTAAACTTACACTGTCCTAACATTGTTTTTTTTACCAGCAAACAAGAAAAAAATATATTTTTTGGAAGCTTTTTCCAACGGGTAATAAAATTATAGATTTTCTTTTATGAGAATAGCATGAATTGCATATTTTTTGTGTGGAATTCGCTAATTTTTTGACAAATTTTAATAGAGGGATGGAAGTTGTTAAGTGGACTTGGTAAACCTTCCACTTTTGTAGGTCCCTTCCTCTAACATGAATGAATAGGATAATCTCCTTGTCACATTGATATTGGTAGTATTTCTCTCTCTCCATAAAATATAGACCAACATTACAAAGACAATTGTTTATTGCTTCAGTATCGTTACTCTTACTTGCCCATTTATTACCCCATGCTAATTCATTCAAAATGCTTCTGTATGCCAAACTTTAGTAGCCTTTTTGTTGTAGCTAATCTCCACCAAGCTGATAATCATAGGATAAATTGTTATGTATTATTAATATTGGTAAATTTTAAGTGGTATTGATTAAATAATTTAAAATNAATTTTTTAGTTATGGGTGCTCAATTATTTGTAATTTGAAGTTGGTACCAAAAGGGGTGCTCAATATGGGTGCTCAATTTACATATTCATACAAATTACTAGGTTTCTTTTATAAATAATAGTGTTGGCTCCCAAATGTAATGGGTGCTCAAGCACCCATACACTTGAATGTGCATCCGCCACTGCCTAAAAGCCCCACCCGTAAGCCGTAACCCAGATCTTTTAACCCAAATTCAACACTGTCAACTGTATAATCTTATTCCTCTGTTTTTTTATGTGTCTCTTTTCTCTCCGTTTTTTTTTCCTTTATGAACAATGGTAAAGAAAAATTGGTTGTAGAAGTGGTGGCAGCACATAACTTGATGCCAAAAGATGGTGAAGGTTCTTCATCACCATTTGTAGAAGTTGAGTTTGAGAATCAGAGAAAAAGAACACAAGTAAAAATGAGTGATTTAAATCCTATATGAAATAAAAATCTTGTGTATCATGTGAATGATGTTGCTGATCTTCTTTATCGGACGATTGAATTGGATGTTTTCAACGAAAAAAGATAGAATACAAGCAGAAATTTTTTGGATCGAGCTCGGATTTCTAGGTCAAGCATTGCTATAGAAAGGGAAGAAGTGGTGCAGCTTTATGCACTTGATAAAAGGAGTCTTTTTTTCTCGTGTGGTGAGTTGAGCTTGAAGATTTATTTATCTACGAGATTCGGTAACAGTGTTGAATTCGGGTTAGAATACTCTATCATCCCGCAATAACTGTCAAAATAAAAATCTCTACAACAAATAAAGATAATAAGCCCCAAAAAAACAACTTCAATTTATGAACACTATAATAAATTCTTGAAATATTAGACAACTTAATTATGCCGCGTTCCTACAGAACTTGTGCGTGGCGAACCAAAAGTTGAATGGAAAACTCTAAATTCATATAAAGTGAATAAGGCTTGGATAGATAAGGATAGTTTAATTTAGTCCACAATTTCCATGAAAAAACAAAATTAATTTAAAAGATGATAAGTTTGTGAAGCTCCGGCCGGCCAGGGACTAGATGGAATATGCCTTCTGGGGTCCAGCAAAATAACGTAGTTGAGAAGAAAAAATAGAGAGAGGTCTAGTCTGTAATATGCATGGTTGTTGTTGCACATGTGATGTGTGTATTAAATAGTAAATGAGTTGTCATGTCAGGCAGTGATGTGCAAAAGAGTAAAATGTACGTATTAAAAAAAGTCAACTATAAATGTTAATAACTTTGCATTTCGTCCTAATTAATTAGTTGAAGAAATGGTGAAGAATAATATTCCATATTTCTTCATCACATTAACCACCTACTTCAGCTGTGCCATCATCATCGCCTTTGGCAAACTTCGTCATATCTGCTCTCTTTTTACTAATCTTCAGGTTGTCTTTTTTTCTTCCATCTCCATCGTAACAACATACAATAATCTCATTTTGTCTTCTGTTGTGTTGTGTTGCAGGGATATTCAACCATCAGCGAAGAACATGAAGATTTCATTATGCAGTTGTATAATCGCATTGAGGTAAGCAACTAATCCTTAACCTATTTTATGCCCCATATAATCTCATCTTACTCATCGTTAAGCACCCCAACAACTAATTTATATTAAATGAAAAGAAGGGAAAAAGAAATTACACTTAACCAAATATATCAAAATGAATATATAGTGTACACTAGTTCCAATCTATAAATATACCACAAAATATATGAGTATCATATTAGTATTTGTAACCTGAAAAAGAAATTACATGCAGTTACTAATATGAGCGGCTAATATGTGATTAATCGAATGAGCTGATCAAATTACAGTTACTTATGCTATGTAAATGATTTTATGAATCACTGTAAATAAAAAAATTGATAAAAATTTCTAAATAAGAAACAGTAGTGGCCTACTAGCGCTAACGTAAACGACACGTGAGATTACTATATAATGTTATACAAGTTTATAATGTACATTAAGCATATAATAGAATCTATAACTATATAATGTTAAATTATCGGGACATGTTCAAACTATAATTATAAGTACAAGCAAAGATTACTAGACACCTATTAGCTGAAGCTCACCAAATACTATGTCGAGTGTGCAACGAATATCTAATATGGAGGTCTGCTAAACTCTCTACCTCATCCTGCATTTATACTAGGCACTAGTTTCTTGACATGTGTGTTGCACGTGAGTACCAATTTCAAAAATATATATTATAGTAAATAGTATTGCTTATTTAAGCGAAGATTTGAAGAATACACTTAGCAAAAAATAATATTGCAGATTCTTTTGCAACGTGGATCGACATATATATCTCTTATTCACGCAAACCTATGAAGATGGTCAATGAATAATTTTATTAGTTAAATGCAATAATGTATATACTTATTTCAATTCGTTGAGGTTCAATCATGTAATTAGTCTTATCTTACTAATATTACCCTATAGACAATATTTGCTTTGTATTTTTCTTGTCATCTAACCAAATGTTTGGATAAGAAAACTCGGAACATTTTAAAATAATATATTTTGAAGCTAGAAGATCTTGTTAACTTGATAATACAGTTGTGACATATAATACTTTAATTTAAATACAAATATCTACCCAAATATAAAAAACATATTTGCATTAATAATGAAAATATTTATCTAATTAAATTAACTAAATAATAAAAATTAAACTAATACAAACTTCAACTAGCGTTATTTGTAGTCGTATGAACTTTTCTTTGTCTAAAATATTGATATATTAAGAAATAGTAAATAAGTAAAACAAAAGGGCAGTGGTTATATAGTAATAACTATCTTGAAGTAAAGTTCATGAGAGTCTAGATCACATAAGTAGCATTGATAAATAAAGTCCGTCTTTTGTCTTGAGCATCAAAAATAAATCGTGACAATTCTCTAAATTTTGAAAAAGATATTCAGAAGCATATATCTACATTACAAGAGAAATTGTTAACAAAAAAATGAATTTATGCTACATCATGTTAACTTCATCTATTAGAACATTACATACTAATTAATGTATATATTAAGCAAAACAATAATTATTATATCATCAAAATGATTTTCCTCAAGTACTCAAGGTTATGAAATATACCCTCTTAGGATAAAACGACTTACTTCATCAGAATAGTGGTACCTCATATTCCGCTAAACTTCGAACTCACTCAAAGATAATAAATCACACAAAAAAAATTAAAATGCAAGAAGAAGAAGAGTAGAAGATTAAAAAAATTGTGGTTGAAAAATGAGAGGAAACCCCTCTATGTATAGTGAACAAGGGTAGTATGAACAAATATTTTTTGTGTCTTATCTGAAAATAATGACCTTTTCGAGAAGTCACAACCTTTTATTGGAAAAGTCGCAACTTATTGAAAAAGTCACAACTCTTTGAAAAAGTCACAACTTATTGAAAAGTCACAACTCATCAAAAAATCACAACCCTTCGAAAAGAGTCACAACTTATCGAAAAAGTCACAACTCATCGAAAAAGTCACAATCTAAGTTAGGGATATTATAGTAATTTAACATTCAAGTTAGGAGTTCATGCTTTTAAGGTAATATAGATATAGATAATATATAAATGTGTTATTTAATTTTGTTTCAATTGATATTTATGTCCAATAATTTTGGATATGCGCAAGTAAATACTTAAATTTGTATAAAACTAAACAAGTAGATACATGTCCAGTCTTACATGATGTTCTATGTGGCATCCTACATGTGATATGTCTCCTAGGACACATGTGTCTACTGTTGAAAAACTATATGCACAACGGAAACATATTAGAATCATATTGCTTACATGAATAATAGATAATCAATACGTTTATGCTAGAACACATAATAAACTTTCTTAAATTTAATTTAAGAATTACCTCTTGAAGCGTGAATAAATACCTTCAAGCGAATCCACAAGTTAGACAGACCTTTAAGTGATTCCACAAGTTAGACATCAAATCTCTGGTCTTCTACAACGATCCCATGTTCACATCGAACTCTCCCAATACTTGGGTGCACAAGTATTGTATAGAAAACTGATTGTCTTTCTAGGTTAGAAGAACATCTACTTATATAGAATTCTTCCCAGTCTAAAAAAGAGAACAATAAGACACCTATTTTCAAGAACCAGAAAGTAACGTTCTTTGTTCCTTTTTCCTAGAAAATAGGATTGTGAGTTTTAGTTATATATGGACACTGTATGGACCATCAAATTAATTACTGAAGCTTCTTATTATGGAAATAATTTCAAATAATTAATTTGAATTATTCTTACCATAATAAATTACAAATCATTCCACTATAAATTCATAATTGCACTCCTCTATTTATATTTCGAAATTCTCCATGTTAAGATTCAGATACTAATTAATTAATTATTTTACTCACAAATTTAATTCAAAGATTCTTTTCCTTTAGAGCAATGCTTAACTTATTTCATGTGTCGGATTCATAAATCCACTTGCAAGATTTGACACGATGAAAACTTACAAGCTTCTCAAAAAGACATATCATCAATCTCTATATCGAGATATATATTATTATCATCCAATCTACCAGACATATTGAAAATAATATGTTTGTTAGTCAGTCACAAGAAGTGAGTCCTCTTCACATGTTAATCTCATGCTAGTCTCAAGAGACGTAGAATACTTTTTGCTTTGTTTTATCCTAAATCTGTCAACAAGCTTCTTGGCATACCCTTCTTGGGTAACAAATATCCTTTTACCCGTGTTTGTTACCTCTAAGCCAAGAAAATGATGTAATTATCCCAACTTCTTGATATCAAATCTTATGGCAAGCTCTTCTGGAAGCCTTGCAACTTCAACATCATTGTTTCCTATTATTATCATGTCATCCATGTACAAAAGAACAACCACATGGAAATTTTCTTGTTTCTTAACAAATAAGCTACAATCTGAATATGATGCAGCGTAGCCACAAAATATATAGATATTGATAAATTTTTTCGTACCTTGCTCGTAGATCCTTCTTAATACATAAAGTGAATTTTTAAGTTTGCGAACACAATCAAGATATAAGTTAGAAACATACCCGGGTGGTTGATCCATATAAACATCTTTGTCAAGATCTCCATACAATAAAGCAGTATTCACGTCAAGTTGTCCTTTTTTCCAACCATATGAGGCTGCCAAGCTATTACAATTCAAATTGAGATCATCTTAGACAATGAATGGAAGGTTTCTTTGTAGTCTTTGCCGTATTTTTTAGAAAAACCCCGAGCAACCGACCTAGCTTTAAATCTGTGTATGCTTCCATATGCTCTTTTTTTTTTTATTATTTTGTAAATCCATTTGAAAGAAACGTATTGTATATCTCTTGGATTTGACAAAAGGCTTCAAGTTTGATTATTCATTCGAGCCTCATTTCATCATCCATAGCAAACTTCCACTCTTTGACTCCTTTAGCTTCTTCAAAAGCTGAAGGCCCTTCATCGTCAATCGGGCCTGCAAAGAAATAAGAATATGTACTAACAAAGTTTTCATCTTTGAAGCAGGATGGCTTAACGATAGTTATGTTTGGTCTTTGTGAAACTAATGCATCATCTTCTTGTTGAGTTTTCGGGCTGCCCTCACGCTTAGCTCCTCATCAAATGTTTTATATAGAGAATCAGTTGTTATGAGCAAGTTTGAAACTCCAGGTTTCAATATTTCTAAACCCTCTCCTTTTGATGCAACTCCAACGACAAGGAGATTTCATCAAATACAACATCCGTAGAAACAACAAAGCGATGAGTTTTTGAATTCATGCACTTCCAACCATTTTTCCTTTCGTCATATCAAACAAAGATACATTTTCTTGCCTTGGGATCCAATGGAGGTCACATCGACAAACCATGTGAAGTAATCCAAGCAGTCTTGTAGTGCTTACCTACTTCTTCTGTTTAAATGAGGATTTAGTCTGCTTTCCTATAACACATGTATCACAAATTTTGTCATCTACATATTTGATTTTTGACAATCCACAAACCAGGTCTTTTGAGACAAGTTTATTTAGAAGAGATTCATTAATATGACCAAATATTCTGTGCCAAAGATTAAAATTTTCACTTTGAGCACTGAGGCAGGTAAGGTCATCTCCACAAGCAGTGTCCAAGTCAGTCACATACATATTTTTACATCTTTTAGCAATCAGAATTACAATCTAAGAAACCAAATTTGTGTCAATATAACATTCTGACAGGAAGTTGACTTCATTTCCTTTGTCGTGTATTTGGGATACATTGATTAGATTGTACCTTAGTCCACTCACATAATATATGTCTCCAATTGAAAGTTCCAGAGATTTTCCAATTCTTCCAACGCCAAGAATATAACCCTTATTTCCATTGTTATATGAGACACCTCCACCCTGAAGTGCCTTGAGTGATAGGAAGCTTTCAGTCTTCCCAGTCATATGTCTAGAGCATCCACTATCCATGAACCAACATTGACCGCTACTTCCTACTCTTACCTACAAAACAAATCACTTGTTAACTTTGGGAACCCATTTAAGTCTCAATGCTCAAAATCCAGGCAGAGGCTTAATCGATGACTTCTTGGTCCAAAAAGTCAACTTAGCTTTTTTCATTTTAGGACCAATACTACGTCCCCTTCTTAAATTTTCCTTTTTCTTGGAATAATTTGAAACAATATTTCGTTCTTTTCCAAACTTCACAGTCTTTCTTAAGATGACTTTTGCGACCTCAATGGATGCACAACGAATTATCAAAGACAAAGACATATTTGTTGTGAGGATTATAAGGATGACCTAACTTTAGACATCCCAAAAATTTTCCATTGTTGTATCCTGACTAGTGAGATTTGCTAACTTTTTAGAGGAGATGGTTCATTTATGAGATTTGTTCAGTTCTTCTTTAACACGTACCAAGTTCCTCTCTAGAGACATAATCAACTTCAACTCAATTTGTTTTAGGTTATACTTAAGTTCTAGCTGTAACCTACTAGCTTCACTCTTTTCTTAAGAATTAGATTCGGGATTTTCTTCAGCTTCTTCTTGAGATCAAAGTTTTCAACATCTAGAGAAGCAAATCTTTCTTCAATTTCAGATATCTGAGTAGTCAGAGCAATTTTCTCATTTTGAAAGATGTTTGGACTTTTATTTAAAAAAATCCTTCTCAGCAGCCAACTCACAAAGTGAGTCAATCAGAACACTAGCTAACCTTTTCAATTTCTTGATGGAGTAGACGTTCAGATTTTGTTTAATATCAAGAAGGGTTACCTCTTCATCTGCATCATCAATTGATTTGGCCATAAGAGTAAACAAAGAGTCAAAAACATCTTCATCAACCTTTATTGCCATCATGAAAGTATCCTTGATCTTGGTGCATAGGTTCATCAGAGTTGCTTGATATATCTCCCCATGCAACAAGAGCTCTTTTAATGACATAGTTAGTTCCAACTCTCCTTTTTAATTTGTTAGGGATCGGGTTCATTCATTTTTCTTTATCACCTCCAGCTTTAACATAATCTTTGTACTCCATCTCATGCATAGGGAAATATATGATGTAATTACCTAGTTTTTCACAATTGTGACACAAATCAATTCCATCTTATGGTTTGCTGGAGCTTCCATTTTTCTTATATTCATCATTTTTTTCTCACAACTTTATGAAACCTTCGAGCAAAGTATGCCATATCTTCATTTTCTTCACTAAGTTCACCTTGGGAAGCCTTGAGAGTCAAGGTCTTTTCCTTCTTCTAATCTTTCTAGGAGTGATCTTGTTTCTTGTTTAGCTTGTGGATTTTCAAGTTTCGATCCACTCATCTATGGTAAGAGTCTTTAGATCCCTAGCTTTTGTAATGACATCAACTTTGCTTTCCCAAGACTCGGAAAGGATTCTGAAAATCTTTCTTACCTGTTTGCTTGGATAAAACGTCCCACCCAAAAAATTTAACTCATTAGTGATCGAGGTGAACCTAGTATTCATCTCCTGGATGGTTTCCTTCATACTAGAATTTCTCATATTGGGGTGGCAAGCATATCTACCTTAGACACTTTCACCTGACTTGTTCCTTCATGAGATATTTTCAAACATTCCAGATCTCTTTAGCATACTCACAAGTAAACATTCGGTTGTATTCATCTAGTCCTATGCCACATACCAGGAGTTTATTTGCCTTATAATTTTTTTCAGTATTCTTCCTATCAACCTCGTTATACTCCATCAAATTCTTAGAAACAAGTCAAGTTATGTCTCCTTCATTTACTTAATTTATAGGAACATGAGGTCCATCCCAAATGATGTACCAAAGTTTGCTATCTTCAGCCATGATAAAATCATGTAACCTAGTCTTCCACCAACCATAGTACTGGCCATTAAATCGGGGGTCTGGTGGTAGAATGTCTTTCTTCCAAATTTGGTGGAGCATTCATTTAAGAAGGATCCTCTCTAGGTATTAATGGTATTGAGAGTTCAAGATCTCACACAAATTGTTGGCTTATATGAATCCACTTCAAGTCAAGAGACTAGGTCCCTTGACTATTTAAATAGTGATAAGAACAGTAAAGTTGAACGTAAAGAACAAGGATGTTTACATGGAAATCTTTTTGCTTAAGGGAGAAGAAAATCAGAACCAGTCACACAAGATTTCTCAACAACTTTACTAAAACTTCAAGAAACATGTGAATACAACCTCCGGTAATCACAAATGATTAAACTATTGATCCTACACATTGTAACACCTCTATTACAAGACTTAGAACAATAACTTTATTACCCATTGTATTAACTATCTCTAGTTAACATATACTTCAACTGCACAGACCACAACTAACTCTAGCCATGAGCTTTACTTTACATAGATTTCAACTGAAATGATCTATATTCTTTTATAGAATACGCATAGATCTTACAATGTTTTAGCACAAGGCATAGCTCTCAACAAACAACTCCAGACTTTCTGTAAATCACTCGATCAGGTTCCTTGATGTTCATATAAGCTTGTTCTTTTTTGATAGAATAGGTTTTGCTTTGAATATTCTTGTTATGCAAGAACTAGGTTGTTTATTGTCAAAGTGTCCAATATAGGATGTACAAATACAACCTAGTAGACTTCCATTGGCTGAGAGCTCTGGGCCTAAGTTTTCGTGCTCACCTACAACAACAGGCATGACAACTTTACAATTGCACTCCCTTGACTCGTTCTGGACAATACCACTCGATGGATCAGATCCCTTTACCAAATTCCATAGTTTGTTAAGTCATAAAAAAATAGAATATAACACTCTATCATATTTTTGTTTTCATCTGGTGGTTCTGGTGGTCTTGGAGGTGGTGTTTTCGTACTCTGGTGTGTTGATGTGGTCATGTTCTAGGAGGGGGTCTATATTCTAGAGCTACAGACATTTATTTCAATGAGAAACATAAAAATACTTTCACTAATCATAAATATGTGTAGTTTCTAGTTTTGGTCAATTAATTAATATCGTTCTTTTGTAGGACTGTTTTGAACGGCCAATATGTAGTTCTCCAGATGCTTGGTTTGATGTGGTGACGCGTGTGACCAATGATAACAACAAGATACAAAAGTGAGTATTGAAAACTTGTTTCAATTTGTAATTTACTTTAAGTATATGTAATGTGTCCTAATTATTTTTTATAAAAGACATGTATTTAGGGGTAACAGTACGTATTGAAATACTTTTTTATTTTCTCAATCAAAAGAAACTCAAATTATGCAGGCGGACGAAAAATGTGTCAAGGTGCCTCAACTTGGGATCATATAATTATCTTGGTTTTGCTGCATTTGATGAATATTGTTCTCCTCGGACAATTGAGTGTTTGAAAATATTTTCCGCAAGCACTTGTAGTACCCGGGTTGATGGAGGTAGGCAAGTTTCTCATTTGCATCTTTCTAGAATAGGGAGGGGAGCCTTCTTCTTCTTAAAGGTCATTATTTGCTAAAACAGGTACCACAATAATACATACTGAATTAGAAGAGCATGTGGCTAAATTTGTTGGAAAACCAGCTGCTATCGTTTTTGGCATGGGTTACGTAACAAACTCAGCTGTGCTTCCTGTCTTGATAGGACAGGTACATAGCGTTACTATCGTATCATTGTGTTTAGCTTATCATTTTCATTTTTAGCTTCAAATAGGGTCGTTGCAGGGAGGTTTGATTATTAGTGATTCTCTAAATCACAACTCTATTGTCAATGGAGCTAGAGGATCTGGAGCCACTATTCGTGTTTTTCAACATAATAGTAAGTTTTTACGAATGTATCCCTTCTCTTTGTTAGTACAAATATGATTTGGAAAACAAGATATAGTTTCTCATTCCTTTCTTTCTCTAGAACCATCGCATTTGGAGAGAGTTTTACGAGAGAATATTGCTGAGGGACAGCCCCAAAATCATAGACGGTGGACTAAGATAATTGTTGTGGTGGAAGGCATATATAGCATGGAAGGGGAGCTTTGCAAGATTTCAGAGATTGTTGCCATATGCAAGAAGTACAAGGTACTTCTTTGAAACTATTTTCATCTTAATTACTAACTTTATGATTTTTCTAAGAACATGAAGAACAACTTCAACTTCTTAATATGCTAACCATCTTTCATTTCTGGGACAAACTCTGTTTCCTTATCAGAAAGAAAGACTATATTTCTATTATATACATTTTGGGATTCGTTATAACGTATTTCTCATGAGTCTTTGTGTGTTTGATCTTCTTGATGCAGGCATATATTTATGTGGACGAGGCTCACAGCATTGGAGCAGTTGGTAAAACAGGAAAAGGGGTATGTGAGCTCTTGGGAATTGATACTGCAAATGTGGATATTATGATGGGAACTTTCACAAAGTCATTTGGATCCTGTGGGGGTTGTATTGCAGGATCCAAGGTAGGTTTCCTTCATCATTCTTATGGCAATGCTACTGAACTAGCTTTATCATTAGTAGTTTGATGCAAATGATTCAAGAAAAAAATATAATGATTTATTTAATCAATGATTTTCTACTTGAATTACGTACATCATGAAATTGAACGTGTAACCTAGTTGTGCTATTTTGGAGTATCAACAGATTTTATCATGGCTATACTATTTTATATTATCATCTATTCATTCTTCTCTTAATTACCCAATTTAAGCAACCACAACATATCTAGTGTATTCACACAAAGTGGGGTTTGTAGAAGGTAGAGTGTACTTAGTAGACCTTACCTCTACCTTAGAGGCTCAAGTCAAAAATAGACTAAAAAGACGTAATGAAAGTACAAGAAAAACTAAACAACATATATAGTAGCAGAACAATAACGCAACCAAATAATATTACCATCGAACTACAACCATAGAACTATGACGTTCTACCCTAGTTTGTGTCCTCCACACCTTCATATCTACTTATCATTCCAGTAAAGGATCATAATGGACTTAGAACAATATCATGTTCCAAACTGACAATAAATCATTAAAAGGTGGAAACTTATTTACTACTTCTATAGTAATTTACCTTCCACTTTTGAGATTTTCGTTTGGTAAATTTGATAGTGTAATTTGTAATATATGGTTGTAACATTAGATGACAATTTCAGGAACTAATTGAATATTTGAAGTACACTTGTCCAGCGCATGTATATGCAATATCCATATCACCTCCAGCTGCTCAACAAATCATTTCTGCTATTAAGGTTTTGCTTAGTGAAGATGGTTCAAAAAGAGGTCAAAATTCTTTCTTATAATTAATTGTATGTGGTTTTCAGATTCTTACTACTCGTAAACCATTATTGAATTCATTGTTATAGGAGCTCAAAAAATAGCACACCTACGTGAAAATAGCAACTTCTTCCGGTCTGAACTGCAGAAGATGGGGTTTGATGTTTTGGGAGACTATGATTCACCTGTGATGCCCATAATGCTCTATAATATTGCAAAATTACCAGCTTTTTCACGAGAGTGTCTGAAACAAAATGTACAGTTTCTTCTCTTTATCCTTATCTATCTAGATAATTATTTGTGAAAAGAACACGATCCCACTTGTATTTATGTCTTAATACTCACTGCATGGTCTATTACTTTAGGTAGCCGTTGTGGTAGTTGCTTTTCCAGCCACCCCTTTACTTTTGGCCAGAGCACGCATATGTATTTCTGCTGCCCACTCAAAGGAAGATCTCATCAAAGCATTGGAGGTTAGAGCTTGCTCTTCAATTTCATTTACTTCTCTTAAGCGCTATACCCTCGTTATGAACTTCAAATTCATTCACATGGCTTTCACTCGAATTTTTTGCTACTCCATTTTCTTCTTTCACTCTCAACTTAATGCATCGTAGACTGACAAGTTAGAAGCGCTAATAGAATGACTTACTTCTTACTTAATTCAGATTCTGAGAGAAATCGGGATGTTAGCAATATGGGTTGAATTCGTAAGTTAATTTGACATTACTGTTAGTGGTTGATAATAATTGTCATCTTATTGACTGAATGAGTGCAATTGAACCCACAAAATTTGGCTTCGAACTGCCTCTAGATTTATTTGAACTTTTGGACACTGATATTAGGATGAGTTGGTCACTTTTCAGTTTCTCTGTAGAAAGATCTTTCACGCATACATTTTTGTCATCTATGTGGGTGTTTGAACATAAAAATTGTGAAATTTAGAAAAGTTAAAATTGAAAATTGGATTGTTTTAGCCATTTGGTCATGCATACAAATTGATGTTGTTTTTGGATTTTTATGAGTGATTTGATGTGAAAAGGGTTATTGAATTTTGAAGAATTGTAACAGTTCAATGTCCAAAAACTTTTTTGAAATAATATTCTGGAAATAGGTGAAAAATATCCATGGACAAACAATATTTAATACACCCATAAACTTAACTGCTAGACTTGATATATTTGTCACCTTCCCAAATTCATCCTAGGGTGGTGGATGGGGTTTTGAGAAACTACATTGTGAAAAATTACGAACTGATCATATATCATCTCCTTGAGGAAAAAAAAACGAATACTGAAACGCTGAGATGGCTTGCTTTATGTTATGTTTGCGTATTTCCAACTCATACAATAATCATAATAGGGGCAAATGTGTATTGGTGTCTCAATTATTTATTCTTGTGAGAATATTATCTCATTGGGCAATGTAGTAATAGCTTATGAGAAAGAAAAGCAATGTAGATGTTGACTAGTTACTGACAAGTTGTTGCTTTTGCCAGGTTATCACCAGAGTTGGTGATTTATTGGGTATAAAATACTTGTCTACTACCCCAGTGGATATAAATAGACTAGGTGATTCTTCTCATCTGTCCTAATCTTGGTGGACAAAATTACTTGGTACCTGTTGCTGCTGACGAAAGTTGATAGTGATAGCTCCATAGGTGGAGCTTAAACTTCATAGTAAGAGAAGAGAGGAAAAAGAGAGGATCAGATTGATTGAATTGTCATACTTGTTACATTGAATCTATACATATTATGTATTTATACTACTCAATATGACTCAGTAACTAAGTAATGCCTACTACACATATTTCTAACTAACTATATATAATTAGTTAACTCAACCATATAGATTGCTTAACCATTTATATTAGTTAACACTCCTCCTCAGGAATGGTTGAAACACATTTGTCATTCCAAATCTGCTCATCAGAAAGTTATGCTGTGCCTTTCCCAGACCTTCAGTCAGTAAATAAGCTAGTTGATGTGTTTAGTTTTTAGCAATCCTTGACAAATTCTCTCTTAAAAAGTGGCAATCAATGTCTATGTGTTTAGTTCTCTCATGAAAGATTAGATTAGCAGCTATTTGTATGCCTGCCTTACTTCATACTTCATATGCACATGAAGATTAGCACTAACTCCCAGCTCTTTGTATAAGCCTAATAACTAAGTTATCTCAGTTGCACAAGTAGCCATGCTTCTGAACTTTGCCTCAGCTGCACTTCTTGACACTGTTTCTTTCTTCTTAGATTTCCAAGAGACTAAAGCAACACCAAACTTAACTAAATATCTTGAGGCTGACCTCCTAGTTTCTACACATGTTCCCCAGTCAGAGTCAAAATAGACATTGAGTTGTATAGTTTGTTTAGATGACATTAATAGTCCTGAGCCATTGTAAAACCCTGGACCCGAAAGAGGGTAAGCTAACTTATTTCAAGAATTTTCATGTGCTAGCCACGGAGGCCAACCACGGTCCATGGTTAGAGCCATGGACCGTAGGGTGGTCCGTGGACATGTCACCCCCAAGATCTTCAGAGGCCATGAACTACGGCCTGACCAACGGGCGGTCGGTCAGACCACGGTCCGTGGTCAGGTGTCCATAGGTCAAGGGCCCTAAAAACAAGTTTTTGACCACGAATGACGGTCATGCAGGATGGCCCATCGTCTTGTCCATGGTCCGTCGGTCGTCGCCATATGTGGTGGTTTGGCAGTTAAGTTTAGGGGAAGTTGAGTTTTTTCCTAATTATTTTTTCTCTATACTACGTCGTTTTACCCTTCACAAAGACCCTTATATAAGTGATTCCA
Source organism: Solanum stenotomum (assembly GCF_019186545.1). NCBI lineage: Eukaryota > Viridiplantae > Streptophyta > Magnoliopsida > Solanales > Solanaceae > Solanum > Solanum stenotomum. Next base: position 61,467,908 of record NC_064284.1, on the reverse strand, counting down.
ACCCCTAAATTAGGTCATTTACTTTATTCTCTCCAAATTCACCAAAAAGAAGAACTGTCACATATTTCTCTCTAGAAAGCTTGAAGAAGAAGGATTCAACCTAGGGTTTCACGTCAAGTTTCAATTCCTCCATTGAAGATTAGCAATTGGCTTCAAGGTATGATAGTTTTCCTCCATGGATTCCTTCCATTCATAGAGTTCCCAAATTCCTCTATTTTCAAAGTTAGAAATTCCCAAATTTAGTTAGGGTTTTCTTCAATTGTCATAGGTTCTCTTGATTATTGATTTAAACGATTGGATTATGATCTCTTATGCATGAGTTGATGAAATACTATAATTTTATGATGATTTCCCTATGAACCCATGTAATCCCCATGTTATCCAAGTTATGAGTATATGATGTGGGATTTTGATTATGAAGGAAGAGTTTCATGAAATTAAGCATGTTTTGATAGAATTGAGTGACTTTATGATGAAATATATCTCTAACCCATGTTTCCTAAATGTTGATGATTGAAAGTAGGTTTTGAGCCTTGAATGGTAAATTATGGAATTATGCATGTTCTTAGGAAATTTATGCAAATGTTTTAAGAATGCTTTGAGAGTAAAGTATCAATGATGATGTTGTTGAAAGGATTTCTCATAAACACATAAAAGCATGATTGTGAAAGGTTTCTCACATAGTAAGGATTCTAAGGTTGAAAGGTCTTCTTACCTAATTGAATCAAAGATTAAGAGAGCCTAATGAAACCTAGCTTGGATTGGTTATTGAATAAAACCTTCCATGGATAATGACTTAACTTGGATTGACAAGATGACATGCCCTTTCATGGATAATAAGAACAAGTAAGAAATGACTATTCCGTGGGATTTATTCTTAGCACCGAGAGGATATTGAGATGGAAGCTCTCCTGTTAGTAGATGTCGGATTTCTAGAAGCAATCTCCTTATACCTTACCTATGTGCCCCCATAGGATGATTGTGTAGATAGACATTAGCTAGTGGATCCACCTAAGCTAGAAGTTCATGGTCCTTAACTTGGCAAGTAGGACAACCCTCTTCGGTGTGGAAGACACCGAGGGATCATGTTATAGCTCACATGGTCTCTAAGTCTGTTAAGTCTACTTCCCATATTAATAATGAACTAAGATTACTTCAAGAAGTATCTCATATGTGTTCAAAGGTTTCAAATGATGTTAGCTTGCATTGACCATATTTTATGACTTGTGTTTTCTAACCCTTTTATATCTTGTTTTAGCTTGGTCAATTGCATGTCATGAAATGTCCTCTTTTAGCATAATTTAAATGTTTTATACATAGCTATGATACTTTGTACATTGTTTTGTACTAACACATACTCTTGCCTACATTTTCCCAAATGTAGGGTCCGACAATCAGGTTTCTAAGTTTCGTGACTAGTGGTTAATTTCAAGATTCCCGAGCTTTGGTGATTCATCATGTTTCGAGGACAGATTCTATTGTTTTATTTTTCTTTCCTATTTCTAGTTTTGGACATAATGTATGGGCTAGGCCCAATTTCATTCTATTGTATAAGATGGCTATTGAGACAAGTGTTTTAGTCTTCCGCTTTTCTTTTATAAAACTATTGGACTTGAAATGTTATTTTACTTCTTTTGTTCTATTTCTTAAGTTATGAATGCTAAGTGTCTTGTATAGGGTCTCCCAGGTCCTATACGCCATGTTACATCTAGGGGTACCCTTGTGTTGTGACAGCTAGGAGCCACTTTTATGTATCTCACTACTCTCAGTGCAGCCTCCATATGGGATTGCCTAGCACAATGCATGAATTAGCATAATACATGTACAGTGAAGTGTAACACCTCGAAAATTCTATGACTTAAGTTAGAGCCTCACCATATGAATAATGATTTAAAAATAGTTAAAATGATGTTTCTAAACCTAAAGTAATGTAATTGACTTGGTTTGGAAGAGTAAAAGTCTAAACGTCAAGAAGCGACCACGACGTCCGAAAACTAGAGAAGAATGTGTCTAGTGTGTCCTTAGGTTTTGGACAGGTTTGGGAGTGTCGTATGATGGTATAATATTGTAAAAAGGTTTAAATTAGGTAAATATATGTTTATAGGGGCAAAATATTCGAATACGACACCCCGGGGCCACCCTAAGGGACCCCGAGGAGGACCCCAACCTTGGCCAAGCAAGCTGCCAAGGCAGCTTGCAAATTGCACTTGGAGGGAATGCATCTGCGTCGCGGACTAGCTACCCCAAGGAGCAAAAATTTAGTTCGTGACACGGTCGTGTCGCGGACTCTACTATCTCGAAATTTAATTCCAATTATCTTTAGGGAACAGCTCCGCGTCACGGACTTGTTTCGCGATGAAAATGCAAAAATTTAGAAATCAATTTTTTCTTCATTAAAGACTCCAACTAAGTGAGGGGTATTTAGGGTACTTTAGGGACATGTATAGAATTATTTTTAAGTCAATTGACCACATTTTTATCACTCAAACACAGAACCCCAGAGATCAAAACCTAAAGTTCCTCCTTCTCTCTAATATGTATCTTCTCAAGAACTGCATTGAAGAAGATTAGAGCTTTAAGAAGAAGACCAACTCTCCAAGGTTTCAACTCAGATTTTCATGGTTAATTCGTCAATAAGGCATGGTTGTTTATCACTCTTGGGATTCCTTTCCCCAAGAGGCCCCTTCAAGATGAATTTCAAAATCTCCAATTTCTAGGTTTCAATCCAAAAATGTGGGTCTTCTTTCTAAAGTGAAATTGATGTTATAAACTGACTTTAAATGATGTTATATGAACAATTATGGATGAATTTATGTTGTATTGGTGGTTCTTGAAGAATTCCCCATGAGACCCATGTTTCTCCTTCTCTTCTTAATTCTAACCCTTGTTTGTGTTGGTTATTAATTGAAGGCTATGAATTGAATGTGATGTTATGTAATTCATGTTTGTATGATGTCTACCCTAGGTTATATATAATTTCTATGAAATTAGGGTTGAGTCTTTGAATGCAGCCTTTAAGGCTATGAAGGGAATATGTCAATTTATATTGATGTTGATTATGTTATTACTTCATGAATTACCTTGTATTATGTATTGGTTATGAATCGTTTGGTAATTTAAGTATGAATGTCCCATGAAAGGCAATAAGGTATGAAGGCTGGTTCTTCTTTGAACTCAAGTATGAAAGGTGAATTACTTAGATTGTAATGACCTACTTTCCTCATCCTTAACCCTCTACACTTGAATTAGCTATGAAGTATGTATGTACATATATATGTATGTATGATATGGTATGATTGCTATATGATTGAAAGGTAGTTCTTATGATTATAGTGTAATGTAAAGTGAAAGGTTTACTCACTTGCTAAGTGTTTCTAAGTGAAATGATTGTTACTCACTTATGAACGCATATGAGCTATCATGGTAAGATGTTTACATAAGAGTCTAGTAAAGGCTAATGTTAACTTATGTGATGACTAAAGATGATTACAAAATGGAATTAGATGCTTAGCACCGAAAGGGCATGTAAATGAGATGGGGATCTCATGTTTAGTAAGTCCAGCTCCCCACATGGGTTTCCTCATGTTTAGCAAGTTCGAATTACCCACGGTGTGTGTTGTCTCATGAGATGGAAACCGCCACGTTTAGTAAGTTAGGGTTTCTAGAAGCAATCTCATTGATCCTTAACTATGTGCCCACATATGACTCTAGCTTAGTGGATCCACCTAGATAGCTATGTACAAATGGTTACAGCTTAGGCAAGTGTTAACCTTCTCTTGTCGCTGTGGGAGTAGAACACCGGATTCCATGTAGCTCTCATGGTCTATGTCAGTTATTGCAATATTTCCCTAATGTAAAAGTAAATGAAGGTATGAAAGGTGGGAACTCTTGCTAGGGCTTTCTTAAGGGTTTCTACATAGTGTAAGGGATGGTATGAGACTTCTCTTGCACATTGCACTTGTGGGATCCTAAGAGATGATTGTAATAGTGTTCTCTTATGGTTATGATGATTATGACTTATGTATGTTGAAGCTATGTTATGTATGATCATTATGAATATGTTAAGTTATGATGAAATATGATCTTATGAATGTATGCATGAAGTAGGTTGCTTAATGTGATACTTGGCTTTGAATAGGGTTATGGGGTTCTATTCTTTGCCATGCACTAGTATTGCTTGGGTTGTCTACATGTTGGGATGATATTATGTTGATTTGGACTATGATGCTTACTTTGTGTGCATATTTGATTTACTTGGTAAAAAACATGTTTTGACTAAATGTCCCTTTTATGCATGTTTCAATGGTTTTTATGCATAGTAGCCATACTTAGTACGTGTGTTCTACTAACCCATATTTTCTCCCCTTTCCCCAAACATTTAGGTTCGGGCCGTTGAGGATTCAAGCTTACTTCTCAAGACATTTGGAGTTGCTTCCGCAAGTTGGTCAGCACTTAAGTCCGAGGACAAGACCCTATGATCTAGCTTCTATGTTTAGTTCTTTGGTTATGTTGAAAGACATTGTTGTATTTTCCCATTTCAAGACTTCTTATTGATGTAAGGGCTAAGTCCCATTTTCGATACTTCTATGTCTAAATGGTACATTGTGACGAAGTTAGATTCTGTTTTTCATATATGAAGTGAAGTTGAACTTCCAAAGTAAAAGTTCTAAATTTTCAGTGATTTTATTCTATGATACATGCTATGACGAATGCTAAGGGCTTGTATAAGACCTCTTTGAGGTCAAATACGCCAGTAACAACTAGGGGGTGCTCTCGGGTCATTACATGAAGTCACGGTCTAGTCTTGTCATGGTGAGATAGAAAAGTCTTCCTACTAGTCTTTGATACTTTGTAACCTTTAGTTCCTTTGTCATTATCATACTTATCATACTTAATAAAAGTGATTTTCTGATTCATCTCTAGTGGTGTGTAGGCAGTTTTGACTCCTCCTAGCTCAGACTCATAAATAAGTTCCAAAGCATACTTCCTTTTTGTCATTAAAATACCCTTTCTAGATCTATAAAACTCAATTATAAGATGAATTCGAGTTCTCCTAAATCCTTCATCTTGAAGTTTTATTGAATCTCCTACATAGTTGTAACACCTTGGGTTTGAAAAAATAGAAACAAATATTGCTTTTCGAACCAGGTGCAAGAACCACGGAAGCCACTGATAGTCTGTGGTCTGACACACGGTTCGTAGGTGGGGTCCATCGTTGGGCACCAAATATAGATGGTCTCTGACCCCACCCACGATTGACTAGGACGGTCCGTGGTTGGACCTACAGACTGTAGGTGAGGGTCAACAACCAATTAGAGGGAATTGACTGTTGGGTCAACTTCAAATGGTCATATCTATAGAATGAATTAGGTAGCACATGAGCTATCAAATGAAATATAATTGACTCCTCTTTCCAATGCCATCAAGTTTGCTAAAATTTCATCTTAGAGTACAAAGTTATGCTCATTGTAGTGAAGCCCTGATGGGCAAAGCTTGATCGACGACTCCTACTAATGGTTGGTAGGTCAACTGACAGCCCGTCAGTCCTATAGTAGGTGACACTCATCAGATTTAAGTCAGAGTCATTTTGGTCCTTTTGGTTATGCATTGGGCACTTAAACTATATGGTTTGATGCCTAAACTATGTTGTTTTACTTAGTTTAAGCCTAATAACTTAGTCAGACATACCCAGAACCTTTATTCACCAAATATCATCAAAACTTAAAGAAAAATAGAGAAGAAAGAGGTGCCAGTTTCCCAAGAACAACCATAAGGTTTGTTTCAAGTTTCAGCACCGAAATCAAAGGATTTCTCCGTAGATTTCATCACAAGGTATGTGAGATTTCACTAGTGGGTTCCTTACATCCACTAGGTCCCTAGAATTCAGTCAGATTCTTGTTTCTCCATACCTTGTTTAGATATAGGGTTTCTAGATCCTTGGATAATTGTTGTGATTTAGATGTTGTTGAATTCGTAACCAAAATATCATGATTTCTTGGAAACGTTGTTTAGTTCCTTGCATGAAACTCAGAACCCTAGTTTGTGTAGTTTTTCTTAGTTCATGAATTACACTTGCTAGGTTAGTTAAACAGATAATCATGCTTCAGTTTTCGAATGTCACATTATCAGTATATAAATGTTGCATTCTCAGATTTGCATGTCAGTATTTGACCTATTCCCTATGTCAGTATTTCAATTACATTTCAGTCAGATACATATTTAGTTGGGAGTAGACTTAACACCGAGTTGGACTAGGGTTCAACGTACCCTTATAGTCCCAGAACTACGTGCCCCCGTAGGATTATAAGTCCCCTATATTGGGCATCAAATTTAGTAATCACGTCAGTCATGCCTTTATACCGCTGTCAAGGTATATTGGGTCCTCTTGATGGGGCGTATACATCAGACTCCACGTTTAGCTCACATGATTTTATGTTAGTTAATAGTAGCTCACACAGACTCTCAGTGCATTTGACCAGGTTTTCCGTATATACTTCAGTATATACTTCAGTATTCAGTTCACCATGACATGTTCATGATTAGTACTTGGTCATTGCATTCAATTTAGCTTTTCAATTATGTTTTCAGTATTTACATTCTTGCTCAATTTACAATAATTCTAAGTTATGCTTTCTTTCAACTTATATATGCTTGTTCAGCTTAGTATATATATCCTACATGCTCAGTACATTCAAAGTATTAACGCATACTCTGCGCTACATCCTTCCATGATGTAGGTTCAGGTACTTAGCATCCAGATCGTGCTTAGATCAATTCTTGGTCCGCATTTCAACAGCTTTAGTAGTGAGTCCTCATATTCTGAGGACAATAGACATGCTTTCATTATAGTCTTTATTTCTAGATTTCAGTTTTGTTAGAGTTAGCCGGGGGGCATGTCTCAACATTTTAACTCAATTAGAGGTTTTTCAGACATAGTAGTAGAATCAACTTGAGTTATTAAGTTATTGCTTTAGTTTTCGCTAAAATCTTAGTATGTTTTATACATTCAGACTAGTTGGGCATTCCCCACTTTCAGTTATCCATTGATTTAGCTTCCACATAGTATATATTGTATTCAATTATTCTCAGTATGCTTGATATATGCTTGATGTATGCCAGACACAGGGTTAGCTTGGGGTCACTCATGGTCCTAGGCGCCATGTTACACCAAGAAGGTAGCCTTGGGGATTAATAAACTTGGTATCATAGCATTAGGTTTAAGAGTCCTAGGATATCTGAAAGTTGCACTAAGTAGAATCTATTTCATGGGTGTGAAGTGCACCATATCTATGGGAGGGAGTCTATGAAGTGTTTTAAGAAAAAAATTACTTTCTTTGCTACTCTTATCGTGCGTGAGGTATGATCCAGTTTCTCCGTTTTAATCCGTCATTATACGTTTTAGATCATGTCTCATCATAAAACTTTTGCACGGAATGCTAATGCACCCAACACTAACACAGTTCCTCTAGTCCTGGACCATGAGTTTACGAATGCATAGTTTCGGAATGTGATCCAACTTTTGGCTCACAGTGTAGCCAATCAGAACAATCAGCAACTAACACTATTGTTTGATGAGCTGCAACTAGGGTTCAAGATTTTTTTTGGATGAATCCACCTGAGTTTCTATGGTTGCAGGTTGGTGAGGACCCACAAAACTTAATTGATGAGGTTAAGAAAATCTTTGCAGTGATGCAAGTGACTAGTAATGATAGGGTAGAGTTTGCATCCTACCAGCTTAATGATGTAGCTCACATTTGGTTCACTCAGTGGAAAGAAAACAGGGGTGCGGATGCAACTCCTATGACTTGGGAGTGTTTTATTGGAGCTTTTCTTGACAGGTTCTTACCGAGAGAGTTGAGGGAGGCTAAAACTTAGGATTTTATGAATTTGTACTATGTAAGTCCAGGAATACTGATTTTATTTCACCTAGCTCTCCATGTATTCTCCACATATGGTTGCAGATCCAAGGGCACAAATGCGTAAGTTTCTATTTGGGGTATCCGACTTGGTGAAGACAGAGTATATGAATGTATGCTATTATAGGATATGAATATCTCTAGGCTTATGACTCATGCTCAGCATGTTGAGGGAGATAAAGTTAGGGAACTGGCTAAGGACAACAAGAAGGCTAGAATAGGGAACTATGAATACTCTCAGCATATTTGGGGTGGTGGAAATCGCTCACAGTTTAAGTAGAGGTCTACAACCCCAGCACTTTCATCAGCTAGTGCTCCATCCCCCATGTTTCGACAGGATCATAAAGGTAGGGCATCAGGCTCTATGTATCAAAGGAGTACTTCATGTAACATGACTTTCTCGACTTATCCAAAATGTGGTAAGAACCATCCGGGCGAGTGTCTTGTAGGAAAGGAAGGGTGTTTTGGGTGTGGTCAGTCTGGCCATAGGTTGAAGGATTGCCCTTCTTCCTAGCAGGGGCAATGAGGGAACAATAATAGGGCCTAGTCTACAACTCTAGATGCACCAGCAGGTCGCCTAACTCAACAGGGTGCTTCAACTGGTATTGGTGGCGGTCAATGCCAGAACAGGTTGTACGCTCCCCAGGCTCGCCAGGACCAGGAAGATTCTCCTAATGTGGTCACTAGTATGTTATGAGTATTTCATCTAGATGTTTATGAATTGTTAGATCTAGGAGATACTGTTTTTGTAACTCTCTATATAGCAGTAAATTTCGGTGTCAGTCTAGAAATTCTCTCAGAACCCTTCTCAGTCTCTACTCCAGTTATTGACCCAATTATAGCTAAATGGGTATACAAAAATTGCCCTGTCACAGTCTCTTAGAAAGTCACCTCAACAGATCTTGTAGAGTTACAAATGGTAGATTTTGATATCATTTTAGGCATGGATTTTTACATTAATTTTATGGCTCAGTCGATTATAGAACTAGGATCATTCAGTTTCAGTTTCCAAATGAGCCAGTCTTAGAATGGAATGGTAGTAGCTCAGTGTCTATAGGTCAATTTATCTCTTACCTTAATACCGGAAAGATGATCTGTAAAGGGTATATCTATCATCTTGTTCGGGTCAAGGGTCCAAACTCTGAAACCCCAACTCTTGAGTCAGTCCCAGTAGTAAATGAGTTTCCATAAGATCTTCCCAGAGTTACTCCCGGAAGGGAAATCAACTTCGGAATAGATCCCCTTCTAGATACCCAACCCATTTTGATTCGTCCTTACAGAATTGCTCCAGCTGAGCTTAAGGAATTGAAAGAACAGTTGAAAGAACTTCTAGATAAGGGCTTCATCTGACCTAGTATCTCTCAATGGGGTGCTCCAATGTTGTTCTTGAAAAAGAAAGATGTTTCTCTCAAAATGTGCATTGACTATCTTCAGTTGAATGAAGTCACAATCAAGAATAAGCAACCTATCCTTAGTGTTGATGACTTGTTCGACCAACTTCAGGGTGCTAGTTATTTTTCGAAGATAGACCTCGAATCCGGCTTTCATCAGCTTAGAGTAAGAGATAGTGACATTCCAAAGACAGCCTTCTCAACTCGGTATGGTCATTATGAATTTGTAGTTATGTTATTTGGACTAACAAATGCTACTGCAAATTTCATGGACTTAATCAATAGGGTGTTCAAATAGTATTTGGATTTGTTCGTTATTGTCTTTATTGATGATATCCTCATTTATTCTCGGAATGAGAAGGAACATGCGACTCATCTAAGAGTTGTTTTGCAAAATCTCAAGGATCGCCAGTTATTCGCTAAGTTCAGCAAGTGTGATTTGTTAAAGTCGGTCTTTCCTTTGTCATGTGGTATTTAACGAAGGAATCCAAGTGGATTCACAGAAAATAGAGGCAGTGACACAATGGCCCAGACCCATCTCTCTAATAGATATCAGAAGTTTCTTGGGTTTGGCTATTAATTACATGAGATTAATTGAAGAATTTCATCCATAGCTTCCCCATTGACCAAGTTGACTAAATAAAGGTCAAGTTTTAGTGGTCATATGAGTGTGAGAAAAGCTTCTCAGAACTGAAGACAAGGTTAACTACAGCTCCGGTCTTGACCCTACCAGATGGTTCAGACAGTTACGTGATTTATTGTGATGCATCCAGAGTTGGCCTAGGTTGTGTGTTGATGAAGCAAGCTAAGGTCATAGCTTATGCTTCTAGATAGCTTAAGGTCCATGAGAAGAACTACCCAACTCATGACCTCGAGCATGCTGTAGTAGTATTTGCCCTAAAGATTTTGAGACATTACTTGTATGTGTTCACCTAGAAAGAGTTGAATCTACGTTAGAGGAGATGGCTTGAATTCCTCAATGACTATGACATGAATGTGCTTTACCATCCGGGTAAGGCCAACATAGTGGTTGATGCTCTCAGCAGACTATCTATGGGTATTGTAGCACATATTGAGGAAAAAACAAGGAATTAGCAAAAGATGTTCACCGATTTGCTAGCTTAGAAGTTGGTCTTATGGACATGTCAGATGGTGGTGCGATAGTTCAGAATCGGTTAGAATTTTCATTAGTAGTGGAGGTCAAGGAAAAATAGGATAGTGATCCTATATTACTTCAGTTAAAAGGTGTAGTTCATCAGCAAAAAGTTGAGGTTTTCTCCCAAGGGGGAGATGGTGTCAGGGTCACTTATGTGTTCCTAATGTAAGTGAGTTTAGGCAACGGATCTTTATAGAAGCCCATAACTCTAGGAATTCCATTCATCCAGGTTCTACTAAGATGTACTGTGATCTGTAGGAAGTCTTTAAGTGGAATGACATGAAGAGAGACATAGCAAATTTTGTGGCTAAGTGTCCTAATTGTCAATAGGTTAAGGTAGAACATCATAAACCAGGAGGTATGACTCAAGAGATTAACATTCCTAAATAAAGTGGGAAGTGATAAACATAGACTTCATTACGGGTTTACCTTTTACTCTCAGACAACATGACTCCATTTGGGTGATAGTAGACAAAGTCACTTAGTCCGCTCACTTCTTGGCTGTCAAGACTACAGATTCAGCAGAGGACTACAACAAACTCTACATCAATGATATAGTCAGGTTGTATAGGGTTCCCTTGTCTATCATCTCAAATAAAGGTCCTTAGTTTACCTCTTATTTCTGGATATCATTTCAGAAAGATCTTGGTACTCACGTAAATCTCAGTACAACATTTCATCCACAAATAGATGGTGAGGTAGAACGTACCATTTAGACCTTAGAGGACATGTTTAGAGCTTGCGCGAACGATTTTAAGGATAGTTGGGATGATCACCTACCTTTCATAGAGTTCGCATATAATAATAACTTTCATTCCAATATTTAGATGGGCCCTTATGAGGCACTATATGTGTAGATACAGGTCCCCAGTTGGTTGGTTTGAAGTAGGTGAAGAAGCCTTGAAAGGGCCAAATTAGGTTCATGAAGTGATGGACAAAGTTCAGCTCATCAGAGATAGACTAAAAATAGCTCATAGTCATCAAAAGTCCTATGTAGATGTAAGGAGAAGGGACTTAGAGTTTGAGATCGATGATTGGGTTTTCCTAAAAGTGTCACCTATGAAGGGGGTGATGAGATTTGACAAGAAAGAGAAGCTCAGTCCTAGATATGTAGGCCCTTACAGAATCCTGAAAAGGGTTGATAATGTGGCTTATAAGTTAGAGTTTATGTATCACCTCGGAACCTAGTAAGCTTAACTAGGGCTAAGTGTGTGGGGATGACATGCCAAGGAACAGGGCAAGAGCCTTAGAGGCCTAAGAAATTGTTGACAAAAAACATTTTCTGCCCAAGCCAACTTGGCGAGGCAGTGTGGTCGCCAAAGCTACTAAGCGATCCGCCAAGTGGCAATCCCATCACCTAGTGGACATCCTAGGAAGCCCTATGTACTGGAGATTTGGGCGAGCAAAGTCGGGGCTCGCTGATCTAATTGGTGCATCGCCTAATGCTCAACCACATCGCCTAGTGGACTTGCCTCCTTAAGGGAGCTACTATAATTTTCGGTGAGCCAAGGGTCCACTTGGTAAGCTTCAGTATGGAAAGTTGCAGATTTTTATGTTGGGGTTTTTAATGTCTTTTCAAAATTTCTACTACGTCGTTTTTCTCTTAACCTAGAAAAGTATATAAATATTTTATTTCCAAATTTCCCCAACCTAAGTCATTCTCTCAAGAATCAAAAGAAAATCCAAGAGCTTCCTCTCAAATATTTCTCTCCCTAGAACTTGAAGAAGAAGAAAGAGTTCAAGCTAGGGCCAAGGTCAATTCTCAATCCTCAAGCATTTGTGGACTTTGTAATTAAGGTAAGATGGATTTTCATCAATGGACTTCTTTCATCCATGGAGTTTCCTAGTTTTCCCCAATTGTGAAGATGAAATCCCCAATTTGAGTTAGGGTTTCTTCCAATGTTGTGGGTATTGACAAATGTTGATCCAATTGAGTAGATAATGATTGTTTATGATTGAATTGGTAGTAAATCATGTTTTTAGGATGCAATTACATGAACCCATGCCTATTCCATGTTTCTAACCTAGGATTGATGAAATTGGCTTTTATGCCTAGAAGGGAAACTTCATGGGTTTAGATACCTCTTGATAGGATGGATGAATTATGACTAGAATTTCTTAGATTGAAGAATATATGATGACTATGATGTTAATTTATTGAGAGTAGAGCATAGATTATGATCATGAGATGAGATTCTTTGAGAGTAAAGCCTAGACTATGGATTGTTGTTTGTTGATGTTGTAGTATGAAAGATATACTTCCTACAATGAATTGCTAAGCATGACTGTATGAATGTGAAAGGCCTACTCACATGAATGATTCTAGGTTGAAAGGATTGCTCACCTAAAATGAATCTAGACTAAAATGCTAAATAAATGATGAGGCTAGAGGCGATTACCCTTGACCTCCATATGTTAAGGATATGAGGTGATTTCCCATACTCCTTAGAATTGAACAAGAGGTGATTCCCCACATTCCTATTATGATCAAAGGACATGGAGGAAAGTACCCATGATCCTTGTGAAATGATGTGGAGGCGAGTACCCATGTCATACAATGTGATTGTTGAGGCAAGTACCCATAATCTTAAAGTTAGTAAGGCAAGAGGTGAATACCCAGTAGCCATTATAAGATAGGCATAGAGGTGAATCCCGATATCTTTAAAAGTAAGTATGAACGATATGATTATGTTATGAAGACGTTTACTTGGAGTGTTGCTAGATATGCCTTCCATGATGTAAGCTTGACTAGAGGAGTTGACCCAAGTCTTGACTAAGGTTAAGTGAGGTTACTTAAGGAATTATTTCTCTCTCATTATGATGTTTATTATGTCTTGATTATGCTTATGCCTTATGCCTTATGTTGATTAATGACTCTGTTTATGTTGTTTATGGTAGCCATCATATTTAGTACATTTTTGTACTAACTCATACTCTTGCCTACATTTCTTATCAAAATGTTGGGTCCAACAACTTTGATTCTCACACTCAAGGCTAGGTTCGTAGTTGATCAAGGAGTGAAGATTTGATGAGTCCTCATAGTATTCGATGATTTGGCCACCATTGTTCCTTTATGTAGCATTTCATTTTAGAACTATTGTATGGGCTGTGTCCCAAGGATATTCTATTGTTCATGTTTAGATGGTCTGAGACAAATGTTATAGACTTTCGTTCGTTTTATGAAAGTCTTTGATTGTGTTGAAATGTTTTAAATTTTCGTACCATTTTCTATTAGATTATGTTATGATATGTTAAGTGGCTTGTATGAGGCCTCTTGGGGTCTTATACGCCTTGTTACATCTAGGAGGTACCTTGGGTCGTGACAACTTGGTAATCAGAGTACAAGGTTTAGAATGGTTCTAGGATGTCTCAAATCACGTCTAGTAGAGTCTTGTTCATAAGTGTGAAGCGTTCCACATTTATGAATGAGAGACTATTAGATGTTTAGGAAATCTCACTTCTTCATTTCTCTAAGTCTTGCCATGAAGTTAAACTCTATTCGATCTTTCTCTAAATCCTTACCCGATGGTTTTCAAGATATGACTACTGGAAGGGCTAATGCTAGAAAAATGGAGATAGGCAAAGTTGATCAAGAGGTTCCTCCTCAATTCTTCCCCAAGCTCCTCCAAAGCTCCGATTGACCCATTGAATGAGAATGTAACAAATGCGGAGTTTAGGTCGGCATTCCAAGTGTTGGCTCAAGCCGTGACGACACAAGACAATAGAGAGGTGGTAGCTCCCATGAACCCAAATGTGGGTATGGCGGTGGCAATAGTGAGGGATATTACAAGGATGAACCCTCCTGAATTTTATGGCTCCAAAGTGAGGAAGACTTATCGATGAGGTCTACAAGGTACTTGCTATTATGGGAGTGACTCTGGTAGAGAAGGCGGAGTTAGCCACTTATCAACTCAAAGGGGTTGCTCAGATTTGGTTCAATTAGTGGAAAGAGGCAAGGCCAGTGGAAGCGGGACCTATAGAATGGGAAAGGTTCAAAAGTGCTTTTCTTGACTGATTCTTCCCTCTTGAGATGAGAGAGGCCAAGGTACTTGAGTTCATTAATCTTAGAGAAGGAAATATGAGTGTGAGGGAGTATGCCTTAAGGTTCACTCAACTATCCAAGTATGCTCCATCTATTGTGGTTGATCGTAGGGCCAAGATGAGTAACTTTGTATCGGGGAGTATTCGACATGGTAGTCAAAGAATCCTGCACTACTATTTTTGTCCAAGACATGGACATCTCTCGTGTTATGGTGCATGCCCAAAAATTGAGGAAGAAAAGCTTAAGGAAAGATCTAGAGAGGCAAAGAGAGCAAGAGTGGATGATGGTAACTACTCACATTCTAGGTCCGATGGACGGGGTCGTTCAAGGTTTCGACAAAAGTTCTCCGAGCAAAGTTCTTCTAGTGCTCCTCCAAGGCCTAACAATGAGAGGGTGTCTAACCTAATACCTCAAGGAGATTGTAATAGGCCTTCAATGCCTACTTGTGCAAAATGTGGGAGAAATCATGAAGGGAAGTGCTTAGCGGGTTCCAATGCTTGCTTTGGATGTGGAAAGACTGATCACTACATAAAGAATTGTCCTTCGGTTGCAAATAATGATGGAGATGGTCATCGTAGGGCTCAACCCTACCCTGCATGTGGTCCAGGTGGTTCGGGTGCAAGTGCTCCTAAGCAAAATCGATTTTATGCTCTCCAAACTAGAGGTGATCAAGAGAGTTCCCCGGATGTGGTGACCGGTATGTTAAAATTTTCCATATATATGTGTATGCTTTACTTGATCCAGGGGCTAATTTGTCCTTTGTGACTCCTTATATAGCTATGAGGTTTAATGTGCTCCCTGATGTGTTGTTAGAACCTTTTTCTGTCTCTACCTCTGTTGGTGATTCTATGTTGGCTAAGAAGTTCTATAGGAGATGTCCCGTTTCCTTATCCCATAGAGTTACTCTTGTTGATTTGGTAGAGCTTGACATGCTAGATTTTGATGTCATTCTTGGTATGGATTTAGTTGCATTCATGCTACGCTTTAATTAATTGTAGAACCCGTGTGGTCAAATTTCAATTTCCAAATGAGCCTATCCTAGAGTGGAAGAGGGGAAATTATATGCCTAGAGGACAATTTGTTTCTTACCTTAAAGCTAGGAAAATGATTTCCAAGGGTTGTATTTACCATATAGTTAGGGTAAGGGATGTGGATTCCAAAACCCCTTCTCTTGAGTCGGTCCCCATAGTAAAGGAGTTTCCAAAAGTATTCCCGGAAGATCTACCCGGTATTCCTTCTGAAAGGGAAATTGAATTTGGAATTGACCTTATTTTGGATACACAACCTATCTCTATTCCTCCTTATAGAATGGCTTCGGCGAAACTTAAGAAGTTGAAGGAGCAATTAAAGGATTTGTTGGATAAAGGTTTTATCCGACCGAGCATCTCTCTATGGGGTACTCTGATTTTATTTATTAGAAAGAAAGATGGGTCCCTTTGTATGTGTATCGATTATCGACAATTGAATAAGGTGACCATTAATAATAAGTATCCCCTTCCGATAATAGATGATTTGTTTGACCAACTTCAAGGGGCAAGTTGTTTCTCCAAGATTGATCTTCGTTCGGGTTATCACCAATTGAGGGTGAAGAAAGAAGATATTCCAAAAATGGCTTTTATGACCCGATATAGTCATTATGAATTTTTGGTGATGCCCTTTGGTTTGACTAATGCCCTGGTGACATTTATGGATTTGGTGAATATGGTGTTTAGACAATACCTTGATATGTTCGTAATTGTATTCATAGATGATATCTTGATTTACTCAAGGAGTGAGAATGAGCATATTGATCATTTGAGGATCGTATTGCAAATTCTTAAGGACCAACAACTATATGAAAAGTTTAGTAAATGTAAATTTTTATTAAGGTCCGTGGCTTTCTTAGCCATATTATTTCAAGCAAGGGTATTGAGGTAGACTGATTAGGATGGATGCGGTCAAGAGTTGGCCTAGAACTCTATCACCAACCAATATTAGAAGTTTCTTGGGTTTGGCCAGTTATTATAGAAGACTTTTTGAGGGGTTTTCTACGATTTCCTCTCTATTGACAACTTTGATTCAAAAGAAGGCTAAGTTCATATGGTCAGATGCTTGTGAGAAAAAATTCCAAGAGTTGAAAAATAGACTTACCACTGCTCCAGTGTTGAATTTACCGGAAGGTACGGATGGCTTTGTGGTATATTGCGACGCCTCTAGAGTTGGGTTGGGATGTGTGCTTATGCAAAATGGTAAAGTGATTTCCTATGCTTCAAGGCAACTAAAGGTTCATGAGAAGAACTATCGTACACACGACCTCGAAATAACGACGATTGTATTTGCCTTAATGATTTGGAGGATGTTTTCGTCGATCATAAAAGCTTACAATATGTGTTTACCCAAAAAACTTGAATCTTTGACAAAGAAGGTGGGTCGAATTGTTGAAGGACTATGATATGAGTGTCCTATACCATCCCGGTAAGGCGAATGTAGTAGCGGACACTCTTAGCCAACTATCGATGGGTAGTGTTGCAAAAGTTGATGAGGATATGAGAGATTTAGCTTGAGAAGTCCATAGGTTGTCCCGATTGGGTGTTCCGTTGGTAGACTCCGCCAAGGGTGGTGTCATAGTTCATAAAGGGTCAGAATTGTCTTTTGTGGCGGATGTAAAAGCAAATCAATTTCTTGATCCGACTTTGGTAGAATTGAAAGAAGCGGTACTTAAAAAGTTCGTTGAGGCTTTCTCCCAAAGGGGGGATGGGGTACTTAGATACCAAGGTCGTATATGTGTTCCAAATGTGGATGACTTGAGGGAACAAATTTTATCCGAAGCGCATAGTTCTCGATATTCTTTTCACCCGGGAGCCACCAAGATGTATCGTGACTTGTGAGAGGTCTATTGTGAGAGGTCATCTAAAAGACGCTCATTGCGTTATGGCCAAATTTTGGGAAGCTATAACTAGCCCAAAGGAGAGAAAAATAATGATTTTGAAGTCTGAAAAATTAGTTCTAAGATAGAGTTTTGAGAGAGAAAACTTGACTCTTCTAAGAATACTTTCTAGCTTTTGGGGTTTTAAAACTTTGGTCTTGAATTTGATAAATTGAAGTTGAAACCGAAGTGGATTTACTTGTAATTGCTTAATTTCATGTTACCCATGGTTGCCTTCAAGGAAGGTATTCTTTATTTACTTTTTGTGATGGGTGGCTAAAACCCCAAGATCTAGGGATTTAATTATGGGATTTGGTGTTGATTTAATGTAGTGGGTATTGCGTTATGCTCTATTTTTATTTTGTTCATACATGAATTTGGGCAATTTAGCATGAGCTTAATCTATGGGTTAAGGTTGCAAACTTAATTCTTACTTATTACTCTGATGGATGTTCGAAAGAGATTAATTGGAGTGGGTAATTAATCCAATACTAGCAATTTAGGTTTGATGTCTGTAACTTGCTAGAAAATAAAGGTTATGGGTCGGATCTCTTTGTCCTATTTCTGCATCGAAAGAGAGAATAAAGTAAAGTATTGGGTTGTTTAGCGTGGCATTTAGATTAGACCGAAAGGAGATTCTATGTATAGATGCTTGGGACCAAAAGATGATTAGCTTTATTGAAGATGACTTAGCTTATTCATGAATGTTCATCACTATAGAGCAGCACAATTACTTCTATGTGACATCGATTTCAAAATCCACGCACCCCTAGATTGCTTGTTAACTCTTGAATCTTCAAAATTTCAGTTTAATTGTGATAATTTATAACCAAATATTTTTATTACATTGGTGAAATCATCCACCCACTTGTTTTTACTATTACAAATGAGCAATTTTACAATCCAAACTTCTTGATAGGAATTCTCTATGATATACCATTCTCGGTGGGATTCAATCGTGACTCTTCATTGAGTTTTTATTGACTACGACCGTTTTCTCTTTTAATTGGTTTTAAGGAGGACATTTGAGAGTTATCACCTAGTTCTCTTATTGTTGCTGATAGTTGAATGGCCTCCTAAAGATCATGATGTGTGGCTCTAGTCGATGAACAACATAGTGAACCCATCCTCGGCTCTGTTGAACTCCAATTGTGCGCCACTCATTCTAACAGTTCAATCATATAAGCTAGTGCCGGTAAAATGAGCCCATATTTTGGTAACCCGCTCATATTTTAATGGGTTGGATGAGTGATTTTTTACATGGATAAAATGTGGGTTGATACCCATATTCAACCCATAAAAATATGGGTAAAATATGGGTAAAGTATGGATTAGTCAAATGGGTTAAGCTTCTAACTTTTATTTACTATAAATTCATGATATCACTAAAAATATTGTAATTTCTCTTGCTTTTTACGTTCTTCTATAGAACTAATTATTTTTCACTATAATTGAAAAGGTGAAGTGTTTGGCCCTCCAAAAATATATATTTTAAATGTACATTTCTTTTGTTACTTATAATTATATTTTTTTTATTTGTTTAATTTTATATTGAATAATAAATACATAGTGTAAAATAAGCAAATCATGTATTAGTATTGACATTGCTTAAAGTGCCTTAAGCATGTTTTAGTCCTAAAATACAGATATTCATTTACTTTGAAATTAAAAATATTTTCCCCCTGTTATGACATAGTTTTATTTTATATTGAAAAGTTAAAGGATTTTTTTTTTTTTACTTTTATGATACAATAAAACTATATGAAGCATTTCCAACATTTTTCATCTAAAAAAAGACTAAATTATTTTCTCCATGTTAAATTCTTAAGTAGANAAAATATATATTTTAAATGTACATTTCTTTTGTTACTTATAATTATATTTTTTTATTTGTTTAATTTTATATTGGATAATAAATACATAGTGTAAAATAAGCAAATCATGTATTAGTATTGACATTGCTTAAAGTGCATTAAGCATGGTTTAGTCCTAAAATACAAATATTCATTTACTTTGAAATTAAAAATATTTTCCCCTTGTTATGACATAATTTTATTTTATATTGAAAAGTTAAAGGATTTTTTTTTTTTACTTTTATGATACAATAAAACTAAATGAAGCATTTTCAACATTTTTCTTCTAAAAAAAGACAAATATTTTCTCCATGTTAAATTCCTAAGTAGAGTACTATTTACTCGTGAAAATATGGGTAAATATGGGTAAACTAGTAATTTACCCAATCCATTTTTATACATATCAAATATGGGAGGGTTGAATTATTACCCATTTTATGTTGACCCATTTTCAACCCGCCCAAATTTGACTCAACCCGCCCATTTGCCACCACTAGTACAAGCGCATGAATAATATGAAATGCTAGCATACAAATAAAATTCTAATCAAATTTATTCCCTACTATATTCCCATTTCATACCTTTATGGTATGTTTTACTTGTGCTGAGGATCTATCGAAAATAGTATTTCTACCTTCCCAAGGTTTACACCAGCCCTACCCTCCTAAAACCTCACTTATAGGAATACACTAGGTATGTTGTTTGTACACTAATAAAATCTTAAACAAATTATAGAGCTTTTTTTTTTTTTATAAAAACATTAATTAAAAACTAAATCCCCCTTAAAACAGCAACCCAATAAAAACTATACATTAATGCCAAGCTATTCCACAGTTTGCTATGCGTGGATTTGAAATTTTATTTCACTGCTCATCACTAAACTTATGATACAACCATCTAATTGAAATAAGAAAGATTGTTGACAATACCGAGACCTAATGTTAGGTATGCAACACTAGTAATCCTTTTAATTCCAATTGATTGACTAATTTTACTTCCCTTGTGTGTATGCATCTTAATTTCACTATATCATCAAAATGTAAAGACTCACTTCAGACAACAAACAGTTATTTGGTAGCAATTTGGCTACTTCAGGAGGAAGAGCTACATGTCTGAAATAAAAATCGAACAAAGGAGGATGATAAGAAATTACACAAGGGAGTAGAAAAAAAGATAGTCTATAGTACCTATACTCGTAGGTGTCATCGAAATACTTATCAGAGCACTTATCAAGTGTCTTCTAAAGATCACTTAAGAGTACGTTTGGTCAACCGACTAAAAATTAATTATATTTAAAAGTATTTTTATTAAAATAGTTTTTTTCAGAAAAAATTACGTATTAAAAAGTACTCAAACGAGAAGAGAAAAATATATTATTTAGTGAGGCATCATATCGAGAGTTACAAAAAAAGAAAACTATTGAGTGTGAACGTAAAAAACACACATCATGACTACAAAAAAAACTTCAAAATCTTACACAGGAAAATCCTTGTGCAAGCCCAAGGGAATTTATTAGGATTTACACTGGATTTAAATCAGTATATAAATATCTTGTGTCAATTTATTTATCTGCATTCTACTTCCTGCAATTTCATTAAATATTCACCATTATTCTGTTCAACAATCAACTACTTCTAAGTGTCAGTCGACTAAAATAACAAAAAATTATAATTCACTTCACCCCTCTTGAACTTTCAATTAGTATTATACTACTAAAAAGAGTTCTAAAAAATATGATAAACACCATCGCTCCAAGAATGCAACGCATTTGCGACGTTGCCCATCGTTTTATTTTATTTTTTTAACAAAAATGACCTGACTTTTTGTCAATCATTTTAGGTGAATTTTTAGTTATCAATTGTGACAATTTGTCGCTTTTGATTAAAAATAACAATTTATTAATTACTTTATAACGACTTCGTCCGTCATTTATTATCAGTAATTTTTAAAAAAGAAGCATCGTACGGTGTTGCTTTATCCATCGGTTTTAGTCAATTTATTAATCAAACATTTAAAAAAAAGATGGATAGAGCAACACTATCCGTGGCTTTTTGTGCATTTTTTCAAGGGCAGTGCTCGTTCTTTATACTTTTCTCTCTTCTCTCTTCTTCTTTCTAACTCTCTCCACCACCACTCAACCACCATTGCTGACCACCCCTCCCGTCCGCCGGCCCCACCTCTGTGTTGTCCACCCCTCCGGTCTGCCAGCATCTCCCCCCTCTAAATCCCAATTTTCAAACTAATAATTAAGGTTAGATTTATGGATTTTATGAAATTTTTATTAATTTGATTAATTTTTTTAATTTCTATGTTAGCTTATTGTATTTATATATTTTGTCAAAGTTATGTTATTAACATTGCTAGTTTGTAAATTTGATTGTGAATTAGTTTATGAACTTATAACATTGATTTAGTGTTTGATTTGAATTGAGATTTTTAAAATTATATTGTGAATTAAGGATTTTTGAGCTTGAATTGAAGCATACTTGAAGTTTAGAATTTGAACTTTAAATACTTGATAAACTTGAATATAGTAAATATAATGGATTCTATGATTTTTGAACTTTGGAACTAAAAAGTTTACTCATCTGCACTTTGCACGGAATGAAATAATTTTTTTGGATAATTGATATCTTAATTGACCATTTTAAAAAAGATAGTGTATAAGAAAAAAAATACAAATCGAGTCACGGTTTTAATGTTGTCTTTTCAAAAAATTGCTAGAAATATATTTTCAAACTGTAATTTTCGGTTAACATTGTCGATGAAAAAACATAAAATTTTAATCGGAATTTTTAAAAAAAATAGATTATCGTAGTTTCTTATTGAATTCAATGAATTTTATAACAATAATATTAATTCAACCAAAGTAACATTAAATTTAATTCATTATAAATTACATGACTTTGTGTATGTATAAATCACTTGATTTGTAATACAAATAAATTAAAATATATTTGTGACGCATAAAAGTAAGAAAATGTAATGAGCAGGAATGTCATTTTTGGAAATTTTCATAAAATTATAGTTTTACCCCTCCTAATATTTGTTCCGAGCCAGTTTTAATTAGTCGGTGAAGTTGATTTGAAGATTTTAAATTACTCGATAACTACAATTATTTAATTGACATATATTTATTAAATAATTAATTTTTATTAATTGATGATTTATGGACCAGGTTCATAATTTATTTAATATCATATGTCACCTGGCCATGATTATTAAAAGAAGTTAAAGAGGGTTTAATAATTCTTGGTCATAACGCAACCAGATGCCGCTTGACATTGATTGTTTGGCGACAACACAAAGACATCCAAATTACATCAGGTAATAAATAGCCTAAACGAACACTAATCTCCTTATACACGCATTAATTGTTAGTAGATTGTATACAAGTCTTTTAATTTCTACCCACTAACTGCTAAGGTTGGCAAAGTTAAGATCAGATGTTATTTTTGTGTTGGCTAGTGAAAAGATTATGGGTGTGTTTGGTATGAAGGAAAATATTTTTCATGGAAAATGTTTTCCTGGAAAATAAGTTGATTTTTGACTTATTTTATCATGTTTGATTGGTGAGTAGAAAATATTTTTCGGAAAAGATTTTTACTGTTTGATCTATGAATGAAAAATATTTTTGAAAAATATCTTTTATTTTTACTAGAGTAGAAAATAATTTTTGAAATTGAAAATATTTTTTTAAAAAAAACTTAATTTTTTTGGGGGTGGGGGGTGGTAGGGGGTGGG
>NC_064284.1:61409464-61444437 GCF_019186545.1 Solanum stenotomum | reverse complement strand
GGGGGGGGGGGGGGGGGGGGGTTCGAGGATAGGGTGAAAAAAATGAAATTGAAAATATTTTTTAAAAACAAACTTAAATTTTTTTTTTGGGGTAGAGGTGGCGAGTAGGGGGTGGGTGGGTTGGGGGGGTCGAGTGTAGGGGTGAATAAAGAGAGAAGGAAAAGGGATTAAATATGACAGGCAACAAGGTTGATGATCAAATGGAACTCATCTCTCACTTCTATCCTCAAATTTACTCCCAATTAGCACAACAAGGTTAGAATTACAACTTCAACTTTAATTTCTTGGAGTAGGATTAGTTGTAGTTTTTTTTTTTTTTTAAAGGAAAAGGATCAAATTTGTCTCTATACTCTTCAAAAAAAGTTACATTCACCATTCATTATACTTTCTTATTTTATTTATTCTTATCGTCCAACTTTGATCAGCACATATTTACTCTTGAGTTGTTTTAATTCTCCTTGTCCACACACCTTTAAAAGAGTTGTAGTTTTTTGTTTCTTGCAATATTAATGTTGTAAACATGATATTTATACTTTGGTCTCTTTAGAAGAGGTGGTGGAATCGCGAAGGAGAAGGAAGAAGAAGAAAACTGAAGGTGAAGTAGTGATGAGGAAGAGGAAGTTGCTTAGTGAAGAACAAGTTAATCTTCTTGAACGGAGTTTTGGGGACGAACACAAGCTAGAGACGGAGAGGAAGGCCAAGCTTGCTTCTGAGCTTCGCCTTGATCCTCACCAAGTCGCGGTGTGGTTCCAGAACAAGAGGGCTAGATGGAAGAACAAGAAACTCGAGGAGGAATATATACTCCAAGTTAAAGACTCAACATGAGGATACCATCAATGAGAAATATCATCTTGAAACTGAGGTACATATGTGGTCCTTCTGTGTCACTTGATGTGACACTACTATTATAATTATTGGTAATCGAGTAAAAAAAGAGTTCATAAATATTTTAATTTGTTAAAAATTATTAGTATGACTTAGAGTAAGTTGTATCATGTATGCCTTTTCTCTAGATATAAAAGGAATTTTAAAAAATTGAAGATTCTAGGTGTTTAGATTCATCGAAGATTTATCAGTTTGACCCTCGTACTCAAAGTGTACATTTTCCTTTCAGGTGTTGAAGATGAAAGATCAGTTGTGTGAAGTAAAAAAGAAGATGGAAAGGCTATTATTGGAACGTAAAATTGATATTTCAAGTAATAATAGCCCAACTTCATCAATATTCTCAATGGAACAATCACATTTTAGTCTTGGGGAGTTCGGAATGGAAGGGCAATTAATGGATAATAATATGTTGTTTGTTGCTGATTATCAGAGCACTTATATGACTCTTTGGGATGATTAGAATGGGTTTAAGTTTATAATTCTATAATGTATTATATTATGATCATCCATGTATAATTTTTAAATGTAGAAATATGTACATTCTTTCTTTTACAACTTGCTTTGTGGTAATTAACTACTCCCTTTATTTTATTTCATTTGACCTATATTAACTTGACACTCTTTTAAGAACCAAATTAACCTTATTAATTCTGCTTCGATAATCTCAATTTGATTGCTAATATTTTATATAGTTATTTAGCAATAAGAGTAGTATAAAAGAAAATAACAAAAAAAATTTGATTTGCTAAAATTAACAAACACTTTATTCGATTCATATTATTTGACCTATGTTAACCTGACACTCTCTTAATAAAACTTTAATCAGAGATGTATTTTAATAAACTAACATCATTAATGATGTTTTGAAACTCTAAATTTGACTATTAGTACCTTGTATAATCATTTAATACTAACAGTAATATAAGAAAAAGTAAAAAAATTTTCTTAATCTGCTAAGATGGAAAAATAAAATAAAACATTTATTTTTTTATACTAAAACTAATTAGTAAAATGAAACGAGTAAAAAGAAAATTTTAGTATATTGAATTATTTATTTTTTTCCTTCTGGATTAGGGAATCATTTGATTCGATAAAATATTGAATTATTAAAGTTCGTGGTTTGTTGGATTTTGTAAGACTATTACATTACACTCCTCATAGATGAAATATGGCTCAAATTAAGTCGACAATTATGGACGGTTCAATTCAAAGGTTTTGAAAAACTAAAAGAAAGAGAAATTGTAAAATAAAAAACGCCACTTATTTTGAAATATATATTAAAAAAAGATAAAAGACACCACTTATTTTCAAAAGGGATAATACATAGGTCAAAATAGTATTTTGTATATACTTAAGCGGATTCCAAATGTGAGGTTTAAATAATGTGTCTTGTCAAATAACCAAGATTTAGGATATATTACATGTGTGAGTTCTCAAGAGAATCCATTTAACTTTCGTGTTGATTCTATAGTCATATTAAAAAATCTATTAAATAGATACAAAATATTTGTTGGAAATTCGTTAAAAAGTTGTTTCTTGGTCCATAGGTGGAAATGGAACTTGCTTAAGCTTGAACGTTTGTTTCTCTTGGACACTTATGATAAAGTTCTTCAATTTCATTTTAAATCGTTAAAAATTTATAAACTTAAATTCTGAATTCGCCTCCGTAAATAACATATAGAATGAAAAAATAAATTGAACTTTGAAGAAGATGCGCATGGCGTGGCTAGGATTCCCTTTCACATGCTTTGATAATTTTGTTTATTGTTAATTTGGTTTAATTTATGCTAATTAATTGGTGTCATGTTTATCCCGACAACTTAGGGCCTTGTTTCACATCTTCAAACTTGAGATTTTAAATCCTAATTAACACCTAATAAAGATTGAATCAAATCATCAAAACACCTATACTTCATGGCTAATCAGCATTATCCCACTAATCGTGTTTTGTTTAACATTTTAATCAGTACTACACTAATGTTAAAGGTATCTTTATCACATGGCACAGTCATAAACTTAAAGTGTACCCTAGCTCCTCTACATTACTGAAAGAAAGTTTTATCATTTAGTGCTTCTTAATTATTTAATTATATGGATTAACTACACTTGTTCAATCATTTCTTCCAAGTGCCCTTTTTTGTGGGCAACTATTGCTCCACTAAAACACACATGACATTCCACTGATCCTAGTATTTCCAAGACCATGGATGCTATTACACGATATTAGGATACTACAAATCTTTTTTAATATATAAAATAAGCTAGTTACTTAATAAATTTAATGTTATCTAGAGATGAGTCTTGTTGTCATAATTGTGGCCTTAATTTAAGCCATATTAATCTAGGAGGAGTGTAGTGTAGTAGTCCTACAACACCAACATTTAGGTGAATATTGGTTAGTTAAGAACTCTCATGTTCAAAAGATATATGTTGTGGAAATAATGATGATGAGATGGATGTGTGGGCATATTAGGAGAGATCAGATTAGAAATGAGGTTATTCAGAATAAAGTAGGAGTTGCCTCAATGGCGAACAAGATTAGAGAGATGAGATTTCGATGGATTAGACATGTGAAGCGGGAATGCGAACACCTAGGTTGAATGTAGTAGGCACGAGGAGAAGTAGAGGTAGGCTGAAAAAAAATTGAGACTAGAGATGATCAAACAAGACATAATGAACCTTCATATTAATGAGGACTTGACCTTAAATAGGAGGGTGTGGAGGTTGCATATTAGGGTAGGTGGTTAGTAGGTAGTGGAGTGTTTCCTTGCTTTCGAGAGTTCAAGCTTGTTGGTGTTTGTCAAGTACTAGCTATCCCTATTCTTGTTCACTTTCGAGAGTGTTGCCTTGCTTTCGAGAGGTTGAATGTGTCTTGTGTACATTCTACCCTCTCCATACTCCACTTGTGGAATTTCACTTGGTATGTTGTTGTTACTCCATTCGTTTCATTTTACTAATTAGGGAAAATGGTCTGAAAAATACTTCAACTTTGGTCGAAATTGCTGTTACGATACCAAACTTTGGAAAGGACCTTTTACCCCCCTGTACTATTTAATATTGTATTTTAAAGGTATATATGTGCCTACGTGGACATCATAAATATTTCATCATTTTAAATAGTAATGTGTCCACGTGGGCACATATATACCTTTAAAATACACTATTAAATAGTGCAGGGGGTAAAAGGTCCTCCATAAAGTTTGGTATCGTAATAGCAATTTCGGCCAAAGTTGGAGTATTTTTCATACCCTTTTCCCTACTAATTAGCCCCAATATCATAAATAAATATTTCATTTTACTTGTCCATTTTAATAGATTAACAAAAATCTTATTACTTTTTTCTCATACCATTCTTAGTATTAAATAACTACATAAAATATTAGTAATAGTCAAATTTAGAGTTTCAAAACAATATTAATTAGGTTATTTTAGTAAAATAATCATCTAGTTAAAGCTTTATTAAGAGGTATGTCAAGTTAATATGAAATGTAGTAAGTACTTATTCATTTTAGTAAATCAATAGAATTTTGTAATTTTCTTTCAATACTACCCTTATTGTTAAATAAGTACTAGTGGTCAAATTTATATTATCAAGGCATAACTAATAAGATTAATTTAATAAAATAAACTACTAGAATATTTTTTTAAAAGAAGTGTCAAGTCAACATACGCAAATAAAATGAAAGAGAGTAGCTAACCACAAAGCAAGTTACAAAAGAAATAATGTACATATTTCTACATTTAAAACTTTATACATATGGATGATCATAATATCATACATATAGGATTATAAATTTAAACCCATTCTAATTATCCCAAAGAGTTATATAAGTACTTTGATTATCAGCAACAAAGAACATATTATCATCCATTAATTGCCCCTCCATTCCAAACTCCCCAAGATCAAAATGTTGCTGCTCCATTGAGAATATTGATGAAATTGGGCTATTATTGCTTGAAATATCACTTTTACGTTCCAATAAAAGCTTTTGTATCTCCATTTCTGCTTCACACAATTGCTCTTTCATCTTCAACACCTACAAGGAAAAGGAAAATGTACACTTCTAAGTATGAAAGTCAAACTAACAAAAAATCTTCGATGAATCTGACCACATAGAATCTTCAATTTTTTTAAAACTAAATTTATATATAAATATATATAAACTACATATGACGTACTATTATAAGTCATACTAATAAAGCAAATTAAAATGAAAAAAATAAACTTTTTTTTTACTTTATCGATAATTATAATAGTAATGTCACATCAAGTGGAACAGAATGACCACATATATGTACCTCAGTTTCAAGACGATATTTCTCAATGATGGTAGTCTCATGTTGAGTCTTTAGCTTGGAGTATTCCTCCTCGATTTTCTTGTTCTTCCATCTAGCCCTCCTGTTTTGGAACCACACCGCGACTTGATGAGGATCAAGGCCAAGCTCAGAAGCAAGCTTGGCCTTCCTCTCCATCTCTAGTTTGTGCTCGTCCCCAAAACTTTGTTCAAGAAGATTAACTTGTTCTTCACTAAGCAACTTCCTCTTCCTCATCACAACTTCACTAGTGTTGTTTCTCCCTTCAACTTTGTTCTTCTTCCTTCTCCTTCGCGGTTCCATCTTCTCTCCTAAAGAGACTAAGGAATAAACATCATGTTTACAACATTAATATTGCAAGTAACACATGTTCAAAGTTGGACGGTAAGGAGTATAACTTTTTTTGAAGAATACATAGGCAAATATGATCCTTTTCTGTAATTTGCTTATACAATACATACTCAAAGAAATTAAAGTTAAAGTTGTTGTTCTAACCTTGTTCTTGTGCTAATTGGGCGTAAACATGAGGATAGAAGTGAGAGATGAGTTCCATTTGATCATCAACCTTGCTACTTGACATAATCCCTTCCCTTCTAGATCTCTCTTGTTTTTGCTTTTGCTTCTTGATGTAGAAAATGAAATTAAAGTGTATATATAGCTAGAAAGTGTAGAAAGGAATATTTTAAAGAAATTATGGTATTTGGTGGGACTTTATTTTATAGAGCTAGCTAGTCGTATATGGGATGCACCTTCTTTCTCTCTTGATGTTCGCATGTCTTTTTCAGAACGACAAGAGCATATCTAATGTAATTTCACATACGTAGAATTTGAGGGTGATATTGACATGTTCAGAATAACAATAACATATCTAATGTAATTTCACATACGTAAAATTTGAAGGTGTTATTAGAATATTGTACGCAAAGACTTTATCTATCTTTGTGTGAATTCCATCGGTCAATTGTTTGGAATATTCTATATATATATATATATATATATACTAGCTTGAGAGTTGAGCCAATTAGGTGAAAAACTTTGTTTAATTTGAGAAATGGAAAAGGGGTTGAAAATTTAAGGACATGTAGCTTTTGTTGTCTTAGTTGGTGAAACTTGTCTAGGTTAATTGGATATATAGCTAGCTAGAAAGCTAATTATCTATAGCTTTAGGCTTTAGCTTAACTAGTTTGTTTGTTAGTAGTGTTTTGGCATTTCCTTCAACACCATCTGGACCCTCTTGTTTGAATGGATATATATGGGACCTCTTCACTCCGTCGTTACATTTTATACTACAGTATTGATTAAATACAAAATTATTTAAAAAGAAAAAAATTGATATAGAAGCTAGATTTACATTTCAAAAGTATTATTAAAAAGACGTTTGACCATCGATTTTTTTTCCTGAAGTTGAACTTCTGAAAATACTTTATGCCCTAATAATTTCAAAGCAATTGCCCTAAAAATTAAATATATGCAAGTGTGCATAGTAACTTGCTTGATAATTTGGAAAATGGAAGAAGTAAGCCTATATTAAGTCAAATAACATTGGTAGTGGAAACAAATTTAATAATAACAATGTATTATTATTATTATTATTATTTGCCGCGGCCTCTAACTTATTTGAGTCTTAGGCATAGTTTTTTGTTGGTTTCCCACCTGGTGTCTGGATCTAACATTGGAACTCCGACTAAATTCAAATCGCGCTTTGCAGGACCCATTCGAGGGTGGCGATCCCAACATGATTTTCTCCATACCCAGGCCAGCTTGAACTCGAGACCCCTGTTAAGGGTGAAACACTCCCATCAGTGCACCACAACCCATGTTGATGTTGGTATAGTTATTATTATATAGTGTATGATTGTATGCAAGTGAAATCCTTTTTCTTAAGAATAGTTTAATAGAAAAGATTGAACTTTAAAGTAGATGCGCATGGTGTGGCTAGCTAGGATTCCCTTTAACATGATTTTAATTACTTGTTAATTATAAATTTGGCTCCATGCTTAGTAGTACTAATTGGTTTCATGTTTATCCCGACAAGTTAAGCTCATGTTTCCCATCTTCAAACTTGGGATTTTAAAAGCTAATTAACACCTAATAAAGATTAGATCAAAACACCTACTTCATGGCTAACCAAAATCATCCCCATCAATGTGTTCGGAAAGTCACATATATTTATTTGGTGACATTTGAAATAAATGTCGAAAAATAAAGAATTTATTGATATTTATGAATAAATATCGCAAAAACAATGACATTCGATGCAAAATGTCATTAAAATAATGACATTTGGTCAGAATCGTCACTCTTTTATGACATTTGACATCAAATGTTGAATATATTATGACATTTTGCAACAAATGTCTTTACTTTTACAACATTTTGTGAAAATGTTGTTAAAATAATGACATTTTGCAACAAATGTCGTTTCTTTTAGTGACATTTTGTGATAATGTTGTTAAAAGAACGACATTTTATACAAATGTCCAATATAATAAGACATTTGTTGGTAAGTGTCATTATTTTTAATGGTATTTGGAAAACAATGTCGTTAAAATAATGATATTTGCCAAAAAGGTCTACATTATGACAAACGTTTCACATGTCATACTATTAATCGTTAATTACCGTCATGTACATTTATTGTTTGAAATATGAATCTTTTGAAAGTTATTTGTCGTTCTTTATACGACAAAGATATGAATTCACCTCTGAACTACATGATTAATCACAAATTTACCTTGTATTTAAAAAGTGTCATTTTTACTTTCCTTATCAAAATGAATCAATTGCCCTTATGGGATAATGTATGTAGAACAACATATATATAAAGGAGAAATTTTGACCATTCATAAAGTTCAAGGACCAATTTGAATAATTTGCAAAGGTTGAAGGAAAAATCATTTAAATCCTACACCCTAGATAAATAATATTTTTTATAGTTAGGAGGAAAGTAAATACTTTTCCCACAATCGATGGTTTACCTCCATTAATATTGACGGATTTCAATAAAAAATCAAGAAAATTAAATGTTTATTACAGAAGAAGTGTCCAAAATAAGGCAAAGTCAAATATATTAAAGAAATAAAATTGGGTCGTGTCACATGAAGTCCAAAAGGGAGCCATGCTAAAACGTTGAATGTACAAAACCAAAGTTTCCTAGTTTAAAAATTTCCTTATTTAAAAGAATCATAGTTTAAAAGTTTCTTTATTTAAAAGTTTCTTATTTCAAAAGTTTTCTAGTTTAAAAGTTTCATAGTTATTATTTCCATAAAACTGAAATTTGTATCGCATTCTATTTGGGATAGATTATCCCTATATATAGGGGTGGATTTTTGTTATTTTTTAAATGACATGCTTAATTTTATTCGAGAGGTTTCTCTATACGTTTGGAGACTAAGGATTTACATCTTTCACCCTTATAATTAGAGGGATTCTTAACTAGGTAAGTGATTCCGGCCAAATTAAATTTTTTGGCCTTGTATGTAGGTATTGTAAGGCTACTGTATATATTAGGAAAAATTGTATATAATAGCAAACTATTAGTTCAAATTAAATGTTATAAACATAATTTGATTTAATTGTACCCCATAGCAAACTGTTGCTATTTCGCCTCTCTCCTGGTGAATTTCACTCACCACTCTCGTTCTCGCTGGCAGTCTCCCTCACCTGTCTCGTTTTTATACAAACACAAATGTATAAAATGTGTTTGTGTTTGTATAAAGCGAGGAAAAATTGTATATATACAAATATTTTCGTTCCCCTCTCTCCCCTCTCCTAGATCTTGCTCGCTACTCTCACTCCCCTCTCTCACTTTATCCAAACACAAATGTATACATTGCGTTTGTGCTTGTATAAAGCGAGAGAAAATTGTATATATAAATACAAATGCATATACTTTCATCCTATACACTTATAATTATATAAATACGATCTTCCTCTGCCCAGTTTTCTTTTGTCTTTCTCTCTTTTTCTCGCTTTATACAAAGACATATTATACAATTGATCTTTTGTATATATATACTGAAATAGAAACAGATTATACAACTGCTTTCTTTTGTATATGTATAGCAAAATATGCGTACATATTTATGTTTGCTATGGAGCGCAATTATGCAAACTATAACTATAACATACAAATATGATTTTTATGTTTGCTACATGTGAAAGTTTCTCTATATATTATTATATTATGTATAAGGAAAAGAGGGCCCAATATACCTCTGAACTTTGTCATTTTGAACTGATATGCCCCTCGTTTTAAAAGTAGTTGGTTCACATGTACCCTTTATTATTACAAAAGTGGCTCACATATACCCCTACCGTTACAAAAGTGATCAAATTAATTTTAAAATTGCTTTTTTTTAATATTTTAAAAACTCATCTATTTGATTTTTTTTCACACAAATTATTTTTTGACTTCTTTGATTGTTATTATTTGACTTTCTTATTCTTATTTTATTTTTCTTTCATTATTTGGTGTAAAATAAGTGAAATAAAAGAAAGAAGTGTGAATAAAAAAAAAGAAAAAATTTAAAATACATTTTTTGCGGCTTTATTGTAATTTAATTTTTATACATGTGAAGAAAATTTAGGACATATGTAATAAATTTTATAAGAAAATAAGCTAAAAGAATAAATTTGAACATCAAAATAATAAATTCAAACTAGCCGTTGAATTAAAAAAAGTTTTAAAAAAATGTGTGAGAAGGATAAAACATACTTATACATGGATTACTTTTTTTGATAAATCTATTAGAAGAAAAGGGTATATGTGAGGGGATATATATATATGAAACACTTTTAGAATGAAGGGTATATTAGACTTTTTCCTCTTTATATAAAAATGACAAGTCTTGTGAAAGGTTATAGTGATAAATAAAATAAAAAATTAAATAAAGTTATTAGAATGTGAAGACCACATCAAATATAGCAAACATTAAAAAAAACCTCCCTTTTAATAAAAAAAAACGTAAATTTATTTTTTCTAAAACTCATCGTTCCATTTCAGAAAGAATCCAACCCTTTGTTAAAACCTAGCCCATGAGATCTTTGTGCAAATTGGTTGAGTCCTTTCTTCAAATCAAGTTTAATCTCCGTTCAAGTTGATTGGATCGACTAAACAACTATGGAAATTGTGGTTTATCGCAGATTTGTAGCGAAAAAAATCTAGAGTACAACATATACAAGGAAAAATAATTTGGCGGTGAGATTTTTGGCTTCCCTCCTTTTAGTTCCTTCTATGCTTCAAAGTTTTTAGGGTTTTAGTTCTTTTGGTTTCTTTTTGGCAGCGCTTGAGGCCAATTTATTCCTCTAATTTAGGTCTTACTAATTGATAGTTAACGATATTGAATTAATTACAATAACTTGAAGATTGTTGCAGAAATTTGTACCTTAGAACTAGATTTAGTGTTCTTGAAGTACTTCTTATATGGTGTTAACAGATTAAGTAATTATCACACACATCGCGTTCATACATTCTATCTATTTTTTGAAGTTTTACAGTTTGAAGATTAAGAGAAAAAGAAGGCAAGGTGCTAGTAGGAAGATCTTAAGCTTCAGTTTTAAGGTGTTTTCATTTTTTTTTTTCAAATTTTGTGCATTTTTTCCTTTCTATAATATCTAATGATTTGTGGGGTTTGTATATTTCCTTCAGTTTTGGTAGATATTAATTTCTGAATCAGTAAAAAACAGGCTTGTGCTCTAGTGGATTTTATTGTCATTTGGATTTTAACTTGTGTTGATCTTAAGCTTCAGTTCTTAATGTGTTTTCAGTGTCATTTTTCTTCAAATTTTGTGCTTTTTTTCTTTCTGTAGTATCTAATCATTTTTGTGGTTTGTATATTCTTTCAATTTCCGTAGATTTTGACATGTGAGTATGTACAAATATGTGCTTTAATGGATTCTATTACCATTTGAATTTTAACTTGTGCTCTTAAGCTTCAATTTTAATGTGTTTTCAATGTTCTTTTTCTTCAAGCTTGGTGCTTCATTTTTTAAAAACTTCTATAGGATCTAATAATTAGCGTGTTTTGTATTTTCTTTCGATTTGGTAGATCTTGACTTCTGAATCTGTAAAAGTATGTGTTTTTTTAACACCATAGCCTTTTGGATTTTAACTTGTGCTCTTATGCTTTAGTTTGAATCTGTTCTACTTTGTTTCATCACTTGTGCTCTTAAAATTATGCATTTTAGTGGATTCAACAACATTCTTGGATAGTCCAATCAATTTCGTTTGGCTAATTGCTCTTTTTTTTTTTGAATATTTTGTTCGTTATGCGTTTGAAGTATTTGTGAATGTTGCTTGAAACTCCAGTTATTCCACTAGAAAAACACATTGCCCTCTCCAATACTCCATAAGATATCCGGTTCACAAAGTTCTTTGATTTTCATTAGTCTTCTCCATGTATGGGATTGATTATTAGTTCCTTTTCTAGCCACGTGATGTAATCTTTTGTAGTATTTGGCTTCGAGGAATTCTCTGAGAAGTAAGTTGTTAATTCTAAAGTTCCACCAGTTCTTCACTGAAAATTAGTCACAAAAACTTTGGATCTCCCTCATTCAAATTCCCCCTTCTGAGTACGTAGGGGTAACATAGATCATCCCATGCTATCCAATGGCGTTTCTTCCCCCCATCAGCTTCACCCCAAAAAGAGATAGCCATGAGATTATCAATTTGTTTAAATGTGCCTTCAGTGGGTAGAACATAATTGAGCATAACAAATTTACCACCAGCGGTAGAGTTAGTGTTTTTTTTGCCAAGAAGTAACTTTCTTAGCTACTTTATTAATCACTAGATCAGTAAAATGACATTTTTTGTTTTTGGCTGGTGAACAAATACCTCAAGATATTCAACATTTAGCTGTTAGCCCATCAAAGCAAGCAAAAAGGATGACGGGATATATATGTAATGGAGTTAGATACTTAACAAAATCTTGTGATGCCAAGAGAAAAACTCAAAATAGTGGTATAATGGTAAAAGCTACCACTCAAAGTTATGCGAGTGCAAGAGATAAAAATCCCATATTGGCAGATGTTTCTTTTTATGGGATCCTCACAGATATAATTGAGTTGTATTACACCAAGAAGTTTAAGTTTGTATTATTTACCAGTAAATGGGTGAACAACAATAAAAGGCTTATTGAGAAAGATGATTATGGATTTACTCTTGTGAATTTTAATCATCTACTCTACACAAAACAACATTTATCAAATGAACCTTTCATCTTTGCTTCTCAAGCTCAACAAGTTTTTTATTTCGATCATCCAATGGAAAATGAGTGGCAAATTGTTGTTAAATTTAAGCCAAAAAGTTTTTATGATTTAGGTGAAGATACACCATCAATTGAGCATAAGGAAGGCCATATGGAATTGTTGCCTGAGCAACAATTGGATGACACTACATTTGAAAATGAAGACGATATTGAATGGGTTAGACATGAAGTACCAGGAATAGAGATCGACTCACAAACTTTGGAATGTAACGAAGCATTTGATGAAGATGATGATACATCTTAATTTTTATTACTATTATGTTATTATGATTATTTTAATTTAGATTGTTATTGAACAATATAAATTTTTGCGTTTTTTACTATGCCATTCAGTTGTTAATATCTCGTATGGTTATGTGTTTTGTTATTCATATGCTTATGTGTCTTATTATTTAACCTGATAGTTAGATATTATTTTTGTACTTTTGGATAGTAGATTTTTTTTTCAATTTGCAGGTATCATAGCTCTTGAGCAAATTTTATTGAAATGGCAAGAAAAAGACAAAGAAATTCTATTCAAGGTGAGATTTTATCTAATTCTCTGGAGCAACAAGAACAACAAATGGGAAGTGCATCAATGCCCCAACCACCTCAAAATTGGCCAAGAAATGAAAAAGAAGTGCATCCTAATAACATCTCAAGAAATGATTCATGTAATATAGAAAATCTTTCGGGTATCAAATATCCATAATATTTGTTCTTCCTTTTGTAGTACAAAGTATTGGATAACTCATTCTTATAAATACTGAATTTTTTTCTTTTTTATCTTCAATTATTTACAAATTTTAGTGAGAGCACAGAGCAGTCTAAGCGATCTAGGGATCCCACTATGATGCACCCAGGAATTGGAAAAGATGGTGGCAATATACATGTTGAGTTGAATGATCTTGGCCAACCTATTGGGCCAGAAGGATGTAGATTGAGTTCAAAACTTGGCGTCTTAGCACGAAATGGCATTTTAGCTCCATTAAATCATAAAGATTGGAGCCTTATGCCTGATCTCTACAAGAACAAGATATGGACAGATATAAAGGTTCCTAGAAAAAGAAAAAAAAACTAAGATATTTATTATTTTTGTAATATTCTAATACAAATATGTTATATATTGATGTTTGTGGGAAAATACTGATGCAACTGAGGATATGAAACGTATTTTGATGATGTCAGTTGAATCTAAATGGAGAGAATGGAAGCATGAAGCAAAAAGCAGTGGTTATGAATATACACCAATGATGTTGAACGTGTAGCTAATCGTCTAGATAGGGTTGAAGAAGATCAATGGTGTGCATTAGTACATTATTGGAGCTCAATTGATGCAAAGGTATTTTCTTATCATCAATCATCTTCTAATATGACATGGAGTTTAGACTATTCTCTAATGGGTAGAGTTATATCTAACTTTTTCAGAAAAAGAGTGAGAGGAACAAAGAAAGTCGGAAGAAGTTGACTATGCCACACACATCAGGAAGAAAGAGTTATTCTCAAATTTTAGATAATGTATAACATAATCATTATTTACTTTCTACAATTATATATTAATGCAAGTTTTTAAAAGTATTTCTGTTTCAATCTCTTATAATTCAAACATATGACAAAGGAGAAGGGTGTAAAACCACTCGTATAGATATGTTCAAAAAAACACATACGAAAAAGAACAATCAACCAATAAATGAAAAAGCTAGTGAAGTTATGGTAAATTCTCATTCTTTATAAATGTAAGGTACTTTATTCCATCAATATTTTGTTAACTATATCTTGCTTTACTTTTCTTTTATAAAGAAAGAAATGAATGATCTTGCTGAGGTATATCCTAAATGTACCTAGAAGTGCTCCAAATGATGTGTACTCACAAGTAATGGGGCTAGACACTGGTGGAAATGTCCAAACTCTAGGAAAAGGAGCAGCTCCAAGTTTTGTTTATGTCCCATTATGTAACACCCCAGAAATTTTTTTGAGCTAAGACTCGAACCATTTGTCGTTGTGAGTAGGATTTTACGAAGGACTTTAAAATTTCATAAGTATTAAGTTCAGGTCACTAGATGTAGCACCTTGAGTTCCAAAAAGAACTAAATTGGAAATAGCAAAAATCTGAAAATTTGCAAGTTAAGCTAAGTATGAGTTTTGGGTTGACTTTAAACGACCATAAATTCTAGCTCAAGATGAGTTAGGTGTGATACCAGATACCGTAGGAAATATCTTTGAATTATCTTTTTAACGTCACTGAGTTTGCTCAGTTTCGAGTTCGTATGAGGGAGATATGTCCATTCGAAGTTGGGTTGTCTAGATAAGGAAAGTCAAAACCGGATTTTAGAGGGGTATTTTGGTCTTTTCCTTACGCAATCAGATTTAATTCGTTTTTAGTAATATTTTAGGGGTATAATCTGATTAGGTTCAGTTTTATAATCCTAGTTTACGCCTAGGGTTTTAGTTGAGAGTTCAAGAAGAGAAAAGAAAAGAGAAGAGGAGAAAAGAGGAAAGGATGAAGGCGTTCGTCGAGTTCTTGAGAGTTATTGCGGATTGTCGCCATGGGTTTGATCCCTAAGAGCTATGTAAGCTTCCATAGTGTTGGGTTCTTTCACCCACACGCCAATCATGATTTATTCAGCGTAATTTCGTTCTTGAAATTTAAGGATTTAAGTTCTTGATGAGTTCTTGATAAGTGTTCTTGAAGTTTCATTAAGTTTTGATGTAAGATTCTACTTGGGTCAACTTCAAACGACCATATCTCTTAGAATATAAATATTTACATGAACCCTAACTTATCCAATCAAAAGTATTTGAATCTACTTTCCAACGCCACCAATTTCGCGTCAATCCAATTTCTGAGTAAAAAGTTATGACTATTTTAGTAACCTATACAGTGCTGTTACGAATTAGCCGACGGAAAAATATTAAAAAGAGTCGTTTTTGTCTTCTTACCTCTAAGAAAACCATAAATGAATTTCTTGACTAATAAAAGGCTCAAAACAATCAGATTTTCATCTTCACTAATGAAAATCATAATTCTTGGCCATAGAGATTTCAAGAAACTAATTCAAGAATCTCAATAAAGGTTTTCTTGATTGTTTACCTTCAAGCTAGGGTTTCAAGGCTTCTAATCAAGCTCTTCTTCAAGATTCTTAAAGATTCTTCAAGAATCTTGTTCTTCTAGGTATGTAAGGCTATCACAGTGTTGGACTAGTTCGTCCTCCCGCCCTACATCTACTTTCAAATAAGAAAAAGAGTAATCTAGGATACTTTCCCTAGATTTGAGTATTCTTGAGATAAGTTGATTTTGAGTTCTTGAATTCATGTTTCTTTTAAAAGTTCTATTCCTAATTATCGAATAGCTATATTGTTATTGAGATCCTTCATATCATGAATCATAACTCTTGAATTCATAATTCAAATTCAAGAGAGAGTTAAGAGTAGAATTCAAAGAAGCCTTTGAGTTCAATTGTGAATCATTTGAGATCCATCATCGATTTGAGTTAAGTTTTGAGTAAGTAGGTATGAGAATCAGAAGAGTCATATACATGAGTTCCTTATTGATATTTTTTACCCTTGAGTCGAGTCGTTCATGCCCATAACTTCCGCATGAACTTCATCAGTTGAGTACCTTTTAGAGGAGTAGTATCTTCAAGTTCTAAGTATTGAGTTCCTAATCCCATATGAGATTATATTTATAATCATGGCACTATTACATGTTACCCATGAAGTCCTTGAGTTGAATTGTTCATGCCCATAATTCCACATGAACATTATAAGTCGAACAATCTTGAGATGAGAAGTAGCTTTGAGTCCTTGAGTTGAGTAGTTCATGCTCATAATTCCGCATAAACCCTCTGAGTTGAGCATTCTTGAAATTAGTAGGATCATTGAAGTTATTGAGTTCCAAGTATTGAGTTCTATCTATGGTTATTGAAAACCTTGCATTGAGTCATTCATGTCCATCATTCGGCATGAACCATATTTTAAGAAGTCTTTTACAAATGTTTAAATTTTGTTTTAAGACTTAAGCTTTGAAGTTGAGTAAAGAGTAAGAGTAAAGTTTAAGTTCATTTCTTCAAAAGTATATAGGGATTATGTATTCCCAAAAGAGTTTAAAATGTTTTCACATTTAAATAAGAACGGAAAACTGAGATTTTCAAAAGTGCCTTTGAGCTAGTTTTTTAGTAAAAAGCCTTTGAGCTAGTTTTTCAATAAAGAGCCTTTGGGCTAGTTTTTAGTTAAACAGTAAATGCTTTCACAATAAAGCAAGAGAGGAAACCTTGGTTTCCAAGATAGCCTTTGAGCTAAGTTTTTTAGCACTAATCTCAAATCACAGAGTTAGTATATTTTGGGAGTAGTATTGAGCACCGATATGAGGGAGAGTTCAGATAACTCATAGCCCCCATAAACCATGGGTAGAAAAGGGTCATACTTTTTAGATGAATCCTTTTCGCATAAACTAGTGGATCCACTTAGTAGTTCAGGTCCTATAACTGTGGCAAGGTATAGGATGCGCTGGCAGCGTGAGGGAGATTGTTGTATCATCACAATAGCTCTTATGTGATGGTTGTCGGTTAGAGAAACTCCCACAGAAGTTATTTGTATTTTTATATACATCAGTTTATTTGTATTTTTACATACATCTCAGAATTATTTGTATCTTTGCATACATACAGAATTGGCATCATGTTTTAAACAACTTTTCTTTATATTGCACTTATTTTAAAACTGTTTTATATTGAAATGAGTTCAGTTATGTTGAGTTTAGTTGAGCTAGGTAAGTTCTTCAGTTTCCTTTCAGATTATTTTCAAACTTATGTTTATGCTTTAGAATTCCTCTTACATGCTCGTACATTCCATGTACTGAGCCATTTGGCCCGCATCTTTTCATGATGCAGACACAGGTATTCAGGATCAT
The DNA here is from genome assembly GCF_019186545.1 of Solanum stenotomum. Classification (NCBI taxonomy): domain Eukaryota; kingdom Viridiplantae; phylum Streptophyta; class Magnoliopsida; order Solanales; family Solanaceae; genus Solanum; species Solanum stenotomum. The sequence continues at coordinate 61,427,082 of NC_064284.1, read as the reverse complement.
CAACAGGAGATTCGTTGGTACATCTGAGAGTTCGAGTTAGCTATGGTGAGCCTCTTTATTTTTCGGAGGATTTCATTTACTTTTCAGTTTAGTCAAGATGTCGTGGGTCTTGTCCCGACTTCCATCTTTATCAGTTAGAGGCTTCATAGATAGTCAGTATAGTTGAGAAGTTTGTATTATTCATTTATTTTATTAAATGTTTAAAAGACTTAAGTTGCCTATTTTATGGCGAGTTGAATATATTATTTTATTCTAAGTTGTTCATTTGAGTTGAAGTTTTGAAAAGTTGAGTTTATTGAATTTTATTCAGTTTTAAGCTTTTGCATGCTTACGTTAGTCTTCCGCTTGTAGTTAGCCAGGATGAGGGTTCGCTTAGGGACCAGCAATGATTGTTGAGTGCCGGCCACGTCCAGGGTGTAGACTCGGGTCGTGACACATTATATGAGCGATCCCAAAATGAGCAAAGAGATTTTGATAAAAGAGAGTTGAGATAGAAGTTCAAAAAGTAACCTCTACTCTGAAAATTGAGATGGAGGAAAAGTTGTTTGAAGCGAAAGAAGAAATTGAAGTGATGGATAAGAAGTTACCGAAAGCAGAGGAGGGTATGGAAATGATGAAGAAAAAATTATCTGAAGCAAATATGAATATGTTAGAAAAAATAGATGATAAAGAAAAAGCAGGGATACTAGCATATGTAGATTCTTTGGGTATTACTCTTGGCTCAAATAGAAAATCATTTAGTAATGAGCAGGTAAATAAATGTGTTCACAAAATATTCATTTTAGAAAGTATTGTTATTTGGTTTTTTTAAATATATTGTTTTGTCTCTTTTGTGATAGGTTTCTAATAAATCTATTGAAGATCGCCAACAATCATTATCGCCCGTTTCAGTTGTTGACCCAAAAGAGGTGAGTTGTAGCTTTGTTTTGATTATATATGTCACGCCCCGAGCCTACACCCTGGGCGGGACTGGCACTCGAAAACCATTGTTGGCCTTAAGCGAACCCTTGGCCTGACTTACTAACTCAGCGGAAGACTTAATTCATCACATACACATTTATGAAGTAACTAGAATGTTATAAAGGAACATTCAACTGGCCATTAAGGCAAACTCAAGTCTTTAACATAAGAAATGAAAAGTAAAGACAACTGAATTACTAACTGACTGTCTGTCTATCTATGAAACCTCTAAACAACTGAGATGGATGTTGGGACAGGCCCACAACATCCTAATGAACTAATACTAAAACTGAAAGCAATGAAAATGAGTCCTCTGGAATGCAAAGAGGCTCACCAACAGACTCTGAACTGCTCACTGGATCAACGATGCGCCGAATGCCAGTCCTAGTTACCTGTGTCTACATCATAATAAGATGCAGACCAACTGACATCAGTACATTGAATGTACTAGTATGTGAGTTGGAATGCTAAAACAACATAGGCCTGAAAAGGAATCTAAAAGAAACACTTACCTTGGTTTTTCTTAACTTATGAATAATAACTGAACTCATTTCAATATAAAACAGTTTAAAACAAGTGCAATATAAAGAAAAGCTATTTAAAAACATGATGTCAACTCTGTGTATATACAAGGACAAAACATAACTCTGAAATATATGTAAAAATACAATAAACTGATGTATATAAAAATACAATAACTTATGTGGGAGTTTCTTTAATCGAAAACCATCACATGAGAACTATAGTGATGATACAACGATCTACCTCACACTGCCAGCACATCCTATACCTGCCAAAGTATAGAACCTGAACTACTAAGTGGATCCACTAGTCTATTGTGAAAAGGGTTCATCCATTTTCTACCCATGGTGGCTACATGGTTTTATGGAGACGTGAGTTATCTGAACTTATGCTCGCCCCCAATTCGTTGCTCAATACTACTCCCAAATATACTAGCTCTTATGTTTTTAAAGAAAACAAACTTCTTCTGTGATTTGAGATTTGTGCTAAAAAACTTATCTCAAAGGTTATCTTGGAAATCTCAGTTTCCCTTCTTGCTTCATTTAGAAACCTATTACTCTTTTCTGAAAACTATCCCGAAAGTTCTTTGGAAATCTCAGTTTCCGTTCTTATTTAAATGTGAAAAACATTTACTCTCTTTGGGAATACTTAGTCCCCATATACTTTTTAAAGAAATGAACTTCAATCTATACTTTTTGCTCTTTACTCAACTTGAACTTTAAGTCTTAAAACAAGGTGAAAAACATTTGCAAAAGACTTCTTGAAAAGACTCTGAAAACATCCTAGACTTGGCTCTTGACTTTTCTTGAATTTGAATTTATGGATTCAAGGTTATGATTCATGTTTATGGATGATTTGTAGGTGTTTAGGAGTCATTTAGAGTAGTTAGAATCAATGGAAAGTGCTAGGACACTTTAGAATAACTTAAATAGGCTAAACGACGAAAAACTGGTGAAAGATGCTGATCCGAGGGCGTCCCTGGCGCGCCGCATCAGGCCCCAACTTACTGGGGCTTGTTTTGGGCGAACTGCAAGCGCGCCGGCCCAGCCCCCTGACGCTATAGGGGTGCGACGCGCCTGGCCCTCCCCAGGTGCGTCTGATGAGTTTTTCAACTCATTTTTTTATCCTAAATCGTTTCAATCTGATTATTTTTCCCAAATTCACCTTAGATTCATGTACCCAAATCATATACACAAAATCTAACCCAAACAACTCAAGGAAACAACACTTAATCATCAAGAAACTCCTTAATCCCAACTCATATTCAAGAACAACTATCAAGAACATCAATTTCTCAATCTTTTTAGGACGAAAATACGTTAAATTAAACATGCTTGGTGCATGGGTGAACTAACCCAACGCTATGTGATCTCACATACCTTGTAGGGATCACCCCCGACGAATTCCACAAGCCAAACTTCGACAATCTTGAACGTTCTTGCTTCTTCTTCTCCTTTCTTCTTAGCCCTAGCGTGAAATCCCAAATCCTAAAGCTGAATAAAATCTGATTTGACCCATATTAAACTCCTAAAAATGGATTAAAATAATAGGGCAATGAAAAGACTAAAATACCCCTTAAAATTCCGGATTGGACATTTCCTTAGTCCAACAGCCCAACTTCCAACGGAAATAACTCACTCAGAATTGCACAAACTTGGCGGCATTGGAAAGATCATTCCAAGAGCTTTCCAACCATATCTGGAACTACACCTAATTCATCATGAGCTAGGAGTTATTGTCGTTTGAAGTTGACCAAAACTCACTTTAACTTGCTTAAAATTTTCCAGATTTCCTTATACTTTCCAAAAATAACTATTTCCAGATTTTAAACTTCCTTCTACTTCTTTCTAGTTGCGAGATGTTACAATATCTTTGTGTAATTAAACTACAATAGCTTGATAAAGTATTGGTACCTGACTTATGTGAAATTCAAGCAATTGATTGCAACATCAACATAGAATAATAGTTATCCATTTGAAGTGAAAGTGGAGTAAATAGGAAAGAATAATTCGTAAGTAATACAATTCCATTTGCTGACTTGTGGACAAAACTGGACCATTCAGTAAGAGGCTAGTTAAAGTTTTAACTCTATAGGTGGTTTCTGTACCTAGAAGAGTCGTGTAGAAATTAACAAATATGTTAGCTATAATGGCCTGATCTGTTTGCCGAATTCCTATTCATCCTTCAACTGAGTGGTAACATGTTCTAAAATTTTGTTATTTACATCTGTAAAGAAGTACTTAGTATTGTCTTCGCCAAGTCTAGTCCATGTTGTTTTGCTCTTCTGGTGTAAATAATTTTTAGCCAATTAAAATGATTGTTGAAATTTTTTGTACTTCTTTTTCTCCTATTCTTGAAATTCAACATTCAATGTATCTGATAGTAGTAGTTCGTGAGCTTACTTGAGAGCCTTTCGATCCTCATCAGATTCAGTTACATTATGCTTGAAAGCTTGAGCATTTGACCCTTCAAGCTTCTCTTTAAGTTTTTCTATCTCCTTACCACTTGTAACATAGCACACTCTTGTATATGCACATTCCATCATGCTTCCATCTTTTCGTAGGAAAGATCTCCTGATTCTAGGATTCCCTTCGGATAAGGTAATTTTCACTGGACTTGTCTTTGTACCCTCTTAACCGTGATTTCTCTGTTTTTGTTTCACTTAAGAAAATCATACTTGGAGAGTGAAGACACATTGTCTCCTTCAAAAAGGGAACTGTCAAGGATCCCCCCAGGCCTCGACAATTCCACAACATAGCCCTCATTGTGAAGAGGGAAGCCATTTAGGGCTGGCCTCCGTTTCCAGTTTATCCTTTTTTCCCTTCATTCTGATTGTCATTCCTTAGTTGCTTAAACTTATTATTTTCATTACAATGTTCAAATGCTAACGACTGAGATAAGCACTAAGAATAAGCCTCAAAAGTAGAAATAGATACCTGATCTTTTGTCCAGCTTGTATGGTATTGATTCCTTTATGACCTTTGATTTGATTAGCGATTATGATACCCTGGTTAATATTTTCTGTCAGGTCCTTTGTATTCATCTAGGAAGCATCTTCATTTTCCTTCGCTGTGGCATCATATGTATTATTATCAAGTGGTAGTTTTGAACCCTTATCCTCCTCCCCCATATCAATATCCAAAATTTGGGTCTTATTAGCAACAGAAGGTCCCCCTTCTGATTCATAAGGCTCTATCTCCATAGGCTGCAATTGGTTTGATTCTTTTATGTGCAAGGAATCCTCGTCAGTTTCCTTAAGACCTGCAGTTTCTATGCATTCATTTTGACATAATATATGGGCATTATCTTTCTTTATACCCATCTGTGTATTAGTCGAGTCAACTCCTTGTATGTGTATCAAGATTTTTCTAGTTCCTACATCTCTTTTCCCCTCAATTAACTTGGAATTTTTATTTTTCATCAGATTATGCCCCTCAGTACTATGTACTCCTTCATGTCTTTGATAATCTGCGGAAGCCAAACGATTCTCTGCTTTTATCCATGCCCCAAACTGATCCTTTTTTAGTGTGTCTGATCGTATATCCCAACTGTTGCAATCCTTTACTATATCTGCCATGATTTGTGTCCGCTGCTTGAGGGGGGATGGTTTCCAGTAGTCACTGAAGCCTGCAAAACAACATTCTATTGTTTTTGTGCTTCAACTTTTGAAATAAGTTCATCCTTATTCCTTTGCTTTTCTGTTTTATTGATTTCTCACCCAATATTAACTTCCTCTTGGATACGACTGTAGATTTTTTCTTCTGTTCTTGATGAGTGTTTCCCTGAGTGGACTGTGCTTCTGTGATAAAAAAAAATTGGTTAAAAAATGTCCCATGGACGCCTTAGAAATTTTCCTTCAAGGAGCAGTTGGACACAACTAGTACATTCCATAATCACCGTTACTCAGACATCTTTCCCCTAGGCCATGAACCTCCTTTTAATTTTTTATTTACTCAACTCTCACTAACAATAAAAAGTTTAATATTGCCAATGGATTGCTTAGATATGTTTCTAATGATAATTGACTGATTAGTTAAATGACCGGTACTCTGTTTCTTAATTTGTTGATAACAAACCTTGCCCAGGCCTTACTGATTTAACACCTCTAGGAACAAAAATAGGAGCTGCAGGGTTCAATATGCTAGGCATAGGATGAGAAGTGAACCTCTCTTCCTCTTCCTTGCTTTATTAATTACTTCCTGGTTAGTGATAACCATTTTAGAAATAGTTAGGTTGATCTCATACACAATATGATCCGAAAGAGCATCAAAATTGTTGAGATACAAAACCTCTTTTTGAACAGTTACTCGAGCAGTTGTGTAACGACCCTAAAAATGAAATAGAAAGAACTAGAGCCTCACTTGTGTATTGAAGTTGGTAACTTGATTAAATAATGTAAATCGGCTTTTTGAAGTGGGGAGCTAGGGTTGAGGATTTCATGGTGTTTCTTCTTTAATTTTCGTGGGATTCATGAAGGTTAAGGTATGGGTATCATTTATCCTTGATTCCTTTTCCATTCAAGGAGCCAAATCAAAGTGTTTTGAAAGTTCTTCAAAAACTCAATAAAGTCCTAATTTCGGTTCTAGCATGGGTTTTTGCATTAAATGATTTTTAATGATGATTTATGTTATTATTGATGTTTATTGATGGTTTTAAGAAAGAAAAGTCCATGAACCCATGTCTTTCCAAGTTTCCTAAATTTGGCTTATGAAGTGGGTTGAATGTTTGTGATTGAATGATGATGGAAAAATGCTTAGGTTGAGTTGAGTAATTGATTTCTATTATTATCTATGTTTATTTATTGAGGAATGGTGATTGTGGCTTTGGAAAAAGGTAAGTTGACCTAGCTTCATTGTTAATGTAGAATTGATATAGAATTGTGATAGATTGATGTGTGATCCACTTATGGTGGAGGTGTTTACTTATTGAATGTATTGTGATTATGGCCTTGAAGGCATTATATGAGGAAATGAAGTGTTGACATGATATCATATATGTGAATGTGATGTAAAGGATTTGAATGAGAATCTAATGAAGTAAAGGTAATCATGTTGTGAATATAAATGTGTTCATGGGATCCCAAGGTGAGCTTGAATAAAGTATTATTGTATTGTGATTAAAAGTATGTTCTCTCTTAACACTTATGAATGAAGATGATGGAATGTGAAGTGCCTTATATTGTTGAATGTCATCTCTTGACTTGGTAGACTTAGGTGCTCTTCTTGATAAATGAAAAGCTATGTTGAATATAAATTGATAGGCTATGCATTCCTTTCATATGTAAGTGATGAACTCTATTTCTGAGTTGGGTAGTGTTTGGTAATTTATGCATATATTATTCTTTAGAACTTCGTTTACAATGAATAAATATGATTTGGAAAGCTAACTCGTATACCTACAACTGTTATGTTTATGTAAAACTCTAATTTAACTGTTATGGACACGAAATATGGGACGCAACATAGGGAAAGTTCTACCCAGATTTCGAAAATTGAAATCCTGTATGATCAGATGTAGTGTTTTGAATATATCTTTTTGTACAAAATATATTTTGTGGTGATTCTTGTTTATTTGCAACCTTTAGAGATGTACTTACATCTTTCATGAAGGTTATAAAGTTTAGTTTTGCCGTTTTGCTTTTCAAATCTAACTTGCGACTTGAGGTACCATGCTGGACAAATTCACTGTTTTGGGAGCATAATTGTATTTGTACATGCTAGGCTTACTTGTGATGATGATCCTATTTTACGTCAACATTACTAAGCTAATAGAAGTTAAAGAAGTTATTTAATTATATTTTTAAGGTTGTATAGACTTGTGAACAAGTTGAGGACCTTGAAACGTTGGTTGGTCTACTATCTGAACTCGCAAAGTTGTGTTGGACTGGTTCTTTGCTAAAGTACTGAGTTTGGGTATAAACTTGTACTTGCACTCTTTTAATTGCGGAAATATTTGAAAGTTGATCTTGGTACCTTGGCTACCTCTTGTCACTTTGCATTGTCATGTTGGTATCCTTTAAGACGTTAAAGATGCTCATGTAACTCGCCCACTTGTACGGACTGTTTGATCACCTGGCACTATTGTTGGGACCTTGTTCTTCTTGTGGCTGTGACTTTGTCACTCTTGGCATGCCTCTTGATTCGGATCACTTGTCATCTTGACTCTGGATTTTTAGTCCGTCTTATGAATGAAAGTTATCCATTTTAAGTACGAATTATAAAGCCATTTTTAATATGGTTCTTGGTTCTCTTGATTATTGGGCTTTGACCCTTCTTGATATCGGGCGTCGGGCCTTCTTGATACTTGCTTGTGCTTGGTGTGACGACATGATGTATATATTGGGCGAGCCTTGTTATTGAATCTCTTGGAAATTTGTGCTATGAGCATTCTTGACACTTGGATCTTTAAATGTAGAACTTGATATCCTTAGTGTGAACTCTAGTTACTTGATAGGTTCTACAACGTGTAGATAGTAGTATGGAATGCTATCTACACATGGCACGAGTAGGCTTTGAAGGTGCCAAAATGAGTTCCCTAAATCTATATGACTATAGTGTGAAGTTCCCTAAATGCATGAATGTGTCCTAAATGACTTTAAAAGAGAATGTTGACTTATTGTCTAAATGATTTGTTAAATGAATAGCTTATGTTAATGAAGTGAGTTACTTAGTAGGCTACCTTGAAGCATGATGGTTCTTGTCTATAGTAGCCTTGAGGAACACTTAGGTGTGTATGAAGAGGTTGTATGGGCGGCCACTTCATGTCTCACTCAAGTGTGTCTTAGGGTAACTTTAGATAAGGGTTCTTGGATGAGAAAATGAGCTACGTGTTGAAAATGTTTGAGTATGTCTATAATGTGGTTAATGTCTTATATGTTGGTTATGTTCTATAATATGTCTAATATGTCAATATTCATGAAGTTTTACTAAAATGGCATAGGGCATGACTTTCAACCAAATGTCCTTTTTAACATGTTTTTGCATGGTTTCCATACTTAGTACTTAATTGTACTAACCCCTTTCTTTCCCTTTTAACTAAAATGTAGGGATTTGGAGATGTTGATATTCCATGGTTGATGGATAGGTTTCTAAGATGTTTGAAGATGAAGACTTGGTGAGTCCTCATATATTCGAGGACAGTAACCAACATGTTCCTTTATGTCTTGTAACTTTGTTATAGTTTTGAGTGCGCTTAGTCCCATTGTTGTATTCAAGTATAAGATGGTTTTGAGACATCTTGGATAAAGTCTAGAAAGTCTTCCACTTGCTTTTATTTAAAAGGTGTTCTTTCGATTGTAAAGGAAGCTTTAAATTTCTCCTCTATATTTTTTTTTGTATCGTATTTTAATGAATGATCCATGAGGCTTGTATTTGACCTCTTCGAGGTCGAATACGCCGGTTACGACTAGAGGGTGCTCTCAGGTCGTGACAAGTTGAGTTTTTAATTTGACAGCCTATAGTTTGTTGCATTGTCTTGCGAATTGGTGAACACATTCTAACATCTAAAGAGTTTATTTTTGTCACCAAAGTCCAATTTGAATTTTGTACCAATTTCGCTTCAGCCACATTGTTACATTAATGTACTTGTTCCACATAATTTTTGATAGACGGCACCATAACTAAATCTTGATTAATTACACTAACATCAGTCAACCTAGCGCGCTTCACCTACATTTTCACCTGACTTAGCCGAAACCGTAGCCAACTGATCCTTTTGGCAATCACCTGTTGACTTAACCTGGATCACCAAATCAAGCTCATCATCATCAGAAGTAACACCTCTGTTTCTAGAATTTATTTGTATAATTTCATCTAGAAGTGACCCAGAACAAAATCACGTTGGTTGTTGGAAATGAGCTTGTTTAAAAGAGGATTGAGTCTACTGGTAAGCTTTTGGAAACTATTTTGTTCCTAATCAGCCATATGATCATCAATATCTCCTTTAACATAATTGTGAGAAATATATGGGAAAAATATTATTGAATTGTGTATCTAAATTGTTACATTGAGACTCTATTTATAGACAATACATTGAAATCCTTTTCTAACTAGGATTCCTATTCCTATTGTTCTTCCTATTCTAAGTAGGAATATATATGCATATTTCAATTCTAACACTCCCCCTCAAGTTGGGGCATACAAATCATATGTACCTAAGTTGTTACAGATGTAATTAATACGAGGACTTGTGGGGTACTTGGTTAAGATAACTGCAAGCTGATCATTTGAGTTCACAAATTTCCTGAGAGTATCTTTTCTCTGACAAAGTGACAGTCAATCTCAATGTGCTTAGTCATTTCATGAAACACTGGATTTGATGCGATATGAAGAGGTGTTTGATTGTCATACACAAGTTCCATCTGATCAATTTCGTCAAATTTTAGTTCTCCCAGCAACTGTTTGATCCAAACTAGATAACAAGTTGTTGCCTCCATTGCTCAATATTCTGATTCTGCACTAGATCGAGCAACCACACTTTGTTTCTTACTCTTCCACCACACCAAATTACCTCCTACTAAAACACAATATCCGGATGTTGAACATCTATCAGAGGGTGATCCTACCCAATTATCGTATGTATATCCAGTGATATGCTCATGGCATTGATCCTCATAGAGTAGTCTTTTACCAGGAGCTGACTTTATATATCGCAGGATACGAACAAATGCTTCCCAATGACTATTACAAGGGGAAGTCATAAACTGACTTACAACACTCATAGGAAAAGAGATGTCAGGTCTAGTTACTGTGAGATAATTCAATTTTCCAACGAGTCATCTATACTTTTTAGGATTACTAAGTGGATCCCCTGTCCTGGAAGGAGTTTAACATTCAGATCCATATAGGTGTCAATAGGTCTACATCCCATCATTCCCGTCTCCTCAAGAATATCTAAGGCATACTTGCGTTGAGAAATAACAATACCTGATCTAGACTAAGCAACCTCAATACCTAGAAAATACTTCAATCTGCCAAGGTTTTTAGTCTGGAAGTGCTTAAAGGGATGTTGCTTCAATTTGGTGATACCATCTTGATCATTACCAGTGACAACAATATCATCAACGTACACAACCAAATAGATACACCGATTTGGTGCAGAATGCCGATAAAACACAGAATGATCAACTCCACTATGAGTCATGCCAAATTGTTGAATAACTGTTCTTAACTTCCCAAACCAAGCTCTAGGAGACTGCTTCAGACCATATAGTGACCTACGCAATCGACATACAAGGCTACTAGACTCCCCCTGAGCAACAAAACAAGGTGGTTGCTCCATATAGACTTCCTCCTCAAGCTGATGAAGAGGCCAATGACGAATGGCAACCATAGATAAAAATAGACAAACATATGCTATTTTAGCCACAGGGGCGAAAGTGTCACTATAATCTAGCCCAAATCTCTGAGTATACCCTTTGGTAACAAGGCGAGTCTTAAGTTGATCAACATGACCGTCTGGACCAATTTTGACTGCATAAACCTAACAACAACCAACGGTAGATTTACCTACAGGAAGAGAGACAAGCTCCCAAGTACCACTCTTATGCAAAGCAGACATCTCATCAACCATAGCCTGCCTCCATCCGGACTGATCTAGTGCTTCACATGTACTCTTAGGAATGAAAATAGAGGACAAAAACGATACAAAGGCATAGTGGGGTGATGATAGATGATGATAACTCAAGAAGGTATAATGAGTGTTAGTATTTCGAGTGGATCGTATACCTTTTTGAACTGCAAGCGATTGGCTAGGAGGAGGTAAGTCCGCAGTACGAGCAGGGTCTGGCGCATGACATGAATCATCTGGGACTAGCGCTGGACGCGGACAATGATGATAAGTTAGGAGCGGTGGCTCTATAACTGGAGATGTAGAAGTAACCGTAGATTCCTCAAAAGTTGGTACAGTAAAACCTGAGGTATAGGTAAGACAATAGATACATCAGGATGATCAGAAGATGTATAGTAAGGCTAATCCAAAAGTACTAGATTGTGACACACAAGCAAAAGAATTACCCGCAACAGAAACATCAAGTTGCGCAACCGAAACTACTTGTGGAGACATTTGTTTATTTGCACAATATCGAAGGAACTCATCATATTCTATCTGAGCACTATGAGCATTATTGGATGGTTGATTAGGTTGAGCACCATATGCTACTGGTGGAGATGTTTGTTTACTTATGCGATTTCGAATGAACTCATTATATTCCTTAAGAACAATAGGATCATAACTGGGTGGTGGACCATGTAAAATATAACATATATCACGAATGTGTCCAGGTTTATGACAATGACTACACTTGGATCGAGGTTTCCCAAAACGCCCTCCCCCTCGCCGATTCTCCATAGACTGGTATGTACGTTTTTCTGTGGTTTGAGATGCGAGAATAGAGGAGTCAAAATGGGTGATGAAATTTCATTGTGACTGGGAGGTGCAGCAAGACGAAGCAGACGAGAGAATAATTCATCATTGAGGGAACTGTAGGACTGGCTAGAATCTGGTCACGCATAGTGTTATAGTCAGTAGGAAGTCTAGCAAGTGTAAGAACTAGAAACAATGTCTACCTTTGCTCTTGTTGCTTTTCCACATTTGTAGTGATAGGCATCAACGTTTCAAATTCCTCTATGACTGCCTGTACTTGTTCCAAGTAAGTAGACATATCGGACTCTAGTTTCTTTAAGTTGGTCATCCGAGATATCACATCATAGAATCAAGATATGCCATTAGTGTATAAAGCACGTGCATTTTCCCAAACTAAATAACATGTCTGGAATGGGCGAAACAAGGCATCAACTTAGAATCAATAGAGCGTCAAAGGAGACTACATAATTGGGTATCCACTTTCTCCCATTGTGCTTTGGCTTTTGCACCTACATCACTAGATTTTGTCTTTTCATCTACAATGCAAGCGTTGTTTGTTAAGTGATCTTGAACACCTTGACCCTTGCACCACAACTCAACTGAAGAATCCCAAGCTAAATAGTTTAAACTTCCCATTAATGGTTCTGAAGTGATTGTAAGGCTTGAACTTCCAATCCCCGTATTTTTGGTGCCAAAAACATCACACCCGAAAGACATTTTTCGAAATTTGACTTGGAAAGAGTAAGAAACTCGCTAGAAACTGTCGAAATCTACCCACAGTGGCCTGAAAATTCTGATTTCACCGGGAACTTGCCAAAAACTGCCTGAAAATCACCAAAACCCTAATTCCGGTGATCGAATCTAGAGAAAACTGAATGGGTTCTGGTCGGAAATACTGGGCGACCCCAACAAAAGAAAACAACTCAAAAAAAGATGACCGGAGCAGCACTCACGCACCAGCACGTGAACAAATCTCACCGAAAAACTTCCACCTTCGAATGGAGTGTGGGGGCGTGTTGGGGGTTGTTTTTCGGTCGTCTGAGCTTCTCGAGCCTCGTGATGGTGTTGTCTTTCGCACAACACCTTCAGAACGAAAGATGACACAAATCAGTCCTAACCGTCGTCGCCGAATTTGACACAGTGACTTGAAGTTTCTCACCAATTCTCTGATACCATGTGAGAAATATATGGGAAAAATATTATTGAATTGTGTATCTATTACATTGAGACTCTATTTATAGACAATACATTGAAATCCTTTTCTAACTAGGATTCTTATTCCTATTCTTCTTCCTATTCTTAGTAGGAATATATATATATTTCTATTCAACAATAATGGTAAACTTTTGGAAATGAAGTATCCACATGGAGTTTCCAGAAATCTTAGTATTTCAGGTGTCATAAACAATATCATAAAAAGCAGGATGAGTAACCCAAAAATTCAGAAACTTAAAATATTTGATGAAGGATTGTTGATTGTTGTGACTTTTCAGGAGGAGGGGCCTATGATCGGAACATGTCCTTACCAAGTGTCTAACTAATTAAGTTGTTTTGTAAGCTCTTAATCCAAGAATCATTAAGGAAGATTCTACCGATTCTCTTCAAAATTCTTTTACTCAGTCTTCTGATGTTACACCATGTGTATTTAGAGCCTAAAAAACCAATATCAATAAGACCACAAGATTCCTACAACAATAAAATCCACTCTTATACATTCTGTGAGGCTTACCACCAAGTTTCTCTTCAATGTTAGAAATCACATTGAAGTCCCCTCCCACACGCCAAGGAGCATCAATCATATGACTTTGATTTGTCAAGCTGCTCCACAGTTCACTTCTTCAGCAAATGCGCATTTAGCATAAATTGCAGATATAAAGAAATCTTATCACACCCACGCCATTTTTCACATTCGGGGTAATAATTTTGTCTTCATTAGCAACTACACTGATTTGGCTGTCAAAATTCCAAAAGCACCATATTTGCCCATTATTATTAGAAAGACACTATTGGAAACCCAAAAATCTTTTGTACCCCTCTATTTTTTCTTTTCACATACAAGGTTCAAATATTGCAACAAAGTTTGTTTGGTGTTTGATAATCAACCCTTTTAGTCTGTGATAGGCGTTTTTTGTTCTAATCCCCCTTATGTTCCAGAAGATTGTATTATTTATAAAAACATTAGGAAGGTGGAGGATCTTCCTTACCTCTACCTTAAGTAGAAGTGGAGGCCATGTTTCTGTGTTTTCTGTCACAATTCCTATGTCACAAAAACATTAGGAATGTGGAGGATCTTTATTAGATTTTGTTTTGCTTGTATTTTCTATATCGTGATGAGATTCCTCATCAACAGAGTAACTATTTTGAGATTTTTCTGCCGGTTGTGTTATACACTCGACTTGATCATTTGTTTCATCCGAGGCTTCAGCTTGTGTAAGTGGATAGTAAAACTCGTTTCTGAAATTCATGCCCACAACAAGATTCAAATCCTTTTGCTTCTGCCTCCTTCTCTTCATTAACTTTTATTTTCTCCAAAATTCTACAATTTATCATTGAGCGTCCTAGATTCTTACAATGCTTGCAATACTTGAGAGTAACTAAATCTATTTTATTTTATAAGATAGTACTATAAGGGATAACATTTATTTAGCCATTTACCTCTCTAACAGATTTGTTAAGTTTTGTTTTTTGTAAACTATTAAATTAAACAATCTAATATTTCTTCTTAGGAAAACATGGTCCAGAAGACAGGAAGTAGTGCAATTGGCAAAAGAAAAAAGAAGTGGGTAAGTCGGAAAAAATTACAAGACAACATTTTTTGGAGAAAAATCTATAATTATTGTTATTTCATTGGTTCTTCGATCGTTTGTTGTAGAGAAAATTGTTATTTTTAATTCACAATTTGTTTTGGTTAAAAAGGAAATAATTTCATTTATTCATAATTCTTTTTTTTTATGTGAATTTTTTCTGCAGAGTTTTTGAAGGGGAACGATTGAGGTGATGAATTACAAGCAACGAGATGCTTGACATGTGGATTGATGGTTTTACAAAGCTATTTCATATTTTATTCGAGAAATGAAGAGATCTAATCCAATTAGGAATTGATAAAATGCGAAAAGCAGGTGGTTTTGAAATTATTATCATCTAGTTCGATTTCAATTTTACTTCAGATAGAACACATTATTTACTTTGAGATCATTTAACTTTTACAGGACACTTATTATATTGCTACTTTGCTATTTGATTATAATATTAAAATTCATTTGATTTATGTATAATTTAAGTTTGTGTCAGAATAAAAATTATAGAGAGCTTTATTATTGATATTTTAACAAATTTGGTGCTGCTATTAATCTAAATAAAGAAAAATTTAAAGAAAATTTGCAAAATATTATATAAATGTCACTAATTTTTACGACATTTAACATTTTATTTGTTGACATTGGTTAAAATGTCAAAAATTTATAGTGACATTTTATGTTATCCCAAAGTAAATGTCGTAAAGAAACTTTTATCAACATTAATCTAATTGTTAGAAATTTAAAGTGATGTTTAGTAAATGTCGCAAATTTCTTATCCACATTTACCAAAATGCAGAAAATAAACGTCGTAAATTCCTAATTGACAATTCTCTAAATGGTACAAAATAAATGTCATATATTTTACTATCAACATTTACCTTAATGTTGCAAAATGAATGTCGTAAAATTATTGTTGACATTTATCAAAATGTCAAAAATAAATGTCATAATTTCATATTGACATTTACCTAAATGTCACAAAATAAATGTCATAAATGCTTAACAACATTTAGGTAAATGTCGGAAATTTCCCAACACTGAAATAAATGACATTTGATCCCAATGTAAATTAAATGTTGATAAATTAATTTATGACATTTAAACAGCTAAATACAACATTTATATAATGTCGTTGTATCTCAACTTTCTTGTAGTGAGCGGATTGCAAATGTGAGGTTTAAATAATGTGTCTTGTCAAATAAGCAAGGACGGATTTAGGATATGTTACATGTGTGAGTTCTCAAGAGAATCCATTAACTTTCGTGTCGATTCTGTAGTTATATTAAAAAAATCTATCAAACACATACGAAATATTTGTTGGGAATCTATTAAAAAGTTGTTTCTTGGTCCAAAGGTGGAAATGGAACTTGCTTAAGCTTGAACGTTTGTTCCTCTTGGACACTTATAATAAAGTTCTTTAATTTCATTTTAAATCGTGAAAAATTTATAAACTTAAATTCTGAATTCGTCTCGATAAATAACATCAAGAATGAAAAAAATTGAACTTTGAATAAGATGCGCATGGCGTGGCTAGGATTCCCTTTCACATGCTTTGATAATTTGTTTATTGTTAATTTGGTTTAATTTATGCTAATTGATTGGTGTCATGTTTATCCCGACAACTTAAGGCCCTGTTTCCTATCTTCAAACTTGAGATTTTAAATCCTAATTAACACCTAATAAAGATTGGATCAAATCATCAAAACACCTATACTTCGTGGCTAATCAGAATTATCCCACTAATCGTGTTTTGTTTAACATTTTAATCAGTACTACACTAATGTCAAAGGTATCTTTATCACATGGCACAGTCATAAACTTAAATGTACCCTAGCCCCTTTACATTATTGAAAGAAAGTTTTATCTTTTAGTGTTTCTTAATTATTTAATTATATGAATTAACTACACTTGTTCAATCATTTCTTCCAAGTGCCCTTTTTTGTGGACAACTATTGCTCCACTAAAACACACATGACATTCCACTGATCCTAGTAATTCCAAGACCAAGGGATGCTATTACACAGTATTAGGATACTACAAATCTTTTTTAATATATAAAATAAGCTAGTTACTTAATAAATTTAGTGTTATCTAGAGATGAATCTTGTTGTCATAATGGGCCTTAATTTGAGCCATATTAATCTAGGAGGAGTGTAGTGTAGTAGTCCTACAACACCAACATTTAGGTGAATGTTGGTTAGTTAAGAACTCTCATGTTCAAAAGATATATGTTGTGGAAATAATGATGATAAGATGGATGTGTGGGCATATTAGGAGAGATAGATTAGAAATGATGTTATTCAGAATAAAGTAGGAGTTGCCTCCATGGCGAACAAGATTAGAGAGATGAGATTTCGATGGATTGGATATGTGAAGCGGGAATGCGAACACACCCTAGGTTGAATGTAGTAGGCACGAGGAGAAGTAGAGGTAGGCTGAAAAAGCATTGAGACTAGAGATGATCAAACAAGACATAATGAACGTAACCTTCATATTAACGAGGACCTGACCTTAAATTGGAGGGTGTGGAAGTTGCATATTAGGGTAGGTGGTTAGTAGGTAGTGGAGTGTTTCCTTGCTTTCGAGAGTTCAAGCTTGTTGGTGTTTGTCAAGTACTAGCTATCTCTATTCTTGTTCACTTTCGAGAGTGTTGCCTTGCTTTCGAGAGGTTGGATGTGTCTTGTGTACATTCTACCCTCTCCATATTCCACTTGTGGAATTTCACTTGGTATGTTGTTGTTACTCTATTCGTTTCATTTTACTAATTAGGGAAAATGGTCTGAAAAATTAGGGGTGTACATTATCGGGTTGGTTCGGGTTTTTTAAAAATCAAACCAAACCATTTGTATCGGGTTAAAAATATATATAAACCAAACCAAACCAATAATAGTCGGGTTTTTTCAATCTCGGGTTTTTTCGGGTTATTCGATTTTCTCGGGTTATTTGGATTTTCTCGGGTTTTTTTATAAAGACTAA
>NC_064284.1:61398216-61409451 GCF_019186545.1 Solanum stenotomum | reverse complement strand
GTCTACCAAGCCATTCGATGGATCATAAATGGAGTGGTCATCCAATTCTGCAGCATCTCTCCAGGTCTGGCATCTCGGATGATGGGTGTTGTTGTGCATTTTGTCGAGATCACAACACAATTTTCTTCATCAAACAATCTTCCCATCCCTTCCACTAGACCATCAATCTCAGGCTCTAAAACATTAGCAACAAATGATTGGTACAATACTGGGATAGGCTTCGGTATATCACAGTCATGTTTCTTCCTTGTTTCTGCTTCAAACAATTCTTCCTCTGTTGGGGTATAACTGATACCGAATCGGAAATTTTGAAGTGGTATAGGGAGAGGTTCGGATATGCCATCCAAATTCTTGCCTAACCCACGCCAGGTTCAAAACCACTTCTCAACATAGTTGTGGCCAACATTTTATACACTTGCGGCATTGGTACTTGCATTGTCGTATTTTCAAAAGCAACATTCATTATCTCCACCATGTGAAAGTCAGTACCCTGAGAAGACTCTTCAATAACTGGAGTGGAGACACTAGGGTAACTATGATTACTCCCTTCACCATGGATGACGATTTCATGATCCTCCCAAATGAATTTCAAAAGTTGATGCAATGTGGATGGGATTGCTCCAACAACATGGATCCATGGTCTTCCTAGCAATAAGTTATAACTCGTAGATATACCCATCACTTGGAACTCAGTGACAAATTCTGCAGGCCCCATTTGGATACACAGGTCTATTTCCCCCATGGTCTCTCTTTGCGAACCATCAAACGCCCTTACATTCATGTGGCTTTGACGGATTTTCCCTACATCATAATTTAGCTGAGTCAGGGTTGATAATGGGCAGATATTGAGCCCTGAGCCATTATCAATCAATACTCGAGCTACAAACTTATCCCTGTATTTGATGATGATATACAAGGCGCGGTTGTGCACAACCCCTTCGAGTGGCAACTCTTCTTCTCGGAAAGAGATTTGATGACTCCCAATGACATGACTTACCATAGTGGCCAGATTCTCACCGCTTGTTTCCGTCGGCACATATGCTTCATCAAGTACCTTCAACAGTGTTTTCCGATGGTACTCAAAACTCAATAATAGAGCCCAAACAGAAATTTGAGCGGGAGTCTTCTCCAAATGCTTGACAATGGAATACTCCTTAGGTTGCATTCTTCGCCAAAACTCTTCAGCCTCACCCTCTGTGATCGGCCTTTTTTGGTTCTCCTTTCTTCGTATCTCTTGAGTTAGTTCTTCTGGAATGTAGCATCTTCAAGAGCGTGTCATCCCTTGTGCGGTGGCCGCCTGGACAACAAACCTTTTTTTGGACTGCTCATTGCTTCTTTCCTTCACCAAAGCAAATGCCTGATGAGGTGCAGTTATTACAACAAACTCTGGACGGGCCTTTATGGTCAATGAGGCCACTGTTGGTATAAGTGAGTTGACAGCTGCTTCACCGATAGTCCCATTAGCAAGCCAATCTTCGTCTCTTTCAATCATGTTGATGGTAGCTCCTCCATGATTCGGCAGTGGGTTAAGGTTCACATTGGGGGCAGGGGCTTGGAGAGTGATGACCCTGTTATCGATCAAGTCTTAAATCTTATGTTTCAGATTGATACATCCTTCTGTATCATGTCCTGCCCCTCCAGAATGGTACGCACAACGTTGATCTGCTCGGAAGAACTTTGTTGTGGGATTAATTGCCCTTGCGTCTACTGGTTGGTTCAATCCTGTCGCTCTTAGACGCTCAAAGAGTTGGGTACGTGTTTCTGCCAAAGGAGTGAAAACTCTGGGAGGCTTTCTTTCGAGGTTAGGACGGGGTAGATTGTTGGCATTTGGGTTGTTTTGTCCGGGATTTTGGTAGACTGGTGCATTGGCTTGGTGATTTGGTAGTGTATTTTGGTAGGTTAGTGGTTGATTTAGTAAATGGGCGGTGGTGCTTGGTAGTTCTGTTGTGCATAGTAGATTGAGATTGAAGCTTGTGGAGATGGTGGGTAAATATTTGATGTGGGGAATCGGTTAGAGTTTCCAATGGTAGTACCGGACCCAAAATACCTTTGCGGCCTTGGCCTCGGGCTAAAAGATACAGCAGACACGTCCTTTTTCTTTTTCCTAGGGAATCCTGTGGCCATGGATGGTGAGGATTTGTTGGCGGCTTGCAAGGCAGTGAGACTTGTAACTTTTCCAGACTTGAGGCCATTTTCTATGGCTTCTCCCATTTTGATCAACTCCGAAAACTTCTGTCCCATCATAGGCAACATCCTTTCACAATACTCGGGCTCCTGAGCTCGAATAAAAGCAGAGGTTATTTCGCTTTCAGTCATCACATGTTGTACCTTTGCAGCTTCTTTCCTCCAACGGCACGCATATTCACGATAGTCCTCCGTGGTCTTTTGCTTATTTTTTCCAAATAATATCTGTCAGGGACAGCTTCGACATTAAATTGGAATCTTTCTAAAAAATCTTTGGCCAAAGCCCCCCATGTAGACCACTGACGGAGTTCTTGAGATGTGAACCATTCTAACGCCTCTCCACTGAGGCTTCGACTAAACAACCTCATAATTAATGCATCATTTTTCCCGATACCCACGAGTTTGTCACAATAAGCTAGTAGGTGAGCCATGGGATTGTCAATACCATTGAAGGTTTCAAATTTTGGAATTTTGTAACCTTCGGGTATTTCCAAGTCAGGGTGCATGCGAAGGTCCTCATACTCAAGTCCTGTTATCTTCCTCGAAGATTTGACACTTTTTACTGCCTCAGAGATGGCATCCTTCATAACATTCATTTCTTGTTCACGTTTTTCTTCTCTCAACCTCCACTCCTTCTCCATTTATTCATAGTGATCCAGCTCCGGTTGAACGGGAAAGCTAGGACATGGTTCATGGATTGTATAGGCTGGTGGAGTTTTGAATGTTACGGAAGGGTATGCAGGCTGGCTAGGCAAAACACATGGATTATTGGAGACTGGGGTGGGATTTGGTGTGAAGTTTTGGGAGTGATTAGTGTTAGGTGCTTGGTTCTGATTTGGTAGTGGTAGTGGTGTTTGGTAAGAAGTGCTGGCATAAGGAGCGTTGGATACAGTTAAGTCGATGGTAGAAGGGTTAGGAGTGGAAGTGATGGGTTCTGTGGTATGGGTAGGGAAATAGTTGGGTAATGGGGAACTTAGTGATGGAAAAAGAGGAGGAGGTCTTCTAGTTTCAAGGGGGGTTCATTCGATGCAATGGCCAGTTTGGCCGGATCTTTGGTCTGTTGAAGCTCTTCCTGCATGTCTGCAATTCGTTACATTAACTGAGAGATCAACTCACTCTGATCAGCGAGTTCAATATTTCTGATGGTCACATCCACTATCCCTGTTTCTTCAGAAGTACCAGTCATTTTGCTCTTGCCTTTCTCCAAAGAATGATCAGGGAAGGATGGTATGATTGCTTTAGATCTTGTAAAGTAGGGATGGTCGGCCAGTTTGATTTCAACACAGATCAGTTTTTACCTATAGAGAAGAACAACTCAAAAGACATATGTGTTAGTTTTTGTTTTTAACGAGATATGCAAATAAAATGACATAAAAATAAACACACAAGTGTCATTTTGCTTCAAGCAGATTAATCCACGAAAATATTTTGGGTGAACGGGATGACTCAAATGGAAAGAATTTATATATATATATATATATATTTTTTGAAATTGAATTGGAAAGGTCGACTTGCATGGAATCTTCCACTCATGTGCTTTTGTAGGTGGAACTCTTCAGAATCATTCAATAATAAGGGCTAATAAAAATTGAAAAGATAGGGACCGAACCTTAAGTAGGCTGCCTACGTATCCACCAAGGAAATCAGGTCTGACTTAGTTCGAATTACATAAGATAACCTAAATGTACCCTTCCCGGAATTGATAGAGAGACTAGGCTCGAAGAGAGCTTCCTACGTACCCCCTATGGGCTCAAGTCTCGCGTAGTTTTTGATTACAATAAAAATTTAAAAACAACATGATAAACATAAGAAAAGTGTTACATGAACCTAAATCTACCCAAAGGATTCTTTCCTTCTTCTTCAACTGTAGGGTGACGATCCAGTGCTCTCGTCATCTGAACCTACTTTTGTTTTCCCTTTTCCCCTCATGGAAGGAGCATTCCCAAAATTTAGTTCCTTAATGCCTCGTTCAATTTCGGGGATCCTTTAAGATGCTTTAGTGATATTAATTATCTTTTGATCAATTTTCGCAATCTTTCTTTTCACCGAGGTTGTTTCCATGTCAACCTCAATAATTCTCTCTCGTAGTATCCATTTAGTTTGGTCCAGTATTGCAAGTCTCCATTTGGCTGTAGCTATCCTTTCTCTAGTCTCGACAAATTTTCTAAACTTTGACTCTTCAGTTTCTTCATCACTAACCAAAGCAATGGGTGGGATTGGTGCGTTGACACTTTTTCTAGACATTCTAGCAAGTCGACCTTCCTGTGATGGACGAATAAAACTTAGGAGATTTTTAGAGTAGACGGTTTATATATTTCTGAGAAACTTGGACAACACTTCAGAAGTAATTTGGATGGACTTTGCTGTTGTGAATTTTAATATATGCTTAGAGTGCTCTAAGAAACAAGAGTGGATTAATTATGCTTTAGACAAAGTATCACATCACAACACAAAACAATCATATCAGGTAGCACAATTTATATCACGCCCTAAACTTGTGACCTTTTTATGCCAAAGGTAGGCCTATCGAATTGAAGGATGTATGACGTCATTTGAAACATTTCATTTCCCCAAAACCCAAATTTATACAAGTTTTACGAATAAACTAAATGGGGATACATAATAGGGGAAATGGGATACAAAATATCAGTCCCGCGTAGGGGTTCAATCCTACTCTATGCTTCCAAGGAAAGATCATATGTTCTTGATTTCTTGTCATCTTTGAATGTCCACGCTCTTGGATGCTATGATAATTTGATCCTTCTTCGACTCGAACAAACGATTAAAACTCAACCCCAAGAGATAATGGTTTGCTAAATGGCGTATACATCCTTCAAATTTAAACACATAAGCATGATTGCCTTTTATTGACCAATGAGCCAAATAGACACAAGGTGGACTTCTAATGGGACAAATAGACACAAGATGGACTTCTAATGGGCCCAAACACGCCTTGGGCGTCGGGTCAACTTAGTTCAAATGCGCTAAATTTGGATTTGGTTTGGGTCTACACTAGTCTTTACTAAGAGTGGGGTTTATTTGAAGTGGACTGGTGACCTAAGCGGACTACTTGGGGTGGGACAGTTAACGACCGTTGACTATCCAGTAGCCAACTACATTCGTCAGGGTGTCCCAAGAACAATTTGGTTAACGAACGACTGCGGCCCGCATAATCGTCCTTTAAGTGAAATAAAGAAAAAAAATGTCATTTGACGGAATAAATGATATGCATGCAATGACAGTTGATATCACAATTTAAGCAAATAAGGCACATATGAGGTAAAACAATTCAACAAATATTAGCAAATAGTCAAAGAGAGTCAAGTCATTATGGTTAGAACCTAATTGAATCCCCAACGGAAGTCGCCATTTCTGTTATGCCGTAATTTTCCTAACCTTTAGAAAAATCACTTTTGAAATGTTCTAAGTATAAAACAATTTGAGAAAAATACTTAGAAAAGAGTCGCCACTTAATTTTTTAAAGAAATTAAGAAAACTTATAATTTTTAAAGACTTAAACAGAAAAAATCATTTGAAAATACCAAAGAAGGTTCGGGGTTCAATTTACACTTCGAGAAGGGCTTAAGCATTCGAAGTGCCCGCTAACATGCGGTTGCCCTGCGACTTGACTAAAATATATTTGACTATCTTTAGGAAAATAATGATTTAACATAAAAAAAAGATAACTTACAATATTTGATTAACTTTGATAAAATAATTAAATGAATGACGCATTTTATATTATTCTATTTTTTAGAGAAAGGGATCCAAAATGGAACATTTGACTCGAAAATCAAGTGATTAGAATATTAATAGAATTAGATTAATTAGAATTTATTTGATTTATTTTTAAATAATAATTTAAACCAATTTAATAAATTAAAGCATGAATATCATTTTGAATTAATTGACTAAACCTTTTGAGAAAATGATTAAGTAAGTATTACTATTTTTAATTAATTGAAAAGGTTTTGGCAAACATTTTTAAAATTTATTTGATGAAAAATACTTTAACTTAAAACAACTTTAACATGAGTAAAATATGATTAAGCAAAAAGCATTAAAGAACAACTCTTTTCAAGTACAAAAAGTTTAACTTAATTGAAGATATAAAATTTTGACCAATATACTTAATTACTAAAATAAATGAACACAAAACATGAAATGTATTAAAAATTAAACCAACACAAAGAATATAACTCTTCTTTTGGGGAATTTAATTAAGGTAATTAACAATTCTAAAGTTAGAGTTAATGATTAAAAAAATAAAAACAATAAATAAAATCAATTAAATAATTTAAAGGTAAAGGAGAAATGAATTTGGGCCCCCTTTTTGGGCCAATTTTGCTGAAAATTTTGGCCTTTAAATCAATCCCCTTTTTGTATACACAGGCTGTATATTAGTGTATATCGAATGTATACAACCCATTTTTTGCTTTTCGAGACCTATACATCAACTCCAAAGACTTGTTCTTCGATTTCTCAAGGTTGGCTGACTCGTTAAGAGATAAAATTGAGCCTTTGACCCAATGAGGAGATGCAAGGAGAGGAGATAGGAGTTCATGTTGAACTCCGAGCAAATTTCACATGTAACAAAATGGAGGTAAGGATTAATATTTTATGCATACATAAATAAGTCAATTGCGACATGAAGTTTCAGCAACATATAACTTATCATTTAGACAACCAACTACCAAAGAGATATGTATCATGCTTTAAACAAATAATAGGCAACCATTAGTAGTATTGGTGAACATTAATTTTCAAATAATGAAGAATGTGAGGCAGTAAAATGGCCTAAACAGTGATGTGTTCATAATGGAAAGCATATATAATTAATGATAAACATGCTGCACATTTGACAGACACACCTCACACAATATTCAAAATTAAAACCCATCTGTAAAAGCCAAAAAAAAATGCCAACTAATCGCACCAAAGAAAAAAAAATAAAAGAAATAAAAAGATGTTGAAGGCACTTAGCAGACCCAATTAGTTTAAGCAAAAGAAGAGAAAAGACCCTATTCCAATACTATATATAACAACACTACTACACACTAACAAGTTGCAAGCACAAATATGCACAGACAAACACAATATCCATAAGAAATGGCATTTGTTGAGCAATAGCACTTAACACAGAGAACGAAAATGCTAAGTAACATGGAAATTGTCCTTATTAATAGTATATTGACACTTACCCATATATTCAACAAACTCAAACTAAAACAAGGTCTAGGTTTTAATAAAATGGCAACAATATGGCTTAACACATGATCTGTAAGATCTCACTTGCACGCTGCCGAAAATCAACTAAGCATAAACTCATTCTTTATCATAGTAGACTAGTACAAAGATTGTATAACATATAACCAAACCACTAGCAATTGACTTTAAACTAAAGAAAAATTAGCACGTTATACACATGAAAAATCAACGCCAATAAATTCATGCTCCACGGAATCTTAAATGACAAAACTTAACGTTAACAAAACTAAGATTTTAGGCAGAAAAATGGTATAGACTTGTTCAAAATGGGTCATATTAGACAATAGAAAGTTAGTTGAGATTTTGCCTTTACATGTGTAACAACATTAACAACAACAAACCAAGATAGCACGATACTCAAAGACAACAAAATACAAGCAAAGCCAAACAAATTCAGCAACATATAGGCGAAACCAATTCAAGACGAGGGACGATAAATATACAAAAATAATCTAAAACAACTCACTCGAACATGTAATCTAACGACTAAAACAGGACAACACCACGTTCAACTTGACAGAAAAGAACTAGGTTCATACATTACCATACTACTTGAGTTCAGGCTGAAAGAAAACAACGCCTAATACTTCACTAAATATATGATTAGCTAAACTGAAATAAGAGGAGAAGAGAGGTCACCTTTATCGGAGCAGCGACTGGAACGACGAGCTCGAAGGTAGCGATTTCCACACCTATGGATTTCGATAAAGAGAAATAAAAGCTTCGGAAAGAAGATAAATTAGAACTTAGAGTTGGTCTCCCTCCTCTAATAGGGATCAAAACGAATGAATATATAGATGGAAATTAAGGGGAAACCGGGTGAAATTTTCGAATTCAAAATTCGAATTTCTTTGCCCTTTTTTTTTTGAAGACCACAGTAGAAAAGATTTTAAAATCCCCTAAAATGGGGGAAAGGGGACGTGAGGGTGGTTGGACCCTGCAAGCAAGGAGGACAACAACTTTTCTCCAGATTTGCTGGATTTTTCGCAGAGGGATGGGCGCTCTGTTTCTTAGCGTTTGAAGGAAAGACGAGTATGGGCAGTGGGGTCAATTTCTGCGTGAAAAGGGAAGAAGAATGAAGAGTACAGGGGTTGTTTGGTTTTTGTTGCTGGAGAGGCTTTGCTGATGGGTTTCTTTGGTATTGATAAAAAATGGGTTGGGCCGGGTTTCTGTTGAAAGTAGTGGGCTGCTAGAATTGTTGAATTGGGTCTCTTGAAATGGCCCAAAACTGATCTTAAATATGGGTTGGAATTGATATTAGAGGATGGTTAAGGATTGCAATTGTAGCCAATTAAAATTAAGAAATTAGCCAAATTGAATTTAATTAGTGAATTCGGCTAAAATTCAAACAAGATGAGTTAATATGAATTAATTAATGAGCTTCTTAATCTTAACGAAATAAAAAATTATTTCTATTATAAAATAATTAGTTTAATTAAAAACTAATTAACTCGAAACTATAACTTAAAGTCATAAAATATTTAACTAAAATGTAGAATCTTTGTGATGATTTTCAAATATGTATAAAATAACGTGATTGTAAAAAATATACATATTTATTATTTAAAATTATTAAAATGATAATATTACTCTAAAAATAACTTGTAAGTATTTTGGATTTCATAAAATTTATTAATTCAAAATTATGACCCTTGCCAATAAAGATTTAAAAATATAAAATCTTTTCGAGATGATTTTTGAATACTCATAAAATGCATTAATTATATACATAACTATATAAAACATATATATATATATATATATATATATATTAAAGAAGTGACAAAACTATTTAAAATAACTTGCAAACTATGTTTATTTTATTTTATTTCTGAAATTTTTATAAAACTAATTATTTTAAATCATTAGAAATTGAAGAAGCTCATTAATTAACTTATATTGTGGAGGTCCAAAATTGGGTGTCAACATCTACCCCCTCAGACCACAACAATTTCAACACATCAATCAAAGGTTGTAAGTACACATCAATCTTGCTTTTTGGATTACTCGGACCAGGAATGACACAATTCAGAAATATATATGGACTTGTCATACACATCTCAGGTGGAAGATTATACGGTGTAATAAACACAGGCCAACAAGAATATGGTGCAGCCCCAACTGAAAAAGGGGTGAAACCATCCTCACACAAACCCAGCCTAACATTCCTTGGTTCAGCAAAATCTGGATAAGTTCTATCAAAATGTTTCCAAGCCTCTCCGTCAGATGGATGACACATGACACCAGGTGGCCTTCTATTTTCACGGTGCCATCTCATATGAGGAGCAGAGCTATTTGATGCATACAACCTCTTCAATCTTGGTATAAGAGGTAAATAATGCATCGCCTTAATAGCAAGTTTATTTCCGGTAAAACCAGTCTTATAGCGAGGGTGACTACAAAACTTACAAGACTCTAGATCGACATCCTCCTTATAGTATAACATGCAACCTTTTTCACAACAATCAATTCTTATCGAGAAGAGTCCTAACTTAGACACCAATGCATTTGCTTTATAATAAGAATCATGAATCTCTACATTGGGATCAACTAATTCCTTTATAAGATCTATCATAGAGTCCATTGCTCCTTGAGAAATATTATTGTCAGATTTGATACTTACCAATCTAATTGCAACAGACAATTTAGAGTGTTGACTCCTATTGAACAAAGGACTACTACAATCACGCAATTGTTCGTTTGCTTCTTCATTAGGAGCTTCTTCTACATTTTCTCCTTGTTCAAAATCAGAATGCATCCCAAAAGCATCATTAATCATATCTGACATTCTAGAACCTTGGAAATAATTATGCCGACAACAAAGTTATTAAACATAGTGTCACTTTCAACCTCACCATGACTAGTCCAAACTGCATACCCTGGTTTGAATCCATTCATCATAAGATGCATAGCAACAGTCTCTGTTGTATGATATCTCACATTTTCACAATTAACACACGGACACCTAATCAATCTTGAAGTTAAAAAATCATCAAGTGTCTTTGCATGATTTATAAATCTAGTGACACCTTCTGCGAATTCTGGAATCATACCCACTCGACCAGGATTGTTTCTATTATACATCCAACTACGATCATGATCCATCTACACAAACAATAATGATAATTTTAATTCCAACAACTAAATTCACCAACTAAACGACATTATTTATTTTAATTTATTCAAACAACTTAACAACTTTTTAACTTTAACTAGTTTAGTTTTGACTTAATTCCAACTACTAAATTCACTAACTAAACCACAATATTTATTTTAACTTATTTAAACAACTTAACAACTTTTTAACTTTAACTAGTTTAGTTTTGACTTAATTCAAAAAACTAAATTCACTAACTAACCCACATTATTTATTTTAACTTATTCAAACAACTTAATAACTTTTTAACTTTAACTAGTTTAGTTTTGACTTAATTCCAACTACTAAATTCACTAACTAAACCACAATATTTATTTTAACTTATTTAAACAACTTAACAACAACTTTTTAACTTTAACTAGTTTAGTTTTGACTTAATTCCGACAACTAATTTCAGTAACTAACCCACAATATTTATTTTAACTTATTTAAACAACTTAACAACTTTTTAACTTTAACTAGTTTAGATTTGACTTAATTCAAACAACTAAATTCACTAACTAACCCACATTATTTATTTTAACTTATTCAAACAAATTAACAACTTTTTAACTTTAACTAGTTTAGTTTTGACTTAATTCCGACAACTAAATTCACTAACTAACCCACAATATTTATTTTAACTT
>NC_064284.1:61336966-61392734 GCF_019186545.1 Solanum stenotomum | reverse complement strand
GACCTCCGGATGTCACTTTTAAAAGTAATTAGATGAAATAAAAATACCGACCTCCGGATGTCTCTTTAATTAATAGTCAAAATAAAAATACCGACCTCATGAGGTCGGTATTTTAATTACATACTACCGACATTCGGAAGTCGGAATTATAAAATATTTAATTGAGAAAAAATTCCGACCTCCTGAGGTCGGAATTTTTAATGAATTACAATAAAAACCGACCTCTTGATGTCAGTATTGTTTTCTCAATTAAATATAAAAAATACCGACCTCATGAGGTCGGTATTTTATATTAATTTATTTTTACTATTTAATTTTACCGACATACGGAAGTCAGTATTATAATTTTTTTTGTTTTTTATTTTACACAAAACCTATTAAGAAAAAATAAAATATTGTTATTTATTTATTTGTTTAATACCGAGGTCGGAATTTGGTTTTCCCGCTTTATTTTGCATAAAAATCAACTACTTGTAAATATCGACCTCCGGAGGTCGGAAATTACTGACCTCCATTTGAGGTCGGAAATTTTTAGGTTGGTATTCACTGTTTTTTTAGTAGTGTGTGGATTTTTAATCAATTAAACACTTAATTTAAGTGTGTTAAAAAAAGGAAAGTTTAATTTATAGACTCTTGCCACACTCATTACTTTTCTTAGTCTTTTTTCTTCTCTCTTTTGAAAAAATTATTTAGTCAAATGTGATCTTTACTCTTATGGCGGGGTATATGTATTTTTATCTTTTGATGAAATATTCTTTCAATATATTAGTGTCCCTTAATCTCATAGTAGGACATACGTGTTTAATATTTTGAATTTTCTAACGTTCAATTACAAATAAATCATTTTTCTTAAATTTTATAATGTGGAAACTATACATAAAAAATATTGTGCAGTAAAATGCAAAATTATATCATACATATATAAATTAAAAGAACGCTCCCTTTTATTATATAAATTATATAAATATACTCACGATTTATTTTTTATATAAAAAATAAAAACATATATTAAGAAGGGAAAATGACCTGATATACCCCTCAACTTTATCATTTAGAGTTGATATATCCCTCGTTATAAAAATAACTTATATATACTCCAACTGTTATACAAATGGCTCACATCAGGGGAAAATCTACCTAGATCCAATGGATGTCACGTGATACTGTTTCAGCATAAAAAAAATAAAATATATATAAAATTAAAGGCAAAAGGAAAAAGACCGATATATTACATATAGTGAAACTACTTGACACAAATGTACACCCAACTTAATTGGTCAGGCCCCTTAGTTCTACAGTGGGGCCCGCGTGTTTAAATCTAAAGTTTGTCATTTTTTTCTACTTCTGAAGTTCTTCATTCACCCTTGTAGACAGTGAAATTTTATTGATAAATTCATATTAAATTTTGGATTAATCCATAAATACATGATATGTTGATCGAGTCAAATTACTGGTTAATAAAGTTAGATTAATATTTAAGGCAAAATATATGACTTAAGTAAAGTCCAAATTATATTTGAGTCAGTCCATTAAGTTGACAAGACGAGCCCAATTCATGCTCTTCAAGCCCAGTGTCCTCTAAAATTACTTGAAGACCGAAATACCCCAAAACCCTAGTTCACAACTATATAAAGGGGTCCTCATAAGACCAAAAAAGAAAAAAAGAAAAAGAAAAAGAACACGCACAGAAATACATAGAGAATCCTAGCTTTTCAGTGGTGATCTGCAAGTCTTTCGCATACAAAGAAGTCTTCGCTCCAAGTGTTGAGCTGCAAGTATTCCATCAAATAAAAAACACTTGTGAAGAGAAGAATCAAGGGATTACACATCTTTTCTTAAAGATTTCATAAAGATTGGAACCTTTGCATAAATTCAAATACTTCTGTTTGCTTGTTATTTTCCTTTCATGTTTGCTGTATTTCAGGGATGAAACTTTAGACGCTTACAAATTGGCACGATTTGAAAACTTGTCTCGAATTTGAGGAGCTAATTGATAGGGTGGAAGGCATGATGGATGAAAAATCAAGTCATGCACCTGGAAAACGTCCGCAAGTACAAGAGATAGTCGATCATCCCACAAAGCAAGTGGAACATGCTAAAGAGATTCAAGTTTCCTCTGAAGGAATGATCCCGATCAACCAAATCAAGGAGTTCATCATGGGGACCATCAAAAACAAGTACAAGGTTGCTGCAAAATCAACCTCCAAAATTTCAGAAGTTCGATAGTAAGGGAAGCCCCAAGCAATATGTGGCACACTTCATTGAAACCTGCAACAATGCCAGAACACATGGTGATTTCCTCGTCAAACAATTTGTCCACTCCCTTAAGGGAAATGCTTTCGATTGGTACACAGACCTTGAGTCTGGTTCATAGATAGTTGGAAACAAATGGAGTAAGAATTTCTCAACCGTTTCTATAACACAAGACGTACTGTAAGCATGGTGCAACTTACAAATACACGTCATCGAAATGAAGAGCCAATTTTTGAATTCATCAACTGATGAAGGCATGCTAGTCTAAACTGTAAAGATAGACTTAGTGAAACTTTGGGTATAGAGATGTGCATTCAAGGTATGCAATGGGGTCTCCACTATATTTTACAAGGCATAAAGCCTAAATTTTTTGAAGAATTGGCCACTCGTGCTCATGATATGGAGTTAAGCATGACATCAGTCGGAACTGAAATGCCACCAGTCCACGAACTCCTCAAAGGCAAGGAAAAGCAAGAATTCAAGAAAGTGGGATATATGTCCAAGGACGCAAACAAAGAATCAATGAACGTCAATGCTTCTCATGTGAAATTCACCACAAAGGTAGGCAATTCACAGGGCGCAAATGTGACTTCTTTTGAAGGTAGAACAAACCAAAAGCTCACATTGAAGGAAATGCAACATAAGGACTACCCATTTCTTGACTCAGACGTCGCCGAAATCTTTGAAGAACTTCTTGAGATGAAGCTTTTTGAGTATCAGAGATGAAACGAACGAATGAAGCAGAAAGGAGTGATGATCCAAAATAAGTACCACCGATTGATTGGCCACCCTATCGAGAAATGCTCTGTCTTCAAGGATAAAATCATGGACTTAGCTCACGAAGGGAATATTAAACTTGATGATGAAAAATTGAGTTCAAACCAAGTTAGTGTTGCTTCCGACTTACCCAAACCGATCATGGCCCGCAATTTTGTTGAAGGAAATGGGCAGCAAGATGTTCCAAACATAAATCTGACAATAATGATTAAGTTTGGAGACTTCGAGCCTATTGATGTAAATGAGGTGTTGTATCTTCCTACGCTAAGTAATGTGGCTTCCGTAGGAGAAAAATCGATAAAAAAAGATGGAGACAAAGTAAATCATCTTAATGACTTGAAAACTTTTTCTCTAAAACATATCAAAATCATATTGTAATATGATCATTGATAACTCGGGAAGTCATACTGCATAAACATTGATGGTATATCTAGATATCATATTGGTTTAACGTTGATGACATAATTGATCGTCATACTAATCATATTTTAGAAACTCTTTCTCAAAATTCATCTTTACTTTCTCAG
This sequence comes from Solanum stenotomum, assembly GCF_019186545.1. Classification (NCBI taxonomy): domain Eukaryota; kingdom Viridiplantae; phylum Streptophyta; class Magnoliopsida; order Solanales; family Solanaceae; genus Solanum; species Solanum stenotomum. The sequence continues at coordinate 61,389,177 of NC_064284.1, read as the reverse complement.
AAAATTTGTTCAAGACAAAAATGTTTGCTTTAAAAAGCTTCGTGGCTAGGTTTCTAGTAGACTAAGAAGTTGAAAACTTGGTGAGTCCTCATAGCATCGAGGATGTGACCACTTATCCTTTATATTTTTCTTTTATGTTTTAGACTTTTGTATGGGCTGCGTCCTAAGATTTATCCAACTGTATTAGATGGTTTGAGACAAATTGTTATAGACTTCCGCTTGCTTTTATAAAAGACGTCGATTGTATGGAAAAAGTTTTAAATTTATGTACTTTTNAAAATTGAGTTCAAACCAAGTTAGTGTTGCTTTCGACTTACCCAAACCGATCATGGCCCGTAATTTTGTTGAAGGAAATGGGCAGCAAGATGTTCCAAACATAAATCTGACAATAATGATTAAGTTTGGAGACTTCGAGCCTATTGATGTAAATGAGGTGTTGTATCTTCCTACGCTAAGTAATGTGGCTTCCGTAGGAGAAAAATCGATAAAAAAAGATGGAGACAAAGTAAATCATCTTAATGACTTGAAAACTTTTTCTCTAAAACATATCAAAATCATATTGTAATATGATCATTGATAACTCGAGAAGTCATACTGCATACACATTGATGGTATATCTAGATATCATACTGCTTTAACGTTGATGACATAATCGATCGTCATACTAGTCATATTTTAGAAACTCTTTCTCAAAATTCATCTTTACTTTCTCAGAAAATTGTACAAGACAAAAATGTTTTCTTTAAAAAGCTTCGTGGCTAGGTTTCTAGTAGAGCAAGAAGTTGAAAACTTGGTGAGTCCTCATAGCATCGAGGATGTGACCACCTATCCTTTATATCTTTCTTTTATGTTTTAGACTTTTGTATGGGTTGCGTCCTAAGATTTATCCAACTGTATTAGATGGTTTGAGACAAATTGTTATAGACTTCCGCTTGCTTTTATAAAAGACGTCGATTGTATGGAAAAAGTTTTAAATTTCTGTACTTTTCTATTATCTTATGTTATGATATGCTAAGTGGCTTGTATGAGACCCCTTCGGGGTCAAGTACGCCATGTTACATCTAGGGTGTACCCTTGGGTCGTGACATCAGGGTTGGGTCTTGGGTCGAGATTAGGTCTCGAGTTTCAAGTTGGGGTTAGCTCTCGGGGTCAGGATCGGGGTTGAGTCTCGATTCAGGTGTCAGGGTCTCAAAGTTAGGTCTCAGATTAGGTGTCGGGGTAGGGTCTAAGGTCGAGTCTCAAGTCAGGTGTCAGGTTCAGGTCTCATTTTGGTTGTCTCAGGTAAGGATAAGGTCTCAGATCGGGTGACACACCCTGAGTCTACAGCCTGGCATGGACGACACTCGAGAACCATCACTAGTCCCCAAGCGAACCCTTGTCCTGGCTGACTGATGAGTTCACAAATTGGACTCATTTAGGGCTATATTTTGACAGAATTAGTGTCCTCAAATGCATATTTTATCTCAATATCTGATGAAAATCCTTAAGTTTCAGGTAGTTGGAGTCTGATGGAAAGCATGGACACTACTTAGCAAAAAAGGAACAAATTCAGTTGAAAGAATGAAGAAATAAAGATCTGAGAATCACCGAACCCATTCGGCGAGTCGCCAAAAGGTCTTATCCTCGCCTTTTATTCTAGTGTGCTGAGCCATGAAAGAACATATCAAATCGGCGGTGAAAAGGAGCAGTCGGCGTATTGCCGAGCATTTTCGCAAAGTTGTACTATGTCACCCCATCATCCAAAACACGACGATGCTGAAGGCTAACGCAAGACGGCGATGAAACCTACCAAAGGGTGGATCACCGAGTTGATCGACGATCTCGACTAACGACGCCGAATGATTTGTTGCAACACAGATTTTTGAAAACTATAAATATTCGTTGAGAGTTATAACTTAATCATCAGATTTTATAATATATAATTTTTAACATAGACTTTTGGGTTCTAAGTTTGGAGAGGGTTTTGAAGAACCTGAAGATTCAAATGGTTTCGACTCCAAGAATTTGGACTTGGGTCTTGTGGATTCTTCATTCTTTGCTTGTTTTGAGACTTAAATCTCCATACCCATTTGAATGCAAACTCATTTTCGTATAAATTTCTATCTCTTGTATATGTTTAGCTAAAACCCAATTCTTGGGGTGTGATTTTGTGAATATGGGTTAGATTATATGTTGGGTCTTGCTTGTTGATGGTTTATTTGTTGTGTAAATGTGATTTCGTTTAGTAGTTGTGGTGGAACTTAATGAAGTTGTAGTTGCAAATACGATTTCACCTTTGTGTTTTTGGCTTGCTCGAGAGCGAGGTCGTAAAAGTAAGACTACTAAATTGATGGCCGATGGGATTGGGTCGACATGAAGTTCATCTCGAGAGAGTGACCCCTAGTCCTTCTCCCACACACTCAGCTCAAGAAAGTGAGTGGGCCAAGGCAGAGGTTGTTCTTCATGGGGCAAGTGGGTGTCCAAGAGGAACCCATTTGATTCGAGGTAAGTTGCTTGAGAGAGAATTTACCCCCACTATAGTCTAGCCTAGTCAAAAATACTCAGCAGATTTACTATCAAAAGCATGTACCCAATAGTCTAGTCTAACCCGTATTCCTATCACATCTCAAGAATCCCGTCTCCTTGATTAGTACTCCTTTTATTTTTGTTGTTTTTGCTTACTTGTCACAAACCCCCATTGATAATTGATGATTGCGTCACCCCTTAGATTTATTATGTTTATATTCGATAATCGTTTTAGCTATGACTAATTAGAACTTAATTTTATTTTTCTATAAATTCTCAAGCCCACTCCCTTGGGACTCGACCCCAACCCTTGGTTGGGTTACTTTATTATTGTACGATCGTAGATACTTGCATTGGAAGTTATGTCTTGATTATGCAAACATCACTGACTACTTAGTGAGGGAACTTTAAATACATAATTAAACTCAACTTAATTAAATATCTGGAATTACTTAATAAAGTATAAGTAGTAGTCGCAAGATCTCAAAACAAAAAGGAACATACTGAGAGACTCATCAATTTTAACTGACTATGAAGCCTCTACTACTAGGATAGATGTCAGGATAGACCCGTGACAACTCAACAATAATAATAAAATAACGTGAAATCCTCCAGAAAGAAAAAAAGGATCACTTAGATGTAAAGATTTCTTAACTAAATTGAGATGTAGCGTGTGAGGACGAAAAAGTCCAACACTGTGACCAGCCTTACATACCTAGAAAGAACAAAGAATCTTGGTGAAAATCAATGGAATCTTGAAGAACGCTTGAAACCTAGCTTTTCTCCTCTTGGAACCTTGCTCCAACTTTTCTTAGTGTTAAAGAATGTGAAAAGATAGTTTAATGCTGATTAGACCCTTAATTAGGTGAAGAACAATGTGTCTAGGCATAGAAGGATGGGAAAAGACCAAACTACCCCTCTAAAAATGATTGAGATACCTTAAAGAGTGGTTTCACTAAAATGGGCATAACTTTTTACTCCAAGCTCGAAATTAAGCAAACTTAGTGGCATTGGAAAGAGGACTCGAATACCTTTAATTTGATAAGTCATCAGCCACCTAATTTTTTATGTGATAAGAGATATAATCATTATAAATTGACCATAAAACTTAAAACTGATGTGTGACTTGCATGAACCCCTCTTTAGCACTTTTAAAGTCTGACATGTTACATCGAGGTTGGGACTGGGTCGAGTTCTGAGTTAGGTATCGAGGTAGAGTGTCAAGGTTAGGTTTCAAGTTCATGTCTCATGGTCAGGTTTCAGGGTTGGGTATTGTGGTTGGGTGTTGAGGTCAGGTCTTAGATCGAGTGTTGGGATCAGGTGTCGAGTCGGGGTCTCAGATTGGGGTCAAGTCGTGAGTTGGGTCTCAGGTTGGGGTCAGGGTAATGGTCGGGTCTGGATTGGATCTCATGTCACGAGTCACGAGTCTTGGGTTAGGGTTAAGTATTAGGTGGAGTTTGAGGTTGGGATCGACTTTCGAGTCGACTATCAAATCTCAGGTTGGGTTCAGGTGTCGGGGCGAGTTCAAGGTCGGATCTCAAATAGGGTGTATGGTTGGGGTTGGATCTCGAGTCAGTTTTAGGGTTGGGTCTCGGGTTTGGGGTCGAGGTCGTGGTCAGATCTTGGGTCAGGGTCGGGTATCAGGGTTATCATTGGATCTTGGGTCGTGGTCAGGTCTCAGGGTCAGATCGGGTCTCAGATCACGGATCAAGTATCGGGGTTAGGACTTAGGTCAAGGTTGGGGTCAAGGTCATAGTTAGGTCTTGGGTTAGAGTTGAGGGTCGGGTTGGATGTCAAGGTTTGATTCTATTTCAAAAGTTGGATCATGAGTCGGATGTAGGGGTTGAGAATCAGGGTTGGGTTATGGGTCGGGATAGAATCTTGGGTGGGGTTCAATTTCGACTATCGGGATCGTACTTCAGTTTGATTATTAGGTCTCTAACGAGGTTAGGTGTTGGGTTGAGTCTTGGGATCGTATCTCTATTCGGATCATGGTTAGGATTGGGCTCTAGTTCGAATGCCGTGTCCTATGTCGGGAGTAGAGGTCAGTTCCTGAATTGGATGTCGGGGTCGGTTGCTAGATCGATTATCGGGGTTTGTTTCTTGGTCAAAAACTATTTTGCTAAAAAGTATTTTCTACTCACAAAAAAAATAAAAGATATTTTCTAAAAAATGTTTTTTATTCACGAATCATACACTAGAAAAAAATCCGAAAAATATTTTTCACTCACCAACCAAACATGAGAAAATAAGTTAGAAACCAACTTATTTTCCAAGAATACATTTTTAGGAATATAGTTTCCTTCATACAAAACACACCTTACATGTTCATATTCTTTTAAAGAACTAATTTGGGGGTTAGGAATTTGGGTTTTGGCTGAACGGAAGAAATGAACAACTTGGGTGGGTCGGTTTATCACATTTGAGTAGGTTAAATTTTAGTTGGGAAAATGACAAAAATTACAACTTATTTATGGAAAATAGTTATAGTTTAAAAATATTACAATAAATAGCAATATGTTGTTTTTATAGCAAATCATCTCCCTCTTTCGATTGCCTCTCCTCCCTCTCTCTTGCCCTCTCTCTAGTTTTCTCTCTCCTACCAATAAGAAGAAATTCATTCAAAATATATTATGTATCAATTGTATTCGAAAAATGTATTGTGTGTTCTTGTATCAATTGTATTTGTATTCATACGAATACAATATGCATTCATCCTCTCTGACAAATGTATTTTATCCAATCAAAGAGAGGATGAATACAGTTGTATTCGTTGTATTTAGTACAATTGATACAAAATAAGTACATAATACAATGCAAAATAAATACAAAATACAATCCTCTCTCATCCCTCTCTCGATCTCGCTCGCCTCTCTCCTCCCTCTGTTGATCTCGCTCGCCTCTCTGTCATGACCTAAAATTTCAAGTCGGATGGCACCTATGCTCCCAACGACCAATAAGCCAACCCAATAAAGTTACCACTTCAAATTAATAGACAAAGTGGAAAGATTGGTGATAAACAAATATCATAAACACTAAGTCTTTCATAAGTATAAATGCGGGAAAAAAAAGCTAACATACCACCCAAAAATTGGTTTCATAAATGCAAGAGCTTCTACAAATGATACAATTCCAAAGCTAAAAGGACGAGTCTAAATGTTAGAAATAAATTTGTCTAAATTTTAAGACAACAAAATAAAATAAAAGATAAACGAAGGAGTGGGCCGCAGAAGAGCCAAGCAGCTCACCACAACTTCAAGATGATCCAAACTTAAACTCAAAAGCTCCATGAGGTGTGCTCATACTACGGATCTAATTTGCACCACGAAAGAGTGCAACAAGTGTAGTATGAGTACAAAACCACGTGTACCCAGTATATCTCATAGATCAACAACGAAGAAGTAGTGACAGGAGAATATAAGAAAATCATCATTTAAATTTACAAGTCAACACTATACTTATAAATCAAGTTTCATTAAATAGGGATAATCAAATTTCGCGTAATGTCCAAACACCAGTGAAGCATATAAACAAAAGAGAATGAAGGATGTAATGAGATGAAATGCAATGCAACATCATGAAATGATATGCCTTTAATGTCAGTACTCTCTCAACCGTATATACACGATACTTCTCAGAAATACATTGAGATTTCATGACACATGGGGGACTCACAAGATCCATATAATGACACAAACGATCTCCATGTGTCTGTGCAGACGATCTCAACGCACTATCATAAAATTAAACAATCCCAACACAAATGATCTACAAATGCCCAACTTATAATCATAACCAATCTCGAGCACGAACGATCTCCATATGCCCAACTTATAATCATAACTCGATCTCAACATGGACGATCTCCACGTGTTAGACCTTTACTCATACTCAATCTCGTATCAATGCATGTGCACAATATGTATCAATAAAAGGGGATGATGAAGCATCTCAATAAATTAAATGTCGCTATGACATATAATCACCTAAATTATCACAAATATATGAATTCAATAAAGAAACACAACCACACAAAAGAAACCAAGTCACTAATACATCAACTAATGTCCATATGCTTTGGCATTCTCGAATTACAACCTATCATATTATAGTAATAAGTTTTCCCTTTAATAACACCAATACTCATACAAATTCTCGTTACATCATTGGTACGAGATCCCCATCTTTTGCCCTCACCCGTTATCTATTCTATTTTTAATCTTTCATTAGAAAATATCCCTCAACGAAGTTTAGGAAGTCTTAACATACCTCGAATGCTGAACACATATCACAAATCCTCAAGATCTTGCATTTACCTTTCATAAAGCTTAAAATCATTTTCAATCTATCAAATATATAATATGAATACGAATACGAATCCAATGGCATCCATATTACTATATTTAGTTCTGCTAAAAAATTAAGTCAAAAAGTCATCTCGAGCCACCGAATTCGAATCTAAAGTTGTCTTTCTGATTATGTTCACCCATGATAAAACAAACTCGCATGCGAAGTTTCAGCTAAAACAAATCTTTATTCAACCCCCAAATCAATATTTTGTTCTAAGAACCCTAAGGCTATATTTTCCTAAATCAGTAAATATCCTAAACATTTATATCCTAAAAATATATTAATAATCACATAAAAATTTGATGGAAAGGACAAGAATCATTACCTTAATGATTTTGGATGAAAATTTCAATTTTTCTTCTCCTTTTTCCTCTCCTTTTCTTCCTTTCTTTTTTTTCCTCTGCGTTTTTTTTTCTCTTTTCTATTTGTGTTCATGGTTCTCTTTTTTTTTCTTATTTAATTTGGACTCTTACCCCTTTATTATTAGCAACAAAATAATTCTTTTTTAATCTTTAAATCATGTTACTCATTCCCACAAGTCATAAATTATTTATAAAAGCTATTAAAAGGGTTAAAGTCAGAAAAAATGGATAAAATTCATAAAACAACTAAGAGGGTCATTACACACTCTCGATCTTGCTCACCTCTCTCCTCTTGGATGAAAATTTCAATTTTTCTTCTCCCTTTTCCCCTCCTTTTCTTCCTTTCTTTTTTTTCCTCTGCGTTTTTTTCTCTTTTCTATTTGTGTTCATGTTTCTCTTTTTTTTTCTTTTTTTGTTTCTTATTTAATTTGGACTCTTACCCCTTTATTATTAGCAACAAAATAATTCTTTTTTAATCTTTAAATCATGTTACTCATTCCCACAAGTCATAAATTATTTATAAAAGCTATTAAAAGGGTTAAAGTCAGAAAAAATGGATAAAATTCAAAAAACAACTAAGAGGGTCATTACACACTCTCGATCTTGCTCACCTCTCTCCTCTTGGATGAAAATTTCAATTTTTCTTCTCCCTTTTCCCCTCCTTTTCTTCCTTTCTTTTTTTTCCTCTGCGTTTTTTTCTCTTTTCTATTTGTGTTCATGTTTCTCTTTTTTTTTCTTTTTTTGTTTCTTATTTAATTTGGACTCTTACCCCTTTATTATTAGCAACAAAATAATTCTTTTTTAATCTTTAAATCATGTTACTCATTCCCACAAGTAATAAATTATTTATAAAAGCTATTAAAAGGGTTAAAGTCAGAAAAAATGGATAAAATTCATAAAATAACTAAGAGGGTCATTACACACTCTCGATCTTGCTCACCTCTCTCCTCTTAATATGTATTCATTTTGATACAAATCAATTTGTATTTGTATTTTTTTCCTCCAAAATTCATGAAAAAATACACTCTTTCCCAGTTCTCGTTCTCCTTTCTCTCCCTCCTCCCCTAGCATAACTAGTGAATATGTCCACGCTTCGTGCAGTCATAAAATTCCTTATTAGATTTATAAAAACAAAAATTAAAACTAGTTCCAAATATAGTTTGTGAAATATAATGTCTTCTTTAATTTTTCTTTCATAATTTAAACTAATTAACCATATAAGGTAATAGATTGATCCCATATATATTAGAATAATTTAGAGTGAAGGGTTAAACTGACACTTAAACTAATAATTAAGGTGTATTTTTATAAACATTTGGTGATAACCAGATACTTTCATATGAAATTCAAAAAATTAAGATCCTATAAAATTAAAATATTCAGAAACTTAACAAATAGACAAAATAAATTAAAACATCACCAACTTTAATTTATGTTTTATCGGATGTCCCCAAAGGGACAAACATCACTAACTTTATCTTCTATATTACCTTAAAAGCATGAACCCCTAACTTGAATGTTAAATTACTATAATATCTCTAATTTAGGTTGTGACTTTTTCGATGAGTTGTGACTTTTACGATAAGTTGTAAATTTTTTCAAAGGGTTGTGATTTTTCGATGAGTTGTGACTTTTTCAAAGGGTTGTGATTTTTCAATAAGTTGTGATTTTTCCAAAGAGTTGTGACTTTTTCAATAAGTTGTGACTTTTTCAAAGGGTTGTGACTTCTCGAAAAAGTCATGACTTTTCATATAAGACACAAAAAACATTTGTTCATACTATCCTTTGTTGACTATAAATAGAGGGGCTTCCTCTCAATTGTTCACCACAATTTTTTTTAATCTTCTACCCTTCTTCTTCTTACATTTTAATTTTTTTGTTTGATTTATTGTCATTGAGTGAGTTCGAAGTTTAGCGGAATATGAGGTACCACTATTCTGATGAAGTAAGTCGTTCTATCCTAAGAGGGTATATTCCATAACCTCAAGTACTTGAGAAAAAATAATTTTGATGATATAATAATTATTTTTTCGCTTAATATATACATTAGTATCTAATGTTTCAATATACGAAGTTAACATGATGTAGTCTAAACTCATTTGTTTTTGTTAACAATTTCTCCTGTGATGTAGATATATGCTTTTGAATATCTTTTACCAAAATTTAGAGAATTATCCCAATTTTTTTATGCTAAAAACAAAAGAATGACTTTATTTATCAATGCTACTTATATGATTTAGACTCTCAGGAAGTTTGCTTCAAAATAGTTATTACTATATAAACATTGCCCTTTTGTTTTACTTATTTACTATTTCTTAATATTTCAATATTTTGGACGAAGAAAAGTTCATATGACTTGTAATAACGCCAATTGAAGTTTGTATTAGTTTAATTTTTATTATTTATTTAATAGCTAATTTTATTATATAACTATTTTCATTAATGCAAATAAATATTTATATTTGGGTAGGTATTTGTATTTAAATTAAAGTATTGTATATGTCACAAATGTATTATCAAATTAACAAGATCTTCTAACTTCAAAATATATTATTTTAAAATAGTTCGAGTTCTTTTTAAAAAAAAATCTCACAACAAATGTGAAAATATATGAATATATAAAATGTAGTTGTTCTCTTCACATGTTCATATGACATCTAAATAATTTAATATGGAATACACATGCAAAGCACATCTGGTTAGATGACAAGAAAAATACAAAACAAATAATATCTATAACGTAATAGTAGTGAGATAAGACTAACTACATGATTGAGACTCATCAAATTGAAATAAATATATAGATTATTGCATTTAACTAATAAAAAAATTCATTGACCATCTTAATAAGTTTGCGTGAATAAGAGATATATATGACGATCCACATTGAACATTTGCAAAAAAATCTGTAATATTATTTTTTGCTAAGCTTATTATTCAAATCTTCGCTTTAATAAGCAATACTATTTACGATAACATATATTTATTGGAATTGGTAATCACGTGCAATGCACGTGTCAAAAAACTAGTTAGTTAAGATAAGAAGACATAAGCACAGCAACACGATAAAAAAAAAAGACTAAAATATAAATCTCAAAATATGATACTCCTATCCTTATTTCAGAAAATATCAATAATCCTTTTAAGATACTCTAATGAATCTCTTTTTAACAATATCAATGGAAAGCAATCACGAGCAAATCAAATTTATTAAATTTGGAGATGAAGCCAACATTTTAATTTACGCATTATGAATTATTTTATTTATTTATTAAATTTTAAATATTCAAATAATTAACATTATAACCAAAAAATCAAGCCATACAAGTATTGTCACCACTATGTGATTTCTCGATAATTAATTATAGAATATAGAAGAAATATATAATTAAAAACATAAATGAGAGACCATAAAATGTTTTTAAAAAGAGCAATTCGTGAATTGAGAGATAGCAACAATGAAATAACTTAGTAATTACCTAAGTGATCCTATAAATTCTTAACTATTCAAAAAAAACGAATTAAGCTTAGAATTTATAATATAATTATGTTATATTTTCCTTAGGCCATACGTAGGGGTGTACAAAACCGAATCAAATCGCAAATCGAGTCAAACCAAAAAAAAAAACCGACTAGTGGTTTGGTTTGACTTGGTTTGATTTTGGAAAAAAAACCCGACTATTTTTGGGTTGGTTTGGTTTTAACTAAAAAAAACCAACCCGAGACCAAACCAACCCGACATTAGATATTTAATTTTAAAATTTTATTTTATACATAAAAATATTTACTTTGATATAATTTTAAAATATTTCTTATACTATTTCATAGTTTTTATCTTTTAATATATTAAACTTAGAATTGGAAATGGTCCAATAAAGGTTATACTTCATAGATGTTGATAATTATAATAAAACTTAAATCAAAATCAAATTATTACTAATGCAAAAAGAAAATCAATTCAACACTAAGAATGACAATAATATTGAATATTTGTTCTTTAGTTTTACATTGGTTTAGACAATTAAAATATATAATCTAATTTTAATTTTCCCTAAATATTTAGTAATGTAACTAATGCTTATTAAACTTATTTTAGCATGATTTAGTACTTTTAAATTATGATCATTTTCATTATGACTTTGCAATATTTATTTTATATGATGATTTCATTATTATTTTTTATTGAATATTTTAGTGTCATCAGTACTCATCTCATATTTTTTGTTATTTTCTTAAGAAACACCTTAGATAATTGTATTTTGGTTGGACTAAAGAAATATTTGGAGCACAAGTTAATTATATGTTTGTATGCAAACTTTACCGAAAAATCCAAAAATCTGAAAAAATCTGAGGTTTATTAGTTTGGTTTGATTTATAAATTTAAAAATTCGACACAATGGTTTGGTTTGGTATTTGGAAAATCCGAACCAACCCGAGGTTGAAAAATTCGAAAATATCCTAATTTTATTAATTTGGTTTGGTTTATAAATTTAAAAATTTTACACAAATGGTTTGGTTTGATATTTGAAAAATCCGAACCAACCCGGTCATGTACACCCCTAGCCATACGCTTTAAGAAATCTTGTGATTCGTTAAGTATTTTTTATTTTTTTATGTAAAATTACTTGCACAGATTTTTAAATAATAAAAAGGACATAAACTATCATTGCAATTTCATGAGACATAATAAATGTTAATGACTAATCTGTCATCAAGTTTATTACTAAAACTCTCAGTGCACTTATATGTTGTAACATATGTCGAGCCAACCTCAAAGAAGCATAGATCATTACACGAAAAAAAATACATTCTTATTGGATTTGCACTGTAATGATCAGACTTCTCATTTGTTTATCGTTTGTTATGTTGAATCTTGCCCTCCTACAATACACCGAGTAGATAACACAATCTATATAAATAAGAAGGAATAAGATAAGAAAAAAAAATAGTACTACTTATTTTATTTTATTTATATCGATTGTTAAACAATAAGACGCTACATGTTGATAAGAGTAACGAATTTTAATCAAGAAAAAAAAATGTCAAAGAACTTGAAAAAATCACAAGTGAAAAAGCTAAAAGACCAAATACTATCAAAAGTGAAAACAAAAGAGTATTGTGTTATTTGATTTATATATACAAAAGAGATTGAGCATTTATATTCCAAATGAATACCACATTTAATATACATTAAATTTATAGATAATGGGGTAGAGAAAGAGTGTAAGAGTAATGAAGGTGATTAAGAAAGAGTAACTATTGGAATCAATAGTTGTGATAACGTTATAGTAGTAATTTGTACTGTAATTATTCATTCATTACACAAAAATATTTTTTAAAAATAGTACTGCTTATTTTTAGGAATAAGAACAACCACTTGGGTCTTTAGCCTCTTCTATTGTGCCATAAGTTATACTACTAATATAACATTCAGACATGTAAGAACTAAACTAATGGAAGAAACGAAGAGTAGAATCAAATATTTGCAACCATCAAATGGGCTTCATTCAGTAATCGGTTGCCCATACACACAAAATACTAACGTAATTAATGGAAGAATTTAAAGGGAAACAATTAATAGAGGATATTTATATAATTTTAATCAATATATTAAGATGAAAATGTAACGACTTGTTTCCGTCGTTATGGAAAAGCCAATGGGGAAAGAATTGGGGCAAGAAAACTTTTGAGTAGTGACTTGAAAAATTGTAGCCTAGTCCAGATTTGGCGAAAATCTGAGTCAGGTGAGGTCTAGGGAAATCTGGTAATGAATGGGGGATCCAATTATGAATTTGATCACATGAGTAGATAGCTAATACGTTAAGGAACCCGTACGACTTTATGGAATCGAATTCGGGCGAGTAGAACTCCCGAAACTGATCTTGGCGTGAAAGGCTAGTTTTTGAACGTCAAGGATTGAAGGTGTGTTGTGAAATGGGGGATTGGAACACAAATTTCGAGGTTCTATCTCCGTGTAAGCCGCCAGGACGGGATTAATCCCGCCAGGGCGGGGCCATTCTAAGGGGTTGAGATCTGTTGTAGCAGGCCAATCGCGACTTAAGTCGAGGAAAAACCCCAATTTCATTATTTTTCTGCAAACTTTGTTCTTAAGAGTTAAGAGATGACCCAGGACGAGTTCTTGACAGTTTTCCACGACTTTTGGTGCTAAAGGTAAGGATTTTACTCTCCTAATCCATTTTTCGATCCGTAGAGCTTAGATTCATGGGTAATTATCGTTGGGGGAGGATTTTGGTGTGAATTTGATGGTGGTAAAAAGCCCTAGCTGCAACTTAGGATCATGGGTTTGGTCTTGGGTTATTGGGTTTGTTATAATCTAGATAATTAGACCTTAATTTATTGATCTTTGTGTTATATTAATTGTTTGTAGACCTAGAACAAGTGGAAAGAATTCGGAAAGGGAAGGATCAAGGGTCTTAAGAGGATTCAAGCTTTATTTTGAGGTAGGTGATGGTTTGATTTCCTATTTATGTGATATATGACGGTTGATTACTATATTATATGCATGCGTGTATGTGAATAGGGAAATGTGAATCGAACCTAATGAAATGATTATGTGTGAGCAATACATGGCATGAACCTGTTACTTGATTGTATGATTTGAGTATTGTTCATTATGGATGTGATTGTGATTGTGGTCGTGCTGATTGGGTCGGGTGTCACGTTCCGACACATACATTGAATCGGGTGTCACGTTACGACACATATATTTGATCAGGTGTCACGTTCTGACACATGCATTGAATTGGGTGTCACGTTCCGACACACTAACAGTTTGGGTATGGGTTCCTTGAGAGAAATACTTGTGATTGTTCTGCTTATGTCTACTTGTCATTGATAATGGAAGACTGTATGTAGCTCTGGAATGATAACTGAATTGTATTCCGTATATGTGTTCTTACTATGTTGTCATTGTTCATTGTATATTGTGTTTATGGGAGTAGCCGCGTGATCCTACTAGTACACTGTGGGTGTGTACTGATATTGCACTTGCTCTTTCTTTATTGAGTACAGGGCATCTTCAGGCGGCTACTGACAGACCTCATTTAGGAGATCATAGATCGAGACCAAATTCAAGGGTGAGCTAGTTCTTCTAGACTGCCATGAGTTCTCATTCTATTTAGTCCATTTTCTTCAGACTTAGACTAGTACATTAGACATTCGTTTGCTTGGCTTCGGGGTTGTACCCCTTGTTCTTAGACTTGTCGTTAGTAGAGTTTTGGTACATTGACTTTCAGGTTCTAGGGGTTGTTTTCCATAAATGTTTTGGTAATTGTTTTGTTAAACTTTCGAAGTTTATGGGAACTCCATTTTCCTTAAGACTTTTAAACCTACTTCCATATCTTTAAATGCTTAGTTTTTCGTTAAGTTACTTGGTTGGGTTGAAGTAATGGTTCTTCCACCGGAGGGTTACTGTGGGTTCCAATCACGACGGTCTGGGTCGTGACAGAAAATAAGAAAAGGTAAAAAAATGACAATAAAAGATAAATTCTAATGCTAGCCTAAGAGGGGTGTCACTTCAATGCTCTCATATTAAGCAAATTATAGTTATAAAGTCCTATTTAAGGTCTAATATTTGTTGTTTTTGAAAGTTTCTCATTTAAGTTAGGTGAGAGGAGGTTAAGGTTAATCACAATCACAAAACAGTGAGATATGTTTAACAAGCAGTAAGTCAAATAAGATTTATCACTTAGTCTTACTAGCTCTAGATACATCCAAACAGCTTTAATTCTTTTTTTTTCTCCTGTTTCTTTCTTTTTTTTCTCCATTAAGCCGATACCAAACAATATCCATAATCATCACAAATGTCATTCTTACGTTCTCTTCTTTCTTCTTCTTCTTCTTCTTCTTCTTCTTCTTCTTCTTTTCTCCCTTAACCAATACCAAACGATATCCACGACATAATAATAGTATAAGCTACAATATATGATACAATTCACTTGCATTAATAATTTTTCATTCTTACCATAATCATCTAACAAAACTTTATAAAATAACATATTTACTATCACCCCCCAAGCCTACACCCTGGACGTGACAGGCATTCGAGAACCATTGCTGGCTCCAAGCGAACCCTTGGTCTGGCTCAACTCTCAGCGGAAGACTTACTCAACATAAGATAAACTCAAAAGATAAACTGGCCAAAAAGGCAACTCAAGTCTTAACATTAACAAAGGAAATGAAAAGACTCATAAACTACTACTAGCTATCTATGAAGCCTCTAATACTATGAGGGATGTCGGGAAAAGACCCCCGATCGTCCTAACAAACTGAAATAACTGAATATAAATGAGGGATCCTCCAAAAGAAAGGAGGCTCACCAAACAACTCTGGAACTCAACTTGATCAACGAAGCGTTGGTTGATGATCCTGGATACCTATACCTGCATCATGAAAGATGCAGGCCAAATGACGTGAGTACATGAAATGTACGAGCATGCAAGGGGAAATCTAAAACACGACATAAACTTGAACAGGAATTGAAGAAACAATTTACCTCGTCTCAACTCAACTCAACCTAAGCTCAATCTCAACTCATTTTAATATAAAAGCAATAACAATAATACGATATAAAGAAAAGCTTTTAAAATAGTAGATAACAACTCAATGTATTAGAAAATACAATATAACTCAGTTTGTATGTAAAAATACAAAATAAACTTTGTTTGGGAGATTCTCTAACCGCACCATCATTATGAGCTATGTGATGATATAACATCTCGCCCACGCTGCTAGAATTGTTTTATACATTGACGAGGTATAGAACTTCTCAACTAAGTGGATCCACTAAGCTATGCTTAAAAAGGAATAAGGAATCATCTAAAGAGTATGACCCTTTCTACCCACGTTGGCTATATGGTTTATGGGGGTTGTGAGTTGTTTGAACTATCCCCCATATTGGTGCTCAATACTACCCCCAAAATATAACTTAGCTCATACGTTTTTTAAAAAAAAACATTTCCTCATCCTCAACTATGAGATTATTACTCAAAAGATTCCTTTGAAAAGAGATAGTACTTAAAACTCCTCATGAACTCCTTTGAAAATTGGGGTTTCCTCTCATCTTAAATGTAAAAACTTTTACCCTTGGGAATACTTAGTTTCCATGTATCATTTTGAAAAAAATGAACTCAACTCTACTCATCCTCATACTCAAGTACTCAAGTCTTAAAACAAGTTTAAAAGATTGTAAAAGACTTCTAAAAAAGACTCGAAAGAACTCTCAAGAATTTACTCTAGCTCTATCTTGAATTTAAATTATGGATTCAAGGGTTATGATTCATGTTATGAATAATATCTGGATGTTTAGATGTAGTTAGAATCAATAGGGAGTAAAGGTACCCTTTGAAAGAACTCAAACGGGCCAAACGACGAAGAAAGGGTGGGGGCAAGTGGCCCTGGCGCACTGAGTGGCACATGGCGCCAGCCCCTAAACTACAGATCATGTTTTCTGGCGCACAGGTGGGGAGGTGTGCCACCCTCTGCCCAGAATTCCCCGATGAATTTTCTCTCTCATTTTCTGACCCTAATTCGCCTAGAATCAAATGTTCTCTTCCCAACTCACTTAGATTTGAATACCCAACATAAGTACACGATAATCTACTCAAAACAGGCCTCAAATCACTAACATTCATCTCAAGAGTTCATGAAAACCCAAACAATCAAGATTACGAATGAAATTTGAAGAAAACTCATTTAGAACTCAAATCCTTCAAACTCAAGAACGAAATTGCATTAAAATAGCATGATTGGTGTGTGGGTGAACAAACCCAACACTATGAGAACTCACATACCTCTTAGGGATCGAACCCTTGGCAAAACAATCCTCGATTCGCAAGAAAACTTGATGAACGCCTTGAACCATCCCTATTTTCTCTTCTTTTCCTTCTTGAACTCTCTTCTAAAACCCTAAGCATAATTAGGATTTGTCAAACTGACCCAAATCATATAAGACCCCAAAATATTACTAAAAATCGTTTTAATCTGATTAGGTAAGGAAAAGACCAAAATACCCCTTACTAATTCAGGTAACTTTCCTTAACTGGATAGACTAACTTCAAACGGGAATATCTCCCTCATTCGAACTCGAAAATTAGCAAACTCAATGGAGTTTGAAAGAGGACTCTAATAACTTTCATTTAATATCTTATGGGCCACCTAAATCATCCTGTACTGAAAGTTATAGTCGTTTGAAGTTGACCCAAACTTAAGCATGACTTGTAAAATTTCATATTTGGCTCTTTCCAAATTAGTTATTTCTAAATTTGGCTCTTTCTAAGGCGGGATGTTACAATATCTTCCTCTTGGGAACATTCGTCCTCGAATGAGATCACTCTAAGTAGAATTAAGGGTGGAAGAATCTAACACCCAACTCAAACATGCAAATTAACACAATATTTCAATTTAAAAAGTATCAAGAAAAAATTAGTACCTTGATTTGGAACTTCTCCAAACTCAAAGAGATGTGGGTATCTCTTCTTCATATCCTCATCAGCCTCCCAAGTAGCTTCCTCAACAAAATGATTCCTCCATAAGACTTTGACTGATGCTACCTCCTTGGTTCTCAACTTGCGAACCTGACGATCCAGAATCTGAATGGGAATCTCCTTAAAAGATAGGTTATCCTTAATACCAATATCTTCACTAGGTATGATAAGTGAAGGATCGCGCATACACTTCTTCAACATTTAAATGTGAAGCACCAGATGGACTTTTGCTAACTTTGACAGTAGCTCGAACTCGTAGGCTACATTGTCAATCCTCTTGGATATCCTATAAGGACCAATATATCGGGGACTAAGCTTCCTCTTCTTGCCAAACCTCATAACACCCTTCACGGGTGAAACCTTCAAATACACCCAATCATCCATATCGAACTCCAAGTCTCTTCGCTAACATCAGTATAGGATTTCTGACAACTCTGCGTTGTTTTCAAGCTTTCTTGAATAGTTTTCACCTTCTTCATAGCGTGATGAACCAAGTGTGTTCCTATCAACCCAGCTTCACCAACCTCAAACCATCCAATAGGATATCTACATCTTTTCCGATAAAGAGCCTCATAGGGAGCCACTTGGATGCTAGAGTGGTAACTGTTGTTGTAAGCAAACTCAATGAGAGGTAAGTGATCATCCCAACTACCTTTGGAATCGATCACGCACGCCCTCAACATATCCTCTAAAGTTTGAATTGTACGCTCTGCTTAACCATCAGTCTGAGGATGGAAAGCAGTACTAAGGTTCACCTTTGAACTCAAGCCTTTCAGGAAAGACTTCCAAAATTATACGGTGAATTGTGTACCTCTATCTGAAATAATGGACACCGAAACTCCATGAAGTATGACTATCTCTTGAATATATAACTTGGCATAATCATCTGCTGTAAAAGTAGTCTTTACCGGTAAGAAATGAGTTGATTTAGTCATTCGATCTACAATCACCCAAATTAAACCATGCTGCCTGCGAGACCGCGGTAAACCAGTAATAAAATCCATATTGATCATCTCCCACTTTCATTCTGGAAGATCTATGTTCTAAGCCATACCATCGGGCCTCTAGTGGCTCTACCTTAACTTGTTGACAATTCAGGCACTTAGCAACGAACTCTGCAATACACATCGTCATACTTCCCTCAAGTCATGATACATCTTTGTGGAACCATGATGAATAGAATATCTAGAACTATGAGTTTCCTTCATGATCCTCTCTTGGAGTTCATCCACCATGAGTGCACACAATCTACCTTGATACCTCAATATACCATCTCCCCCTTGTTCAAAAGTCATTACTTTATACTTATAAACATTTTCCTTTAATTCAAGCAAAATAGGATCTTGGTCTTGTTTCTCTTTCACTTCAGACACTAATGATGATTCAGCCCCATTCATCACAACTACTACTCCTTCATTGGAATCCATTATCTGGACTCTCAATCGTGCAACTATGTGCACATCTTTTTCTAATTCTTTCTTTCCTTCCTCAACATGGTTGGTACTACCCATAGACAATCTTCTCAAAGCATCAACAACAATATTAGCCTTACATGAGTGATAGAGAATACTCATATCACAATCCTTGAGTAACTCCAACCACCTCATCTATATAAGATTAAGCTCTTTCTGATTAAATACATATTGAAGACTCTTGTGATTGGTGAACACATCTACATGAACACCATAGAGATAATGACGTTATATTTTCAAAGCAAACACTATGGTAGCCAACTCTAGATCATGGGTTGGGTAATTCCTCTTGTGAATCTTCTGATATCTGGAGGCATAAGCTATAAATTTTCCATTCTGCATCAATACACAACCTAGTCCAACTCTGGACGCATCACAATACACAACAAAACCTTGTATACCTTCTAGTAAGGTCAACACTGGGCAGTAGTCAACCTATTTTTCAATTCCTGATAGCTCTTCTCATAAGCTTCAGACCATTGAAACTTGACTATTTTCTGAGACAACTTGGTCAACGGGGATGAAATAAATGACAACCCCTCGACAAACTTTTTATAATAACCAGCCAATCCTAAGAAACTCCTAATATCAGTTGGAGATGTGGGTCTAGGCCAGTTCTACATTGCCTCTATTTTTTTAGTGTCAACTCGAATCTCATCACCAAAAACAAAGTGGCCTAAGAATGCCATAGAATCAAGCCAAAATTCACACTTGAAAATTTTAGTATACAACTCTCTATCCTTGAAAGTTTGAAGAACTACTCTGAGATGACTAGCATGATCTTCCTCATTCCTCGAATAAATCAAAATGTCATCAATGAATACGATAACAAACATATCAAGATAGGGCTTGAACACATTGTTCATAAGGTCCATGAACGTTGTTGGAGCATTAGTCAAACAAAAAGACATGACTAGAAACTCACAATGACCATAGAGGGTCCTAAAAGTTGTCTTAGGAATGTTACTTTCTCTTACTCTCAACTGATGATAGCCAGATTTGAGGTCTATCTTAGAAAAACAAGTGGCACCCTGAAGTTGATCGAAAAGATCATCAATTCTCGAAAGAGGATACTTATTCTTGATAGTAACCTTGTTCAATTGACGGTAATATATACACATCCTAAGTGAACCATTTTTCTTCCGCACAAATAAGACTGAAGTGACCCAAGGTGAGACACTTGGTCAAATGAAACCTTTCTCAAGAAGGTCTTGCAACTGCNTTCATCACAACTACTACTCCTTCATTGGAATCCATTATCTGGACTCTCAATCGTGCAACTATGTGCACATCTTTTTCTAATTCTTTCTTTCCTTCCTCAACATGGTTGGTACTACCCATAGACAATCTTCTCAAAGCATCAACAACAATATTAGCCTTACATGAGTGATAGAGAATACTCATATCACAATCCTTGAGTAACTCCAACCACCTCATCTATATAAGATTAAGCTCTTTCTGATTAAATACATATTGAAGACTCTTGTGATTGGTGAACACATCTACATGAACACCATAGAGATAATGACGTTATATTTTCAAAGCAAACACTATGGTAGCCAACTCTAGATCATGGGTTGGGTAATTCCTCTTGTGAATCTTTTGATATTTGGAGGCATAAGCTATAAATTTGCCATTCTGCATCAATACACAACCCAGTCCAACTCTGGACGCATCACAATACACAACAAAACCTTGCATACCTTCTGGTAAGGTCAACACTAGGTAGTAGTCAACCTATTTTTCAATTCCTGAAAGCTCTTCTCACAAGCTTCAGACCATTGAAACTTGACTGTCTTCTGAGACAACTTGGTCAACGGGGATGAAATAGATGACAACCCCTCGACAAACTTTTTATAATAACCAGCCAATCCTAAGAAACTCTTAATATCAGTTGGAGATGTGGGTCTAGGCCAGTTCTACATTGCCTCTATCTTTTGAGTGTCAACTCGAATCTCATCACCTAAAACAAAGTGGCCTAAGAATGCCATAGAATCAAGCCAAGATTCACACTTGAAAATTTTAGTATACAACTCTCTATCCTTGAGAGTTTGAAGAACTACTCTGAGATGATTAGCATGATCTTCTTCATTCCTCGAATAAATCAGAATGTCATCAATGAATACGATAACAAACATATCAAGATAGGGCTTGAACACTTTGTTCATAAGGTCCATGAACGTTGTTGGAGCATTAGTCAAACCAAAAGACATGACTAGAAACTCACAATGACCATAGCGGGTCTTGAAAGTTGTCTTAGGAATGTTACTTTCTCTTACTCTCAACTGATGATAGCCAGATGTGAGGTCTATCTTAGAAAAACAAGTGGCACCCTGAAGTTGGTCGAAAAGATCATCAATTCTCGAAAGAGGATACTTATTCTTGATAGTAACCTTATTCAATTGACGGTAATATATACACATCCTAAGTGAACCATCTTTCTTCCGCACAAATAAGACTGGAGCGACTCAAGGTGAGACACTTGGTCAAATGAAACCTTTCTCAAGAAGGTCTTGCAACTGCTATTTAACTTTTTCAACTCAGGTGGAGTCATTATATATGGCGGAATAGAGATGGGATGAGTATCAGAAAGAATATCTATACCGAAGTCTATTTCACTCTCATGAGGGACTCAGGAAGATCATCTGGAAAGACCTCTGGAAACTCACTCACAACTGGAACTGACTGAATAGGTGGTGTATTAACACTAGAGTCATTAACTCGAACTAAGTGATAGATGCACCCCTTGGAAAATAACTTTCTCGCCTTAAGGTATGAAATAAAACGACCTTTAGGCACTTCTGAACTACTCCTCCACTCTATAACTGGATCATTAGGAAACTAGAACTTAACTACTCAAGTTCTACAATCAACTAAGGCATAACAGGCATGAAGCCAGTCCATACCTAGAATATCATCAAAATCTACCATGTCTAACTCGACTAAGTCAGCCATGGTCCTTGTGATTGACAGAAATGACACAATCACGGTAAACTCTCTCAGCTATAATAGACTCACCAACAGGTGTGGAAACACTGAAGGGCCCAAGAATTTGTTCGGGAATAATATTGCTATCTCATAGCTATATATAGAGTAATAAAAGATACACTCGCACTTGGATCTACCAAAGCATATACATCAAAAGAAAAGACTTTGATCATACCAGTGACAACATCTGACAAATTTTCTTGCTCTTGGCGACTGGTGATAACATACAAGCGGTTTGCTTCTTTGCTTGTCCCTGAAATAGCTCATCTAGGTGCAGCTCTATCAGGCGGAGCCACTGAAGAAGATTAGGCTTCATTTCTCCCATTGCCATTACCTTGTATGTTCTTAGGGCACTCTCTCATGAAGTGACCATTCTGACCACACTTGGAGAAACCAGTAGAGCATCATGACACGTTCCTGAGCGGTTGCTACCACACTTAGTATATGCAGGATTCTTATTACCTCTTTGTGCCACACTACCTTGAGACTGTGCAGGTCTAGCCCTAAAGTTCTGAGAATTCTGATCACTGACTTACCTCTGTTCCTTAGTGCAGGTGCACTAGCAGACGATGGAGCAAGTCTATTTGGCTTTTGCTGAAAAGCTGACCGATTTGTATTACTTTTCGACTGCCTGGACTCGTTTCCTATTGTCTTAGCTTTTTTTGTTTCGAAACTCTTCTTATCCCTCAGCTTACCTTTCTCAATATATTGCACATGTATCATCAACCTTGTTGTGTCCATGTCCCCTATCAACATCGCAACTTTACCCTTATTGCTTGACAGACAAGACAACCAAGACACAAACAAGTTCATCCTGCTCCTCTTATCAGCAACTATCTCTGGAGCATAACGAGAAAGTTGAGTGAACTTGAGGTTGTACTCATGCACACTTATGGATTCTTGCTTAAGAGTGAGGAATTATCTTACCTTTGCCTCCCTCAGTTCACGGGGAAAGAAACGCCCCATGAAGGCACCTTCAAACACAACCCAGCTTACAATTGGTGCTCCCTCAACTCTACTGTTCTTTCATTGGTCAAACCAGATTCTAGCAACACCCTTCAGTTGGTATGCAGCTAGTTCCACTCGTTTAGTATCAGCAACATACAAAACCTTAAAAACTTTCTGCAACTCTTTCACAAAGTTTTTCAGATCCTCAGTGACACTTGAACCGGTAAACTTTGGAGGATTCATCCTTAAGAAATCACGAATTATGGATATATCAGCCACATCCTGTCGATCCCCTCTCTACTAACCAGCTTGGTTGGCCACCACTTGACTCAACATCCGGAAGCATCCCAAAACTCAGCATTTGTGACCTTTCCTTAGGGATGCACTTCTGGTGCATTGGGGACTCCTTGATAGTGATGATCAGCATTTCTCCTAATATAATGACCTCGAATGGCTCNGATGACCAGTTTATATTTCTTTTCGACTGCCTGGACTCGTTTCCTATTGTCTTAGCTTTTTTGTTTTGGAACTCTTCTTATCCCTCAGCTTACTTTCTCAACATATTGCACATGTATCATCAACCTTGTTATGTCCATGTCCCCTATCAACATCGCAACTTTACCTTTATTGCTTGACAGACAAGATAACCAAGACACAAACAAGCTCATCCTGCTCCTCTTATCAGCAACCATCTCTGGAGCATAACGAGAAAGTTGAGTGAACTTGAGCTTGTACTCATGCACACTTATGGATTCTTGCTTAAGAGTGAGGAATTCTCTTACCTTTGCCTCCCTCAGTTCACGGGGAAAGAAACGCCCCATGAAGGCACCTTCAAACACAACCCAGCTTACAATTGGTGCTCCCTCAACTCTACTTTTCTTCCATTGGTCAAACCAGATTCTAGCAACACCCTTCAGTTGGTATGCAGCTAGTTCCACTCGTTTAGTATCAACAACATACAAAACCTCAAAAACTTTCTGTAACTCTTTCACAAAGTTTTCCAGATCCTCAATGACACTTGAACCGGTAAAGTTTGGAGGATTCATCCTTAAGAAATCACAGATTCTGGATATATCAGCCACATCCTGTCGATCCCCTCTCTACTAACCAGCTTGACCACTTGACTCAACATCCGGAAGCATCCCGAAACTCAGCATTTGTGACCTCTCCTTAGGGCTTCACTTCTGGTGCATTGGGGACCCCTTGATACTGATAATCAGCATTTCTCCTAGTATAATGACCTTGAATGGCTCTTCGTGGAGGCATGATCTGAAAGATACGCGCAAGCACGAATTAGAAAGAAACTTTATAAAGATGAACTTTATCGCACAAAAAAAGTGTGAAAGAAGTGAGATAGTTCCTAAATGATGTATCCTCTTAATTATAGATGTGGCGTGCTTCACACCGATAACTAAGACTCTATAGACACGACTTTATAGACACCCTAGGACTCTTGTACTTTATGCTCTGATACCAAATTTGTCACGCTCCGAGCCTACACCTTGGACGTGGTCGGCACTCGAGAACCATTGTTGTCCCAAGTAAACCCTTGGTAAGGCTCAACTCTCAGCGGAAGACTTACTCAACATAATATAAACTCAAAAGATAAACTTTACTCAAATGTCTCAAAAGATAAACCCAGAATATTTTAGAAATAACACATTTAACTGGCCAATGATGCAACACAAGTCTCAACATTAACAAAGGAAATGAAAAGACTCATGAACTACTACTATCTATCTATAAAGCCTCTAATACTATGAGGGATGTCGGGCTAACATCCCCGATCATCCTAACAAACTAAAATAACTGAAGATAAATGAGGGATCCTCCAGAAGCAAGGAAGTTCACCACACAACTCTAGAACTCAATTGGATTAACGAAGGGCTCGTTGATGATCCTGGTTACCTGTATCCGCATCATAAAAGATACAGGCCAAATGACATCAGTACATGAAATATACGAGCATGCAATGGGAAATCTAAAACATGACATAAGCTTGAGTTGGAACAAAAGAAACAACTTACCTCGTGTCAACTTAACTCAAGCTCAATTCAATCTCAACTCATTTCAATATAAAAGCAATAACAATAATGTGATATAAAGAAAAGCTTTTAAAACAGTAGATAACATTTCAATGTATTGGAAAATACAATATAACTCTGTTTGTATGTAAAAAAAAACAAATAAACTCTGTTTTGGGGATTCTCTAATCGACAACCATCACTATGAGTTATGTGATGATACAACATCTCGTCCACACTGCCAGAACTTTCATATACCTTGTCGAGGTGTAGAACTCCTCAACTAAGTGGATACACTAAGCTATGCTTAAAAAGAAAACAAGAATCATCTAAAAAGTATGACCCTTCCTACCCACGTTGGCTACATGATTTATGGGAGCTGTGAATTGTTTGGACTCTCCCCCCGTATCGGTGCTCAATACTACTCCCAAAATATAACTTAACTCATATGTTTTAAAAATACATTTACTCATCCTCAACTTTGAGATTATTACTTAAAAGATTTCTCTGAAAAGTGATAGTACTTAAAACTCCTCATGAACTCCTTTGAAAATCGGTGTTTCCTCTCATCTTAAATGTAAAAACATTTACTCTTAGAAATACTTAATTCCCATATATCATTAAAAAAAAATGAACTCAACTCTACTCATCCTTATACTCAAGTACTCAAGTCTTAAAACAAGTTTAAAAGATTGTAAAAAACTTCTTAAAAAGATTCGAAAGAACTCTCAAGACTTTACTCTTAGCTCTACCTTGAATTTTAATTAAAGGGTTATGATTCATTTTATGAATAATCTCTTGATGTTTAGATGTATTTTAGAGTAGTTAGAATCAACTGGTAGTAAAGGTACCCTTTGAAAGAACTCAGATGGGCCAAACGATGGAGAAGGGGAAGGGGCAAGCGACCCTGGCACACTGAGTGGCGCAGGGCGCCAGCCCCTGTGTAACACCCCATATCCGAAAGAGGAAACTTAGACACTTTTAGAAATTTCAAGTGTCACCCACGAGGGGGCCAACCACGCCCTGTGGTTAGACCCAAGCCCCGTGGGTGGGCCTCATGGATGAGCACCATGGGGAAACTGCCTAAGGTTGTAACCACAAGCAGGACCTACGCCTCGTGGATGGGTCCACGCCTCGTGGTGAGGATCCGTAGGTCCATGGCCCAAGTTCATACCCCTAAAATTCAAACGACGCCCAACCAGTATGGGTCGTAGGACCACCTATTGTCGCACCCCTATTTTGAACCGACCGAAACAGATCACAACATAATATGATTGACACTCTGATTTTGAAAGAAAATTGTTTTTATTTAGAGTCGCCACCTAAATTTTAAGGAAAATATTAGAAAAACCATTTTTTAAATATGTAAATGTAAACTTTGTTTAGATTTACGAAACCAGTGAGATTCTGAGTAAGAGTTTTGGTTACTCGAGGGGAAGGTGTTAAGCATCCCTTAGAGCTTATCCGAAGATAGTCCTTAAACTCAATTTAGGAAAATATAATTAGGAAAAACTTATTTATTTAGTTGCTTTAAAATCAATGGTAAGTAAATTTAATTAGTTTAAGAAAAAGAGTAAAATACAAGGTATGACATATATATGTCTATTAAATAAAATTAATAGTAGTATGTTTATCATACAATAAAAAATAAACAAATAAATGTGCAAAAAAAATGTTTGACAATTTTATATGTTGAAAAATATAGAGGTGTCCATATAAATGTATCAAAAATAAATGTTGAGTTTAAAGGATATGAAAATTTATCATGTTATTTATATATAGAATTAAAACATGAAAGAGAATAAAATAAAATGAGATAGTAGTCGGATGCAAATATGTAGTAAAATAACGTGTATATTAAAGCATAAGGATTTATAAATTATAAAAAAAAAAAAAAGTAACATTTGTAAAAGTGATAGTAGATATGAGAAAAAATAATATGAAGTGTAACAAAATAATAAGTTACGTATAGAGAAAACTAAAAAAAAATATAGGATTTATACATTTTTGTGTATGACATATATATGTATGTACCTTGTATTTTGAACCTATTGGCATATCTAAAATCTTGAAATAACATATTAAGGAATTAAAATAAATTAAAATGTTTTAGTAATATTTGATTTGGAAAGTGACAATAACAAATATATTTTTGTAAAGGGGGTGAATTAAAGAATATAAAATAAGTCTAGCTATTGGGACTTATTCTATAGTTATTATATATTTTGTTGCTAAAATGTAAGGGTCTATTTCCCTACTTACTTTCTTAAGAAAAAAAATAAATTCTAAGTAATAACTTTAGCCTTATGCATTTGTAAAGGTGGTCATTTTAACCTGTAAATTAGTATGAAATTATTTGGGAGTTTTAAATGATAAATCATCCTTAGCATAAAGGCCTAAATGAGTGTATAAGTACAACTATTAAATATTTTGGTCCTTTTAAAAACGATCCTTTTTTCTTTTGAAAGTAGTATTTTCAAGCATTTTTAGATTCAAATTACTGCACTTTTAAACTCTTAGGGCTCGTTTGGTGTGAGGGATTAGAAATAATAGTGATGGGATAAGGAAATAGTGATGGGATAAAAAAAAATTATGTTGTTTGGTTGGCAAGTCCGGGATAACTTATCCCGGGATTAATAATTAGTACCGGGATAAGTTATCCCTCCCCATGGGTGGTATAGTAATCCCGGGATAACTTATCCCGAGATAGAATAGATAAATGACAAATATGTCCCTTTAAATCCTTTTTATATATCATTTTTTATATTTATGTATATTTACATTTTTTTTAATACCATGTATAATAATATTTACTACTCCTTATTTTTATGATAATTATACATATTTTTCTATTNATTTTTGCACTAAAAATCTGCACGTAAAGCTGTTGAAATCTGCAATTTTTTAACTCCTAAAATCTGGAATTTTCAAGCAAAAAATCTGCAATTTTGAACCTCAAAATCTGCATTCATTAAGTTGCTGAAAAATGTTTTCAACTCTCATTAAAACAAATTTTAAATGGATATATTCTTCTTTAAAGAAATAAAAGAAATCACTCTCAAGTTCACTTTTAAAGGGTTAAGCTTTCACGACCAAAAGATATGTTAAGTAACGAATGAAAACTAAGTTAGAAAGCGTGGTCCTAAGCCAAATGATCGTACTAAACTCAATATCTAGAGGGATGGGGGGATTAATGACTACGTCCTACTACCATCCTTGGTTGGTTTACAAAGTCGAACACATATAAAGAGAATATAAATATAAGCACAAAACACCATGTAAAACGTTAGTCAATATAAATGTATGCGTATATAAAAGAAATGTGAAGCTTTGAAATAATGAGGAAGCGCTGGACACTATTGACGCGATGGCTGATGAGGTATCGATGAGCACAAATCTGATTTGGGACAGATGAATGGAGTCGTATCACAACTCCAAATGCGCTCCCGAGTGTACATGTGAAAAAAAAATTAAGCGCAGGCCATTCTGAGGCAATATTTAGAAATGAACATATATTAACAACCATAAAGCCAGGAACATAAAATAACAATATCCTTTGCAAATCAACCAAGGATACACACTTTCCTTCGGGTATAAATATCCAAGACATTACAACTATGCATACTTGAACTAATATGACTCCAATCAATAATTCAGAAAGAAAATTTAATCAAAGTGCTAAGCATTAAGAATTAGAAGTAAGAAATGTTTAGAACCTTAAATAAGTTATCTTCTTTGGACACATTGTGTACAATAACCCTTTTATGAGTGTGAATTCAAATCCGAAAAAAAACAAAGCAATTAGCTTTCATGCAACCTTATTCGCATTGATACGTAGTGATTTAAATAAAGAGCGTAATAGAAATAGAATTCAAACAGGTCAAAAACACATTTAAGGAGAGATGATGAAGCTAAGTTAAGGCAGAAACTTCTATTTTTGTAAGTACTCCTAATCTATTCGTTTTTTACATGTTAGTACAAAATGATAAAAGAGACATGTTCGACTGCATTATCTCAAAGAGTGTCTCGATATACCCTTAAAACAGACAGAGGGAGAGAGAGAGAAAAAAAAAATGGGATAAAGAGGATCAGACTTTGAATAATGTAAAATAAGTAAACAAGATGATATGCAGGCACAAAAAAAATAATTCATCCTTTCCCACGTAAAGAGTTACGGTTCATGTGTTCTTATTTAATCCTTTAGTTAATAATAAACTCTCAAAGGAGTTAGTCTAGGTATGGGCACATTTCATGTTCACAGAACCTTTAAGGACATCAAATGATCCCAACAAATTTGACTAAACCAATAACTTTGGCAGGTAAATGGAGACTTAATATTGTGCTCAACCTAGCCCCTTTTGAAATACAATCTATGATTTAAAATCATGGCTACTCACTTTATTTAATCATTATTGTATCAAGGTTGTCGAATATAAGATACCCATTCATACGAGCATACAAACCTCCCAAGAATGGAAGTTCGTTTCGGAAATCTTAAGACGACAAGGAAAAATATGGGAACCAGGCAGAATAGAGTACTTTTGTGAATCAGACCAAACAAATCAAACACACAAAATTCTGGAAAAAAAACACAAAAGGCCAAACAGATCATCCAAATGCTCCAGAAAATATGTTTTAGAATAGGAAATCACGGTAACACAAAAGAATAAACGACGAGAATGTTAAACCAAGTGACTATGAATTTAAAACAGACAGAGTTCAACTAAGAGGATAAAATCTTGAGGCTAAAACGACAAACAACAGTCTTTGAACCAACAATAACTACAAAGAGAGGGAGAAACGTTCATAATCAGAAATTAAACAATGACTTTTTCAGAACTAGATTAGGCTATATTGCAGTCAGGAAGCTTAAACCAGATTACATTCTCAGCGATACACACCCAAAATCATATTCAAGTCGAAGCAAGCATAAAAGAGACATATATCATTGTAAAACGGAAACTTAATTGTAGTAAAAGTAAAATAAAATAAAGTTTGAACAAACCAACTACGAACCTTACATCGAAATTGTCAAAAAAAAAATCAATCAAAATGACCAACTAAAGTTCGAACAAAAAATAAAAAAATAAAGGCAAGGTAGTGTACCTTTTCGGGAGCAGCAAACAAGGGCTTTGACGTCAAGGATTCCGACTTCAAACTCAAACTCAAAGCAGAAGCAAAACCAAAATAGAAGGACAAAAAAGATAAAATAATACTTGAAGTATGTTTCTGTCACTCCTTCTCTCTGTTCGCTTGATCTTTTCGTTGTTGATGGATGTTTTTCCGTCGATTTTGGATGATTTTTTCTTCTCCCCCTTATGAGAACCAAACGGTTCCCTTTTATAGGGAATTTGGGCTCCAAGGATTCAAAATTTGAATTCGTGGAAATCCCAATCTCAGAGCAAACAGAAAAGCAATTATGAAGGAGAAGAAAAACCTTGGAATATCTTACTTTTTCGGATTGATTGAAAAGGATGAGTGATAGATGGGGCAAGGAACCGCCGAAATTGACATTTTTTCGGCGGCCCAGAGTCGTTTCTGACGAAGGGGNGAGAACCAAACGGTTCCCTTTTATAGGGAATTTGGGCTCCAAGGATTCAAAATTTGAATTCGTGGAAATCCCAATCTCAGAGCAAACAGAAAAGCAATTATGAAGGAGAAGAAAAACCTTGGAATATCTTACTTTTTTGGATTGATTGAAAAGGGTGAGTAATAGATGGGGCAAGGAACCGCCAAAATTGACATTTTTTCGGCTGCCCAGAGCCGTTTCTGACGAAGAGGGTGGGGGATCACATGTGGCGGTGAGGAGATGTCTGAGGAAAAGGTGATGGGAGAGGAGCCTGGGTTTTTGGAGAAAGCTAGCTAGCGTAGGTCTGAGGAAGGGGTGTGGGCGGCCATGGAGGAGAGGAGCGATGACTTTTTATCTTTTTCTGGAAAAAAAGAAGAAGATGAAAAGGCGTTGATTTTTTTGGGAGAAGAGGAAGATGACCATGTAGATCTTGGCAGTTGAGGGATTAGAGGAGCGGTGTAGGGGCCTAAAAAGTCTTAATTAATTTGGGTCGTCCAATCGTTTGATCGGACGGTTAATAAAAATTAAGGATTTAAAAATAATAATAATAATAATAATAATAATAATATATATATATATATATATAAAAGAATGAATTACTTAAAGCCGTTGGATTAAATTAGATGGTCAAGATTTATGCCGAAAAAGCACAATCCATGTGTTCCCTACGTGGCACACGCGGATTGGTTGAATTAAAAAGACTTGGATTACCAAATTTTGCTCAAATTAAATCTATTTAAATTATAACCTCTTCTTTATTAAATAACCATAATTTATTAAATTAAAAATAATTATTTTGCAAAACTAGCTTATTTGATAAAATTAGTCACTCTTAAAATTAAATTAATATAAATTAGTAACTCATTAATTAATTAAGTTTTCTAATTTTAAACAATGTAATAAAAATATCTATTGCGACAAAAGAAATTATATTTGAAAAGAAAAAATAGATTCAATTCTTAAGAACGACACTTATTTAAAAATGAGAAAGTAAGTAGTAATATAATATATTTAATTTTTATTAGAAATAACATTTACAAAATAAATTTATCAAGTAAAAATAAATAATTAAAAATCTTTTCGTATTTCCTATAAAAATTTCATAACATGATTCTGAAGCAAGTTATGCAACAGAGGATGAGCAACCTGAGTCTTCTAAGGTTCATCAAGATTCAAATGATGCTTGTAAATGTCATGGTGATGTTTGTCACTGCGAACATGATGATTTCTACAAGCTACAATCTCAGTTCGAAGATATGAATATGTTTGAACTATCACCAAAGTAAAAGTAAAATTAGTTAAATGTGGATAGCCAAAATTGGGTGTCAACACTTATGCCCCGTGGTCGGGGTCTCGTGGATGAGGCAGTAGAGATGGTTAGTTGAGGACTTAATGGTCCTTTCCGGATTTAATTAGGATTTAGTGGTGTCATTTTATCCTAATCTAGACCACTTATATAATGACTTTAGACCCTAAATTAAGTCATTCTAAGTCATTATTTCAAGATCCCAAAAGAAACCCAATTCCCTCTCAAATACTCTCTCTCTAGAAAGTGAAGAATAAGAGAATCAAGCTAGGTCAAGTCAAGTCTCCATTGTTCCAAGATTTGAGGGCTTTCTAATTAAGGTATGATGGCTTATTCATCCATGGATTCCTTTCATCCATGAAGCCCCATGTTTTCCCCAAGTCAATCTAAGGTTTCTTCTAATGTTATGGGTTATGATCCAATAGAGTGGATTATGATTATTTATGATTGATTATGATGGAATTGCATGTTTTTAGTATGATTATGCATGTATCCATGCTTAACCTATGATCCTAAGGTGAATTTGATGAAGTTTGGTTTTATGCCAAGAAAGGGAAAATTAAGGGCTTAGATGTGATCTTCTAGGATTGATGAATTACATTATAGATTGCTTAAGATTAGAGCACATAGATATGAATTGCTTAAGAGTAAAGCATATAGACATTAATTGATTAGATTAAAGTTTATATGATGAATTATGATTAGTCGTGTTGAGATTGAGCCTATATAATGATATATGATTAGAATTGCTAAAAGAATGAAGAATGTGGTTAGAATGTCTTGAAATTAGGCATATATAATGATCATGAGAAGTATTGCTTGAGAGTAAGACTTGTAGTTATGAATGTTGACCCCTAGGGCTTGATAGTAAGGCTAATATGATGAACTAGGAATGTTAAGGCTTTGAGAGTGAAGCTTATGTGTATCTTGATTTGGATATGGTATTATTGTGGAAAGACTTAACCCACATGACCTATATTATGAATGTATGAGATTATACATGTTATTATAGAATCTATGTAAATGCTTTATGAACACTTTAAGAGTAGAGTGTAAATGATTATGATATTGATGTTGTGTTGCTTGAAAGGCTATTCTCATGAACACGTAATGAACATGATGTAAAAAGATTTCTCACATAATGAAGATTCTAGGTTGAAAGATTTGCTCACCTAAAATGAATCTAAAAGTAAAAGTGATCATGGATGGTGATGAATGCTCACGCATGATCTAATAAGCCTTCATGATGAACTAAGGCATACTTCAAGAGGTACCCAGTCAGTGTTCAAAATGATGAACTAAGGCATACTTCAAGAAGTACCTCGTCAGTGTTCAAAGGCTTCATGTATGAACTATGTTAGTTTGAAGTAGTGATATTATATCCCTTCATGAATAGCTTGACTTGGTAGGATAAGACCATGCATAGTAGCTTGAGATAGTAGAACTCATGAATAGCCTTGGATTGAGAAATCGTACCCTTCCAATATAGCTTAAACTAGCATGAGAGGATGCTTACATGATAGCTTGACTTGGTGAGGCCACATCATTTCATGATAGCTTTGGATTGAGGAATAGTACCCTTCCTTGAGTAGCTTGGACTTGCATGAGAGGATGTTTTCCATGATAGCTTGGTCTAGCATAGTAAGGTGTAGAAATACATACTTGAAATTATCTTCTTGTTGAGGAACATGCATCATATGCTTGATATCAAGTGGGTCGAATTGAGACTTGTGTACATATTTAGGGAGTTTATTGGCATACAGATCAAGTCTTTTACCATAAAATCGTGTGCTCGTCAAAAGTAGTGGTATCATTGTTGTAAGTTTGCCAACAGCTTCATTGACTTTCTTGGTGTGAACAGATCCTCCACTCATCAAATCATACACATGTAGACATCTAAGTTTGATTCGGAAGACAACTAAGAACCAATGAAATTTCTCACTAATACTAACAGGAATAATGACATCGTCAACACTGTCCCAAGGAATGTTGGCAAGTAGTTTGAAGCCTCTAATGCACTGTCCAACGTCATGATCAGGAGAAATTGATCTCATGTTGCAATTTGAATCTCTCCACTATTTCTGTAACACCCCGTATCCTAGATAGACCAAAATGTAGATTTTTAGAAGTTGCAGGTGCAACCTATGGTCACCACATACGGACCGTAGTTTGACCTACGACCCGTGATGTGGGTCTGTGGTTCACCACTGCAGAACACTTCATCAGTAACCTCAAAGCATACTTGTGCAATGCATAAATAAGATCCCATAAATTTAACCCATGCTAAATAAACCTTCGTAGTCCATCAATCATATTCATCATCTTTTGAACTCATTCTTAGCTTATTTCTCATAGACAAGGGAACATTCACCTTTAGTCAAACATATCAAGGAAGGTAACTATAGCAACAATCCAAACTAATCTAACATTATGCAAGTAAATCTCATATTTGAACATACTTGCAATACTTCCTTAAAGTATCTTGTTTCATCAAAAAAATGCTACTATGATTAGGGACTTGTCCTACATATTCATACTAATCATGAAAGAGTATCTCTTTACTAGTCAACAACACATCATCACTTGTGAATGGTTACGATTTACCAATCTTATGTTATGATGATCTAAGTATTGAATATGCTTATGATTTATGTTATTGTCTCTTTTGTTTATAGTATATGCCTTATGTTGTATCTCTTATGATATTGGTATATGTCTTATGTTAACTAATGTTTAGTTTATGCTTATGTTGATGATTTGTGCTAGCCATCATATTTAGTACATTATTGTACTAATGCATACTCTTGTCTACATTCTTATCAAATTTAGGGTCCGGAGATATTTACTTCCATCCTCGTGACTAGGATCTTAGTAGAGCAAGCAAGTGAAGATTTAGTGAGTCCTCATAGCATCGAGGATTTGACCACCTTTCCTTTATGTCTTTTTTTTATGTTAGAACTTTTGTGTGGGTTGTGTCCCTAAGACTTTCATGTATTAGATTGTTTGAGACAATGTTAAAGACTTCCGCTCCATTTTATGAGACTTCGATTGTAATGGAAAAATGTTTTAAATTTCCGCACCATTTTCTATTACTTTATGTTATGATATTCCAAGTGGCTTGTATGAGGCCTCTCGAGTCTTGTACATCATGTAACATCTAGGGTGTACCCTTGGGTCATGACAAACACGGTATCAGGGCACTAGGTGTAGAATGATTCTAGGATGTGTCAAACCACATCTAGTAGAGTCTTGTTCATAAGTGTGAAGCACGCCACATTTATGAATGAGAGGTTATTAGATGCTTAGGAAACTTCACTCTTTTACATCTCTAAGTCGTGTTATAGAGTTCAACTCTATAAGGTCTTTATCCTAATATGTGCCCGATGGTTTTCAGAATATGGCTACTACAAGGGCTAATGCTAGAAGGAATGAGGAAGACAATGTGGATCAAGAAGTTCCTCCCCAAGCTCCTTCTGAAGCTCTAAATGACCCTTTGGAGGAAAATGTAACAAATGTGTAGATTAGGTCAGCTTTCCAAATGTTGGCTCAAGCCATGACGGCACAAGTCAATAGAGAGATGGTAGCCCCTATGAACCTAATTGTGGGTACTACCGCTTCAAGAGTGAGGGATTTTATGAGGATGAATCGTCCTGAGTTTTATGGGTCAAAACTTGAGGAAGATCCTCAAGAGTTTATATATGAGGTCCATAAGGTGTTAGATATTATGGGAGTTACTCCGGTAGAGAAGGCGGAATTGGCCGCTTACCAACTCAAAGGGGTTACTCAAGTTTGGTTTAATCAATGGAAAGAAGCAAGATTATTGGAAATGGGTCCCATAGAGTAGGAGAGGTTCAAAAATTATTTTCTTGATAAGTTTTTCCCTCTAGAGATGAAAGACGCCAAGGTGCTTGAATTCATTAACCTTAGGCAAGGTAGTATGACTGTTAAGGAATAAGCCTTGAGGTTTACCCAACTATCTAAGTATACTCCTTCTATTGTGGGGGATCGTAGGTCTAAGATGAGTAAGTTTGTGTCGGGAGTGTCTGATCTAGTGGTTAAAGAATGTCGTGTGGCTATGCTTGTTCATGATATGGAAGAGCTAGGGAGAAAAAGAGGTCTAGAAATGATTATGGTGATTCCTCTCATGTGAGGTCTAATGGACATGGTCGTTCTAGGAATCGACAAAGGTTTTTCGGACAAGACTACTCAAATGCTCCCAAGTATAGTGAAGATAGGGTCTCTAACCCTAAAATGCAAGGAATTAGTAATTAGTCCCTATGGCCTACTTGTACTAGGTGTGGAAAGAGACATGAGGGTAGATGTTTAGCCGGTATGGAGGGTTGTTTTAGTTGTGGTAAAAGTGGCCACAAGATGAGAAATTGCCCAAGGATGAAGGTTAAGGGAAGAGAGGGTAAGAAAGTTGCTCCTAGTGGTTCGGATGGGAATGCTCCAAAGAAGAATAGGTTATATGCTCTCCAAGCTATATGTGAACAAGAGTGTCCTTCGGATGTGACTATTAGTATGTGTTTTATGCTTTATTAGATTCCGGTGTTGCTTGTCTTTTGTGGCTTGATAGACTTGATATGTTAGACGTTGATGTTGTCTTTAGTATGAATGGGCTATATTATTGTCATGTGTTATTGATAGTAAAACCCTACTTGGCCATTTTGAGTTTTGGGTATGTTGAAAGATTTGATGAATAGGGTGTTTAGATAATACCTAGATATGGTAATCGAGTAAACTCCTATAAAGGGTAGTAGTATAGTCCACCATGGTTTAAAGTCATCTTGTGTGATGGATGTGAAAGCTTAGTGATGTTTAGATCCGACCTTAGAATTTAAAGAGCGGTGCTTAGAAAGTCTGCTTAGGCTTTGTCCCAAAAGGGAGATGGTGTGCTTAGACAACAAGGTTGTGGAGTGTTCTTAGTGTTTGTAGTTTGGTCTATGTGTGAAGTCATGTGTGTTTTAGATGCTTCCGTGATTTCCTTATGTTGTGCATGTTCAAGAAAACTTGTATTTAGAAAGAAAATGAGTTTGCATTATTGATTTTCCTCATGTTGTAGTGCATTGATGAGTTGCCCATAGACTTTATGAGATGAGTTGTGAAATATGCCTTAGCTTGGAGTTAAGAGATTCATCATTGGGTGTATGTTATGAGTATAGATTGCATATAATCTCCATGAGATTGTATTGAGCATGCTTTTAGCTTGGAGATGGTAAGTTCCTCCTTGAACATGAGAAATGTTAAGATTGCATGCATTTTAGGTTGTTAGATGTAGTTCTAACCTTCCATGTGATGAATTGAGCATGTTTAGCTTAAATTTGATGATTACTCTTTGGTTGTGTGCATTTAGATGAGTTGCATGCATGATGGGTTGCTAGTCTAGAGTTGTTACCTTTAAGAAGTTCCTAGGACGTCATTCGAGGACGAATGTTCCCAAGGAAGAGATATTGTAACACCCCGTATCCAAAAGAGGGAACTTAGCCACTTTTAAAAATTTCAAGTGTCACCAACGAGGGGGCCAACCACGCCCCGTGGGTGGGCCTCGTGGATGAGAACCATGGGGAAACTGCCTAAGACAGTAACCACTAATAGGACCCACGCCTTGTGGATGGGTCCACGCCTCGTGGTTATGCTCCGTGGGTCCATGGCCTAAGTTCATACCCCAGAACCCAAACCACGCCCAACCAGTACGGGCCGTAGATCAACCTACGCCCCGTGGTCGGAGTCGCGTGGATGAGGCAGTAGAGATAGTTAGTTGAGGACTTAATGGTCCTTTCCGAATTTTATTATGATTAAGTGGTGTCGTTTTACCTAAATCTAAACCACCTATATAAGGACTTTAGACCCCTAAATTAAGTCATTCTAAGTCATAATTTCAAGATCCCAAAAGAAACGCAATTCCCTCTGAAATATTCTCTCTCTCTAGAAGAAGAAGAGAATCAAGCTAAGTCAAGTCAAGTGAGGGATTTGTAATTAAGGTATGATGGCTTATTTATTTATGGATTCCTTTCATCCATGAAGCCCTCATGTTTTCCCCAATTTAAAAAAAGAATTCCCCAATTCAATCTAGGGTTTTTT
This sequence comes from Solanum stenotomum, assembly GCF_019186545.1. Lineage (NCBI taxonomy): Eukaryota > Viridiplantae > Streptophyta > Magnoliopsida > Solanales > Solanaceae > Solanum > Solanum stenotomum. Next base: position 61,351,067 of record NC_064284.1, on the reverse strand, counting down.
CTAATGTTATGGGTTATGATCCAATAGAGTGGATTATGATTGTTTATGATAGAAATGCATGTTTTTAGTATGATTATACATGAGATTTGTAATCAAGGTATGATGGCTTATTCATTCATGGATTCCTTTCATCTATGAATCCCCCCATGTTTTCCCCAATTTAGAAGAAGAATTCCCCAAATCAATCTAAGGTTTCTTTTAATGTTATGGGTTGTGATCCAATAGAGTGGATTATGATTGTTTATGATGGAAATACATGTTTTAGTATGATTACACATGTATCCAAGCTTAACCTATGATCCTAAGGTGAATTTGATGAATTTTGGTTTTGATGCCATGAAAGGGGAAATTGAGGGCTTAGATGTGATCTTCTAGGATTGATGAATTACATTATAGATTGCTTGAGATTAGAGAACATAGATATGGATTGATTAAGAGTAAATCATATAGACATGAATTAATTAGATTAAAGCTTATATGATGAATTATGATTAGTACCGCTTGAGATTGAGCCTATATGATGATATGTGATTAGAATTGCTTAAAGAATGAAGCATGTGGCTAGAATGTCTTGAGAATTAGGCATATATAATGATCATGAGAATTATTGCTTGAGAGTAAGGCTTTTAGTTATGAATGTTGACTCCTAGGGCTTGAGAGTAAGGCTAATATGATGAACTAGGAATGTTAAGGCTTTGAGATTGAAACTTATGTGTATGTTGATTTGTATATGGTATTATTATGAAAGGACTTTACCCACATGACCTATATTATGAANAATGTTATGGGTTGTGATCCAATAGAGTTGATTATGATGGAAATACATGTTTTAGTATGATTACACATGTATCCAAGCTTAACCTATGATCCTAAGGTGAATTTGATGAATTTTGGTTTTGATGCCATGAAAGGGGAAATTAAGGGCTTAGATGTGATCTTCTAAGATTGATGAATTACATTATAGATTGCTTGAGATTAGAGAACATAGATATGGATTGCTTAAGAGTAAATCATATAGACATAAATTAATTAGATTAAAGCTTATATGATGAATTATGATTAGTACCGCTTGAGATTAAGCCTATATGATGATATGTGATTAGAATTGCTTAAAGAATGAAGCATGTGGCTAGAATGTCTTGAGAATTAGGCATATATAATGATCATGAGAATTATTGCTTGAGAGTAAGGCTTTTAGTTATGAATGTTGACTCCTAGGGCTTGAGAGTAAGGCTAATATGATGAACTAGGAATGTTAAGGCTTTGAGATTGAAACTTATGTGTATGTTGATTTGTATATGATATTATTGTGAAAGGACTTTACCCACATAACCTATATTATGAATGTATGAGATTATTCATGTTCTTATAGAATCTATGTAAATGCTTTATGAACATTTTAAGAGTAAAGTGTAAATGATTATGATATTGATGTTGTGTTGCTTGAAAAGCTATTCTCATGAACACATAATGAACATGATGTAAAAGACTTTCTCACATAATGAAGATTCTAGGTTAAAATGTTTTCTCACCTAAAATGAATCTAAGAGTAAAAGTGATCATGGATGGTGATGAATGCTCACGCATGATCTAATAAGTCTTTATGATGAACTAAGGCATACTTCAAGAGGTACCCCGACAGTGTTCAAAATGATGAACTAGGCATACTTCAAGAAGTACCCCGTCAGTGTTCAAAGGCTTCATGTATGAACTATGTTAGCTTGAAGTAGTGATATGATATCCCTTCATGAATAACTTAACTTGGTAAGATAAGACCATGCATGGTAGCTTGAGATAGTAGAACTCATGGATAGCCTTGGATTGAGAAATCGTACCCTTCCAATGTAGCTTGAACTAGCATGGGAGGATGCTTGGATGATAGCTTGACTTAGTGAGGCCACATCATTTCATTATAGCGTGGATTGAGCAATAATACCCTTCCTTGAGTGGCTTGGACTTGCATAAGAGGATGTTTTCCATGATAGCATGGTCTACCATAGTGAGGTGTTTTTTTCTTAATAGCTTTGAATTGGTAAATCGTAACCATTCATGAGCGATGATGTGTTGTGGACTAGTAGAGAGATAATCTTCCATGATCAGTATGAATATGAGGGACAAGTCCCTAATCATAGTAGCATGTTTATGATGAAACAAGATTACTTCAAGGAAGTATTGTAAGTATGTTCTAATATGAGATTTACTTGCATGATGTTAGATTAGCTTGGATTGTTGTTGTAGTTGCCTTCCTTGATATGTTTGACTAAAGGTGAATGTTCTCTTGTCTATGAGAAATAAGCTAAGAATGAGTTCAAAAGATGATAAATATGAATGATGGTCTATGGAGGTTTACTTAGCATGGGTGAGATTTATGGGGTCTTATCTATGCATTGCACAAGTATGCTTTGAGGTTACTTATTAAGTGTTCTTCTTATGTTATGATGATCTAAGTATTGAATATGCTTATGGTTTATGCTATTGTCTCTTATGTTTATAGTCTATGCCTTATGTTGTATCTCTAATGATATTGGTATATGTTTTATGTTGACTAATGCTTACTTTATGCTTATGTTGATGATTTGTGCTAGCCATCATATTTAGTACATTATTGTAATAACGCATACTATTGCCTACATTCTTTTCAAATGTAGGGTCCGGCGATATTGACTTCCATCCTCGTGGCTAGGATCTTAGTAGAGCAAGCAAGTGAAGATTTGGTGAGTCCTCATACCATCGAGGATTTTACCACCTTTCCCTTATGTCTTTCTTTTATGTTAGAACTTTTGTATGGGCTGTGTCCCTAAGACTTTGATGTATTAGATGGTTTGAGACAATGTTAAAGACTTCTGCTCCGTTTTATGAGACTTTGATTGTAATGTAAATATCTAAATTTCTGCACCATTTTCTATTACCTTATGTTATGATATGTTAAGTGGCTTGTATGGGGTCTCTCGGGGTTTTGTACGACATATTACATCTCGGGTGTACCCCTGGGTCGTGACACCCTAAACTACAGAACATGTTTTCTGGCGCACGGGTGGGGCGGCGAGCCAGCCTCTGCACAGAATGCCCCAATGAACTTTCTTTCTCGTTTTCTTACCCTAATTCGCCTCGAATGGTTTATTCCCAACTCACTTTATATACCCAACATAAGCGCACGATAATCTACTCAAAACAGCCCTCAAATCCTTCAAACTCAAGAACGAAACTGCATTAAAATAGCATGATTGGAGTGTGGGTGAACGAACCCAATACTATGAGAACTCACATACCTCTTAGGGATCAAACACTTGGTGAAACAATCCTCGATTCGCAAGAAAACTTGATGAACGCCTTGAACCTTCCCTCTTTTCTCCTCTTTTCTCTTCTTGAACTCTCTTCTAAAACCCTAAGCGTAATTAGGATTTGTAAAACTGACCCAAATCAGATTTGACCCCAAAATATTTCTAAAAATCATTTTAATCTGATTGGGTAAGGGAAAGACCAAAAGACCCCTCACTAATTCGGGTAACTTTCTTTAACTGGATAGGCTGACTTCAAACGGACATATCTCTCTCATCCAAACTCGAAAATAAGAAAAATTTGCAGCATTGGAAAGAGGACTCCAAGACTTTTCATTTGATATCTCATGGGCCATCCAACTCATCATGTACTAAAAGTTATGGTCGTTTGAAGTTGACCCAAAACTCACAACTTAAGCATAACTTGTAAAATTTCAGATTTGGCTCTTTCCAAATTAGTTCTTTCTAAATTTAGCTCTTTCTAAGACGGGATGCTACATTTATTTTTGCAATCCACAGAGTGGTTGGTTCAATTTGATGTTTTCTAATCCATCAAAATAAGGGTTCAGTTCGGACTTGCCCCATAAATTTCAAAACACATGAAACTAGGTTAACTTATATAAAATTTCAATTCTTGTTTTTAATATCATTTTAATCTAATCTATTTAATATGATGAACAATTTAAATAGGCATCTAAAACATGTCTTTTTTTATATAAAAAAAAATATGACTGGAAAATAACCATATGATTTTTTTAATAAAATATTATTCTACATTTGGGTGCATATCAGCAATCTATACTATATGTTTTATATTTTATTATTTTATTTTTTTCATCCAATGTTCGATATTTGTATTGAAGTGGATTAATTAGGAATCGCGTCCTATAGGGCTCAATCCGAGCCACATTGAGGGTAAAGCGCTCACTACCATAGATCTTTCCTCCATATCCAAAACTTTTGGTTAAGGGAGAAACAACTTCATCGCACCACAATTTGTTGGTGGTATATGTTTTATATTCATCAAATCATAAACTCAGCAATATATATTGCATCTCTTGATGCAAGAATATGTTCATCTACATTGCATTTGTAAAAAAAATTCTTTCAGTTGGTTTCTCTCAAATATCAATATCAATTGCAGATATTCTCATCAATAAAATGTTTCACAAACCTCCTAACATGATCTTTTCCAACGTGGGATGTTGCTATACTAAGCTTTGTACCAAAATAGACCTCATATATGGCACTTAAGTAGAAACAAAAATCAACGGTGGCTAACTAGGACTATAAAATAAATCAAAAATTACAATTTGACACCAATGTGATTTATAATTGCTGAGAAATATTCTTAAGGTATATTTTGTACCAACATGATTATTATTTTTAAATGAAACAATTCTCCCCAAATAAACTGGAAAATAAACTAGAAGTAGATAATTTTGGAACTCTAGTTTTGATATATGAACTTAGAATAAAAATATCAAAGTTATACAAAGGATTGACTTGTGAGAGGTTCTTTTTGGGAAAGTTTGGCACCACATATAAAGGGTAATTTGGATTAATTTATGATGAATTTATTTATGTTTGGTATGGATATAAAATTACGGGATTTTTTTCCTTAAATGATAAGTGTTATTTCTATTTTATTATATTGAGAATGGATAATAATTCTAAGATGACGAGTTTCGAAATAAGTTTTTTTTTTAAGTAAAGATTTTATTTACTATTAAGTGTGATTATTACCAAAATAATTAATTATAGGATAACTTGTTCCCAACTATATTATTTTTCTCCTTCTTAATGTTAAAAATGTGTTTTTTATAAATGTGTCAGAAATTAGAGCAAAAAGATTTATTGTAGTTTAACTTCATACACGTTCTAACCTATCCAATACTAGCGATGAAAAATATTTGTCTACCAGCTATTGAATAGTCTCATTATTATTTTTTACTTTATTTCAAAAATAATATTGTATCTTTTTAATAATATATCAGAAATAATTTGATGTTAATTTTTTTAATTAAATAAAATAAATTATAGTCATACCGATGGTACAATTAATCAGTGTTTTACATCATATTTTTTTTATGTTGAGTTTGGTTGGGAGTATGGTATTTAAAATTGGAAAATATGATTGAATATTTATATTCCTCTCTCTCTCTCTCTATATATATATATGATCACTAGTGAAATTGTCCGTGCTTCACGCGATTATAAAAAATTAATAAATTTATATAATTTTAATTTTACATATAATAAATCTAAAATGGATAATTTCTATTTTAATAAAGTAGTATGTAATATTTATATTTGTTAGTATCAGATATGTAAGACAATATTGATTTTTTTTCTTCATGTGCAACATGATATGTTTTTTCATATATTTTTTCAACATATAAAAAAGAGAATTTGTTTTCCATCTTTTTAAGTGCAAACTATTCATATGTATATATTAGAACAAAAAAATTAATTGTAATGCAATAAATGGAATAATAAGTCATATTTTAAAATAATAATATATTGTAAAAATAATTTTTATATTTTAGGTTCCTCTATCTTTTGTAAAAGTGCTCCTTATACAAAATTTGATTTCGTAAAAAAACTTTTGAAATTCTTTATTGTGTCTTTATTATTACATTTGTTTATTATAATTTTTTAAATATTAATTAAATATTTTTTAAAATTATGAAAGTGAAACACACAAATAATATTTAAAAGGAGAAGTTACTAGTAAAATGAAGAGATATGAATTATTCATGATTTGAATATGTAATATTACTAGGCATTGTTAACTATGAATTGATTTTATTAGTAAAAATAAATAAATGAATGTGAAAATAATGAGGGAAATCAAAAAATGATTGTTGACCGCATAAAAATATAAATATATTTCAAACAAAAAAGAATAGTGATGAAAATAAATTGTTGCACACGCAAAAGAAAAAAAAATAACTTCATAGAATTAAAACTTTTTTAGGAAAAATTGCTAAGTTCCTAGTTCAAGTCAAAGTTAAAACAAAATCTAGCAAAAGTAATTTCTAATTATGCTTCAAACAGTTTTTCTTCTATCACCATTTTTTTTTGCAAGTAGAACTGCCACCATATTTTGTTAACAAAATTCTTAGCAGCCGAAAAATAAAGAGCATGAGAATTAAGAAGCACAAACATAGTAAAATCATATCCAAATAAAAAATATTTTGACAGCTAAATACAAAAATTAAAAACTTGTTGAATTTAATTTTTTTTATCCATCAAAATAAGGGATCAGTTTGGGCTTGCCCGTTAAATTCTGAAATATGTGTAATTCGATCAGCATCTATTATCTAACTTAAGATTAACAATGAAGTATAAGTTATGATCTGTATGGATTGAAATGATAAAATAAAGATGTCGAAGTGTCTCATCTACTCAAATATGCAATTATGAATCGAATTTTAAGAGGAGCCAAACGAGTTTGAGAAGTTCAATATCTATGAATCGAAATTTAATAATAATAATAATAATAATAATAAATCATGTTTAAGTATATAAACGAATAAAGAAATTATATTTATGAATTTTTTTACTACTATCCTGATGTAATGAATAGCTATTATGAATAGTTATTACGGATGATATCTGTTTGAAAAGAAATCATATCATTAATTAATGCAATTATCAATACTATTCATTCAAAACAATGAGAAAAATCATATTATTAATTAATGCATAAATTATTAATAATTAAAAATAATAAAAGTGAGAGAACTAGATTAACTTTAAGGAGAGTGAATATCTCCCATTTTCGGTAAAAAGAAGAAAAAATTAGTATTATATTTATATCATCACAATAATATTGTCTTAATTTTTTTCAAACTCAATTCCACGTGAGTTCATTATTTTCATAAAAATATTTTTTTCGTATAACTGTGATTCCAAATTCTATTAATCTCATGTACACAAAAACAAAATTTTATCATTAAATAATCGACAAACAGAAAGAAAAAAAAAAGAACTAAGAAAAAATCAAGACATACAAATGTATATCATAGGTGTAAAATGGACTCACGGCCTTGCAACTCTATTGATTTTTTCAAAACAAACCGCAATATTGACTTCAAAGTATGAGAAGAAAAAAAATTAGCAAACACTAATGTATATTAGTTGTTAATGTTAAACAAGTTTAGATATTATTATTTATTAAGTGAGATTTATTTAAATTTATCATGATTGATATACCTATGAATATCATTGTGGTTGTAGAATTTAACATCTAATAACTACACAATAGAATTAAAGAGAGTTCAACATGGAAAAAAAAACAAAAAGAAGGAGAATTTAAAGTTAAGAAACTTTAAAAGAGAAAAATGAAGAATTTAAAAATAAAAACTAGCTGAAAGATAATTATTACGAATTGGTGAATCAATATTTTCAGTAGAAACTTTTCTCAAGTTGTAGTCAAAACCCGCCAATCACTTGGTTTGATTGTATATCCATTCATTCCCATATTGTGTTTGTAAAGAAGATCTTTTAATTGATTTCCCTCAAATATTGAGATGAGTTGCATGCTTCTTTCCTCGTTCAGATATATCATAAATCTTTCAACATGATCTTTTTTAGAGAGGAAAGATAACACATCGTGTTACACAACTTTATATCAAAATAGACTTTGCGAGTGTCAATTAGGTGGAAGTGAACATCACTACTAGTGGATAATTGAGACTATCAAAATAAATCAATTAAAATGAGCCAATGCAATCAATAAGTATTTTCAAATGGTAAAAAGTGTACTTAGCCCCATCTTAATCTAATCTATTTTATATATGAACAATTTAATAGGCATCCATAACATGTTTAATTGAAAAAGACGAAGACAATATGACTGAAAAACCACCATATGATCTTTTTCAATATAATATTTATTAAAGTTGAATATTGTCTTACATTTGGGCACATTTTAGTTATGTATATAATATTTGTTTTAGATTATTTTTTTTACTTTTTCATTCATTTTCGATACCCGTATTGGAGTTGGACTAATATGGAATTGTGTCGTGTAGGACCTCATTCGGGCCACGTAAAGCTCTATTCAGGGGGAAGCCCTCCCAGCCAAGAATTTTTCCTTCATACCCAAAACTCAAACTCGCAACACAACTCATATGCTGCACCACATTCGTTGGTGGAATATGTTTATATTCATCAAATCATAAACTCATCAATATATTGTATCTCTTTTTTTTTTTTTTTGCTCACATGGTGTCAAGCTCTACACGCATGTTTTTAACCTCTAAATTGTTTGGCCAAACATACTTTTAAACGTATCTTTGAAGAATAAAAAAATTATTCTCCTAGTGAACTTAGCGTTGTTATTTATGTACATTTTTAAGTTTCTTTATTTTTCCATTGTACCAAAAGAAAAAAAAAAGGACACAATAGAGTGAGTAATAAATTTTATAGAGTGGTGGTTAGATCATTTTTGTTTTATGGGTAGAATATTGACCGGTCAAGAATTCTTGACATGTTTAAAGATGTTAGGGGTGTACATCACCGGGTTGGTTCGGGTTTTTTAAAAATCAAACCAAACCATTTGTATTGGGTTAAAATATATATAAATCAAACCAAACCAATAATAGTCGAATTTTTTCGATCTCAGATTTTTTCGGGTTATTCGATTTTCTCGGGTTTTTTTTAGAAAGACTAAAGAGCTTGTGTTCTTTCAGTGATTTAAAAAAAACGTTGAACACTAACATGATTCTTCATCCTAGAAAAAGCATTCGGTAGTTTCTTTTGGCATTGCAAGCCCATGGGTTCAATAGGCAATTCTCCATTCTATTTGGAACACAAATTCTCAAAAAATTACTACTATTACTATTTTGGACAAATCATAAAATAATATCAATAATCAAGAGTGATTCATTATACATTAGAGAAATTCATGAAAATAACATAGTGGCTTAAACAATTTTTGCATAGTCAAAATATTGTCGTCAAAAGTTAATACGAGTTATTTACATTCAAATCTTTAAATTCTACACCATCATTACTTACAACCTAGGAGATCTTCTATACATATTTTCCAAAAACCATAGCCTGCATCTGCAAAGTAGACAATACAAATCAATTAAGTTGATTAGCAATGGATTAACTAAGTTGATGTTTAGTCCTTCGTTCTTATTACTATTTAGAGCATACAGTAATTAAGTAATTAACAATCACAAAAGAATGAACTAATACCTTTGTTCCATGTAGTGAAATTAAAGTACATCAACTAGCTAATAAATCCTCAAAGGTGAGTCGGGGTATTCTGAAAGAACTGAAACAAATTGAATACTAAAGAAAATTCAAAAGCAGAATCATTTTTAGTAACAATTAGAATATATAAAGTTACCTTCTTCAATTTCATCAATTTTCTGGACTTCCTCTAATTTATCTTCAAGTTTGCATTCTTTAGAAGGTGATTGTAGCCATTGTTGAGTGCAAATAAGCGCTTCTACCGTTTTTGGAGATAAAGAACTTCGATAACTATCAAGAATTCGACCACCTGTACTAAAAGCTGACTCAGATGCAACAGTAGAAATAGGAATAAAAAGAATATCCCTAGCAATTTTCGCAACAATTGGGTATCTACTGGACGAAACTTTCCACCAACTCAAAATATTAAAATCAGTTATCTTCACTACATCATCTTTCAAGTATATTTCCAGATCAGATTTTTTTACAACAAATCCCTCTTTATTCATGTGTTTCTCCCACTGAGATTGCAACAAATCACTAGATTCACCCATCACACAATTATCATTTTCAATATTTTCGTTAGGATCTTCAGAGCAAGAACAATTGTAGTGATTAAATAACAGATTCAAAACATCTCTCACATCCAGAGGCGGATCTAGGATTTTGAGTCACTGGGTGTCAAGCAGAGGTGGATCCACATGATTTGATAGGGGTGCACCCGTTAACTTTGAAAAAAATCATATATAGAATCATATATATATATATCCTCAGAAACGTATAATCAACAGTGCACCTATAAGAAGCGTAGGGATGCCCTTGTGTAGTTGGTACAAGCCAGAGGAATCACTCGCGAGAATACAATTCAAATCTAGCTAGAGCCTATTTCAGTTTTTTTATTTTAAGTTTAGCTTAGAGCTCATATTTGAGCCATTAGTGACCAAGCAAATACTACATTATTCGTTAATTGTAGTAAAAGTTTCGCTAACTACCTAAATTAAGATAGTATTGATGCACCGAAATCTTCAAATTTTGGATTCGCCTCTAATGTCCAGTAGACTCAGATTAAATCAACTTTAGATTCAGAATTATTCGTCTTATGGACGGATGGGTGAGCGGGATTGGACGATGGACTGAAGGCAGAAGCTTTGATTAATGGCAGATTTTTATTGTTGAAAAGTTTAAAGGAACAACCAGGGTTTCAATGGTGAAGAGGAAAAAAAATTCTTTATGCATGTTTAATCAAATAAAAGAAAATTCAAAAATTAAATTAAATTAGTTAAAAAATAATTATTGATTAATACTTAATAATAATAACAAGTTAATAAGTAAAAAATATATATAAAAAAACAAAAGAGACTGTGCCTTGTAGTTAAAAAAGAAACGCTCCCTACAGTTAAAAAAAAAAAAAGAAAAAAAAATTGTCTGCAGTTGAAAAAAAATTAAAACAAAAAGTTGCTAGTGGGGTTCGATCCCGCGAACTTAGACCCGAAAATATGATCGCCTACCACTGGCACCAGAGAACACTTTTGTTTACTGGGCGGCACATTTATTATTTATACATATAGTGTGTATAAATACCTATATATAAATAGAGTTTCCGTCGAAGCTCGTGGGTGGCGTGGCACCCCCACGAGTCTTAATAGATCTACCCCTGCTCACATCTTGAGACTTTAATCTTCCCATCAAAGAGCCATATGCAATAGAAAGAATATACCCTATATATTGCATCTTGTATCTAGGATCCAACACAACAGCAACCAGTAGTAACATATTCATACTCTCAAACTTACCCCAATATTTATCCATCTTGGATTTCATTCTTTTTGCCATATCAACCAATGAGATCATCATGTTTAGTATACTTGATAATATCATTTCGGAGATTGAAAAAATCATGAAAGAAAGAGTGAGAAGTAGAATATAAGCTGCCTGAAAATTTTAAAGTTACCTAATAGAAAATATTAAGAACCTTCACAACAGCTTTCACATTCTTCCAATCATCTGTTGATGGATTTTTTGTTGTTGTACTTATTTCTCGACATTGCTTTTGATAATTCTGGTCATCCACATACATTCTTGTAAAAGCTTTTTCAAATTTCAAAGCTTTATCCAACATTGTGTATGTCGAGTTTCATCTAGTCTCAACATCCAGACTTACAAGACCATGGGTGTTAATCTTAACTTTCTCAACAACGGACTTAAAAGTAGCAAATCTTGAAGAAGAAGAAGACCTGACATATTTTATAGCACTTCTTATATGAGAAATAGGCTCAATTTGTTCATCCAACCCCTCTTTTACAATCAAGTTTAAAATATGAGCATTACATATAACATGTAAAAATTGATTTTCAAACATTACCCCTTTCCAATCTTCAATACGCCTCTTTAAACTCTTAATGGCAGCATCATTTGCGGTTGCATTATCCAAGGTCACTGTAAACAAGTTTTCAATGCCCCAACCTAATAAGCAATCCTCAATCCCCTTGGCAATAGTCTCACCTTTGTGATCTGGTGTTTGAAAAAAAATAAGAATTCTCTTTTGTAGATTCCATTGATCATCAATCCAATGTGCAGTGACGACCATATAAGTATAATTTTGCATTGACGTCCATGTATCACTGGTAAAACAAACACGTTGGTTTTTTATAAGCTCCTTAAGCTTTTCTTTCTCTTCTTGATAAATCCTTAGACAATGTCGAACAACAATTACATGAGAAGGTACATCAAAATTTGGAAAGGCTTTAGCCATTAATTTTTTGAATCCTTCTCCCTCAACAGCTCTAAACGGTTTATAAATTCGGTAATTGCTCTCTTAATTTCATCCATATTAAACACCCCTTTTTCAGTGGAACCACTTTCTGGTCAGCCTCTTTTGATAGGTTTTAATGTTGTTTGTCACTTATCGGACTTAAATGGAGACTTGAGACATTTCACAGTTAAATGATTCCATAACGTAGTTGTCCCATTGACACTGTTGGCAGCAAATGTTTTAGTACAATACTTCCATTTTGCCCTACATTTACCTCCTTTAGCAATAAACTTGGAGAAATGATCCCAAATTTGAGATGTTTCTCTACCTGTAGTTCCAGAGTTAGGAGCGACCGGAGGAGCTGCTCTTTTTTGCTTCTTAGGAGGTATGCGTCGACGTGGAGTTACTTTGCCTTGTTGTTGAGATATTGTCGACATAGTTGAAGGAATATTATTAATCACCTCTACATCTGTTACAGAAGGTGTAGTTTCCATCCAAAAAGAAATTTGATGCACATACATTACAATAGTTATTATTATTCTGCTACAAGATTGTGTTTCAACAAGACTTCCATTCAAGTATTGTGCACAAGACTTAGAAGTATATTTCACTTTGAAACCAAAACAGATACAAATATAGTACAAAATATTTGATTAGAAAAGTTTGATGTATATTACTAGCTATTGCTATCAAAATCTAATAGTCTCTTAAATTTTTATCTCTATCACTTGTTTTTCCTTATCTTTGCGGACCATCACGATGTTTACAGTACAAAAACCTCTATACAAATGGAACCAAAAGCAATGAGTGAAACACTTGCCTCTTTTTCATTGCATTGAAACAACATAAGTAAAGAGAGAAATAAGTGAAACTTATATGCAAAAAAATTATCATCATCTTGTTGCTAAGCTTAACACACCATAGATATGGACACCAAGATGTATAATTTTTAAGTTTATATCTATGATTCAACTACCCAAAATTGTGATGTTGTTGACAATGGCAATACAAGAAAAATATCAAAAAACGAGTTAGTAGCAATTACTTACCCAAATTAAGATGAGTTGATGATGATTTGAACTAAAATCAAAAAGACGAGCTCAATATATGCCCTAATAGCTAAGAAGTAAAACCTAACAGTGACTAAGCCTTTGAAGGTGAAGAGTTGCTTTTGAGCTGATGACCTAATGACCTTTGTTAAATGAGATAGAGAATATTATAGGAAAAATTATAGAAATCTCACATTTTAGTTTACTTATTACCATTATCTCCTATAAGTTTTACAAATCTCTAAAATCCCTCATTTTCGCGCATCAAATTAGTGTATCAGCGCTTATATTATTGTATCTCGCGCATCAAATTAATGTATCAGAGCTATATAAGTGTTGATACATGCGCGAGATATAATAATATAAGCGTTGATACATTAATCTGATGCGCGAGATACAATAATATAAGCGTTGATACACTAATCTGATGCACGAAAATGAAAATGAGGGATTTCTGTAATTATAAGCTTTTAAGGGATAAATTGTAATTTTGCTTAAAAGTATGTGATTTCTGTAATTTACCCAATATTATATAGGGCTAGTTGAATTGTATAATTTATTTGGGCTTTTGTTTATTCCTAAAAATAATAAGTGGGCTCAAGTCAACAATGTAGCCCAAAGTCCACTAATATTAAACATAAAATTGTGAGAAAGATTAAGAAAAATATATAAATTATATATCAATAAACATTTTTAAGTATAAAATAAAATTTTAAAATTACATATATAATGTCGGGTTGGTTTGGTCTCGGGTTGGGTTTTTTTAGTTAAAATCAAACCAACCCAAATATAGTCGGGTTTTTTTTTTT